>NC_140275.1:12848352-13175852 GCF_964030765.1 Micromesistius poutassou | reverse complement strand
GATGCATTTTGATGCGTGCCAACATGCTGATATGTACATGATTTACAAAAGGAAGAAGGCGGCTCTTACGTCACCCAGCCACAGAAGAAAATAACCTTTTCATCATGTCACGTATAGCGGAGAGATCCAGGTCAGCTCTCAAGTCAAATCGGCACTCAGCCTTGCCCACACTTTAGGCTGGTCCATCAACCCGGTAAAAACCTTTTAATGCCAATGAGAAGCCTCTTCTGTAGGCTGGAGACCATAATCATATACTGAAACCCCGAGCACTATGAAGCTAGCCACTTTGTCTTTCTGTGGACAATGCCGTCCACCCAATGCCAAAATGTATTCCTATGCCAACATTAGTGCCTTCATCTCTTCTCTTTATGACTGTTGCTGTGGATGTGCCTCACTGCGGGGAATGCAACTCACACATCTCTCATCTCTGTGATCACAGAGAAACACAGAGAAGAGTTTACATCTTTCTGTGTACACTATTCCAATAGGATTTCCCATTAAGAGATACATTTCTCTGGGCTATGGTATTGGACAGTGTGTGTGGTGGCCGGTCTGATTTGGAAGAGAGCGACATGGATTTCCTCACTCATCAGAATGTTACCAAATCCCGCGAGATCGCCCTCTGATAAGCCACTTCGGTAAAGTATTATGTGCAGCACAAGCAAAACAACGATATGCATTCTTAGTTATATTTAGGAACATCACATGTTATTCGCCTCAACAGTGGGTGCTAAATTAGAGGAAAACAGACCAACAAGAAAAACCAACACAAAAGTTAAAAACGCATGCAGCACACGATGGTTAAAAGATCAATGGAAACATTTTGATTTAAGATCAACAGTGAGACCTTTAATTTTCCACCTTGAAATTAAAAAGCAAGAAAATTATAAGAGTCCGGTGAAAAAAAAGTAGACATTGTTACCAAACGATGTAAATTAAAGTACAATTTTATATATATATCACATGTTGCATGTATATCTATATCTTACACAAATTTCCCTATTGAGAAGCAACATAGTTCATCTTTCATCGGAAGAACAGAGGAAAAAAACAATTAATTTAATAAAACATCATGCTGCTTAAAAATAAAAATCAACATTAGTTTAATTATTTCACAATAAGCTTTGAATCTAAATCAAGAGGTAGAGCTACACAAAATATGATTTTCCTGCTACAGGAAAATGTCCTTAGAATAATTCAGTTTATATAAAAATCCAAAACAGAAAAGATATATTAGGATATAAAAACAGCAAGGAGGGCAATCTTTACTCCGATACACTTCAGCTTTTTATTGTCTTCCTTTTTGAACCTAACTCAGCAATAGGTGCTTGATGAATTGCATAGAACCATATAAACGAATGGCACCTCTCATTGTTTCTGTTGGTGGCAACGCAGACTCCAGAATAGTGAAAACGTAAAAGTTTTTTGTCAGTATTTCAAAGCGGAGCTTTACCATTATATTCCACATCGTTTGTGAGTTTTATAAACAGTGTTATCGTTCTACCATGGTTGTGTTATTTGAAAAACATTTCAAGAGACAAAATAAAAAAGGCAGGGCTAGGGGGCAGCCATCTGCCCTACAGTGATGTTTCAGACCCTCTTGTCTTCCAGAAGATTCCGTTGTCTTCGTCGTCATCGTCGTCGTCATCGTCGTCGGGGTCCATTTCTATCCTAATCTGAGGCACGGAGTTCAGAGGTTTCATCTCAGGGCTGAAAAACAAGGAGAAACGACCAGAGATAATGAGGATGTGTTGCACAAACTTACTGCACACGTGGTCATGTTATTCAGCCGTTAAAGAATATTCCTTAAAGCCTTAAAGTATTATCACATTGCATTTGTTTGACATCAACATTAAAAACCAATCAAGAGGATTAAATAAGATGATTCGATTAAGATAATATTGATGAATGCATGGATGAAGTGATCAAATCTGAACTGTTCACTGTGAGAAGTTCATCGTGTATCGGAATGCATCCAGACAATTCAATAACGATTCAGGAAGATTCAGGAAGATTCAAAATTCAGTCAATACTGTTTGAACTGTGTGTCAACTCAACTGAAACACCTACCAAACCACAAGATATGTACCACTAACCTTTGGTAAGTACCTAAAAAACGCCCAAATCTCACAGATCTCCACCCAAAAAGTGTGTGGCCTCAGGTCAGGGCAGTTTGGAGCGGACCCCTCCGAAACATACTACAGCAGCAGTACAGCACAGTTGCAGACTGGGGGTCCGGGCCCGGCCGTCAAAGGCATGCCAAGGGTACTGGCGCTACCCAGGGCTAATGGTGGTACCCAGGGCTACTGGCGCTACCCATGGCTACTGGCACTACCCATGGCTACTGGCGCTACCCAGGGCTGCTGGCGCTAGGGTTTAGTAGCATGACGCATGGTCAACCTCACTGTAAAAGCAATCCCATGGGATTAATTGTTTTTTTTAAGAGCGGGATGTGATCATAAAGCAGGTTCAGTGCTCCATGTACCCTGTTCCAAATCATCAGGTTTTGTATGTCATGTCCACAATGACGTACGAGGTCAAAGGATGTCAGTAATAAAAGCTAGTCTGATCAGGATTGACGTGGGGGATGATATTTCATGAGGGAAACAACTGATGGTTATTTTCGGTCCATGTCATTATTGTCAGACACACACACAAAAAGACTTGCATCTCTCGCATACTGATGCTCTATTGGGTCCAAGATGAGTGCTGTAGCTTTCAGGAGCATATTTAATGCCCAACCATGGAGGATCAAATGAGGGCCTAGCATCACTCAAATGTCCATACGTTTTTCTTGTCAATGTGAGCGACAGTATCACATTGACAAGCTTTGATAAGCTTGGCTTATCAAAGTCACGCCGACCCGTCTTTAACTACGGCTAGACAGAAGACTTTGAGAAGTTACTTGACTTTCAGTGCACGTCATTCAATGTGAAATGCACATCTTTGGATGCTTCTGGAGACATCAAGATCAAGCTTAAAGGATAAGGGAAATCTAAATATAGCCTAAGATACAGTTTGCACATACAATATACACAAGGATCCACAGGTCTAGCACAACACAAACCTATGTCCCTGTCGAGCAGGAGGATAGCCAAGTAGTTAGGGTGTCTGTGGGTTCAAACCCCGATGTGCATATTAATGACATGCATATTAATGACATGGATCTGAATTCAAGTCAGTTGCTTGAGATAAAAATCTGGCAATAATAGTCATCAATCCTTTTCAACAAGCTTGCTAAATAGCAACTAAACGGTCAAGAAAAAGAGAAGTGACTGATCTAAAATTTGAAATGAGACATAAAGGGATCGAAGAGCCGCTTGGTACGCCCTCAAGCATGTCATACATAATGTACCGCCCTATGGGAACGCGGGCCACCATCAATGAATAGTGATGCATGCATAATGTGCCCGCATGAATGGACCCGGACCACTGCGTCTCAACTCACCTGGATTTACAGTTGGACTGGTAGTACCGCAGCTGCTCAGCACGAAGTGTGCCGGTCAAGGAAATCCGGGGACTTCTCTCCCTCTGGCAGTGAACAAAAAGCACGCGCCTCGTCAGTCATTTTGTACGGTGTGACGCACGTGTCAAGAAACGAGAATCACCAGCTTGTGTCGTGCATGCGGTGTTAACCATTCAGAAAGGGGAGCAAAGGATCTGTTGTGTTTAGGTTGATCATTGTTGAAATGAGGACAGAATAACGGCTTTCAAGGTGTTCCTGATAAACTGTTACAACGATACAGAGCAAATTAGCTGGAAGTGAAGTCCAAACAGAAACTAAATGAATGAATGATGATATGTGTCAATTATTATATGATTCATAGTTCAATAATGCACCAGTTAAAACTGGGTTAAAACTAGCGACATGGGTGATCAACATTAACAAGACAAGACCCTCAGAGACAAAACCGCAAAGCGAGAACTTCCAAGACACAAGAAGAAGAAAAAACAAAGACAAAAGACAAAGCAAACTGAACACACTAGAACAATGAACAAAATAAGAAAAGAAAAGCCTTTTCTTGTTTTGTTCAAAGAGTTCAAACAAAAAGTTCAACAAACAAAAGCAGGGAAGCAAGCGTTAAGTTCATGCAGTGAGCCAAGGCAACAAGCCAGTCGGAGAGAGACTGGCTTTCTCTTGGTGGGAGAAAAACAGTGGCCTCCGGAATAAGGCAACAGTGGATCGGGCAGGTGGAGGAGGAAAAAGGAAGCATTAAAGGTGGTGGAAAGTAGAAAAACAACTACATGGTCGAGGCCCCCCTGTGTTGCATCGGGTTGGTTTCGGGTTCTACTCACTGTCGAAGGACTTATCCCCTAAGAAGGGCTCCTTCTCCATCATATCCATAGGTATTTTAATGCTGGGCGATTTCTCATTGTAAGGGTAGTCGGACTGTTGGGATAGACACGACAAGTCGATAAACACATGACACAAGTCCCGCAACGGGCATCAAGGCGGACGTCATCATGTGACTCTGCGAGGTGACGCTCTTTGAATCAGAGATCAGATCAAAAGGAACAGCCTGTATCCAGGCTGTGAGGCAAAGGAACAGCCTGTATCCAGGCTGTGAGGCAAAGGAACATCCATTTGGACTTTGGTCAGCACAAATACAAATGAATAACAATGGGTGAAAAAAGAGGACTTCATTCTCTACATTGACTGGGCCATAGCCCTCTATTCAATTGTAATATTGGGGTATATCAGCAGCCAATACCACAACAAGACATAGCGTGACATCAACATCATGATGACACACTCACATCCTCCACGTCACTGTCCACGCTGCCTCTCTTCTTCTTCTTCTTCTCGTCCTCTTTCCTCTTCTTGTCCTTCTCCGGGATGACGTCATCCAGGAAGCTGAGCTCGTGCTGGGAGAACATGTAGTCCATGGCCTTCCTGACCGCCACCAGAGCCAGGATCTGGTCCCATGGGAGAACACACACACACACACACACACGCACACACACACACACAGTTTTGATCACGCTTTCATTCGGTTTCACTCTTCCAGTGTCCGATTGATAAATTAACTATTTTTTAGGAAGGAAATATTAGTCTTTGTATCAGGTTTGCTTTGGTACCAAATATTGTCAAATGATAATTTATAATTTATGTCATTTAGCAGACACTTTCATCCAAAGAGCCTGGCAGTTTTCCACTGGCCATAGCTTTCGTGCAGTTATAATTATTTATATATATAGGCAGGAGCTGGCACTATTGGCTCAGCCACTGCACGTGTATTTATACATTTTGTATATAAAGGTGGTCCATTAAGGGCTAAACGACAATTTAGTGGTACACCTTAAGTAAAGGGTAAGGCACTGCCCCACACTATCCTTCCCCATAGTAAACTCAGTAGTAGTGAACGTATGTCAAAGTGGCTCACCATGACGGGGAAGACGATGGCGGCGACGGTGGACTTTAGGACCCAGAGGAGCGCCAGGCACAGGATCTGGATGAAGGTGAACAGGTGCACCTTCCTCAGTGGCACGTGCCGCAGGTACACCAGGTCTGGCTGATGTTTAGCCGGCATCAGCAGCAGCTTCAGACGATCCATGAACTACACAGAGAGAGGGAGCGAGAGAGCGAGAGAGAGAGAGAAAGAAAGAGATTGATCGATCGATTATGGTAAAGAGTTGAGAGCAAGGTTAAAACGGAAAATTGGCTGGTGCTATCATCAAAAACACACACACTGCTTTCCGACTAGTTTATGCTCTCATCGTACAAGGTTAATTATTAAGGCTTATAAGGGTTTTGAGTTAATGATTATTTAGCAATTACCCTTATAAAGACTCAGAATATTTGTTCCAAGGACGCAATAAACAACCTTTCCATTGTCCTCCGTAATCTCTCTCTCTCTCTATCTGTGAAATGTATGACACTCAGTTCACATGTTTAAATCACATGTTTCTAGCAGGGTGCTACATGAAGTGTTTTCATACAAGGGTGCTGAAGTAATCCAGTCATGTCTTACCATACCTTTTCTCAAACATTGTCTTTAGGCAGTTATAGTATAGTTTGGTTCTCAAACAATGTTTACTAATGTCACCCTACTGGATATTTCCTTCAGTCAAGTAGCTGAAAAAGTCCAAAGCTTAATTTTTGTATAGATATAAATAATATATGTGCCTGTAATTTGATGATAAATCGGTGGTGCAAATACGTAAATATGGTGAGAAACATGTGCTTGTGCTTCAGTTCGATTTTTTTTCATTCATTGAAAAGATTGATCAAACCATTTGAGAAACACTGGTCTAGCATTCCCCTGCAAGTATTAACCTAACTGTCTCCCATCTACGCTGACCTCCATGTGGTTTCCATGGTCCCACACTGACCCAACATGAAGACCGGGACAGCCTTACCTGCACACCCTTGAGGGAGGCCACGCCCATGTAGAGGAAGACTCCGTACAGCACGGGCATGGGGATGAACTGGAGGGGGGGGGGGCAGAAATACAACATAGCGTTAGCACAGAAGTGTTTCGGTGCTTGGCATTGTCGTATTCAAGTCAGTGTTCAAAACACAGGGGGATTTACCATGGGGGGGGGGGGGGTATCTAGTACTCATCAAACTAGTGCTCATTAGTAGTAGTAGAATTACTAGCACTAGGAACCGTGTGAACTTTGAACTACAATCTTTGCCCCTTTTGAGGGCTTAGGATTGGCCATCGTCATGGAAGGTAGGCCTGTGAGTCTCTTAGAGACTGGAGCTGTTGGAAAGGGCTCTGAGCATGTGCATGCATTCACCCAACCTTCCATTCCTTTCGCACCAATATGACTTGGTTAACCCAGCATATTCAGCATCTCTTCTTCTTTAGAGAGAGCCACAGCCACACAGCCACAGTCACTCACCACTAAAAGGCACATTTAACAAGCCTGAGGGATGCCTTTTAAATTCAACCACAGTTTTTACCACAGACTGCAAAACCTTTTTCGGTGCGGTCCCCCAGTGACCTTTGAACCCCTGGTTCAGAGCGGACGGGCCACACGGAGACCCGGAGAGAGCGAGCGAAGGCTGGGTGTCTCGGTGCAGGCGTCTGTGTGGGTGGGTGGGTGGTCTCAGGACACGCGGAGCCGGGCTGACGCAGCCCTGACAGCTCACTTAGTGCTCCCCTCCGACGCATCAGCGTGAAATAACACCAGCCGTGCGGTCGGACTGACTGTCAGCCTCGCTTTAATTTGGGACATTGCAGCTCATACACAGCTCTCTCCGTTTCGTCATATCCTCAGCAAAACGTCCAAAACTGACAATTAAATTAAACCCCCACTCGCACTCCTGCGCTGACGGCTGGTCTGTCCAGTGAAAGACAGAATGACGGACCCGCCACAGCCCCGCAGGCACTGAGCCCCCCCTCATTAACTCGCGGGACGGATCTGGATAGTTTTGACTCGTTTTCACTGTGCTGGTGGATAACTATAGACGTCCACTGCTATATGAGACACACACATACACACACATATACACATATACACACACACACAGCGCCACCAATAAATAACCACGTTGTTCACTTTCCCGAGCCGTTCACTGTGTGGTTAACCATGTGGGACGGTGAACTACACAGGGTAGTGAAGAGGAGCGGGGACGGGGAGGATGACAGACAAGATGATCTGAACCGAAAGGTTGCGAAGCAACTCAAATTATTATTATTATTTTTATGAACACTTTTATGGCGTTTTACCTTGAGAATAGGAGACATGAAGACTGACAGGCCGGTGAGGAGGAAGACACACAGGCCGGTGACTCTCTGCTCTCTGCAATGCAAACACAGCAGAAAAACCATTACAGAAGATATGACATGTGACATTGTGGTACATAATATATATATATATATATCCTTGGAATTCAGACTCTGCACCGAAGTAAAGTAAGTATGAGATGATTAAAGGTGAATATAATGCACACATTGGAATATTTTTTTGGTTTTAGTTTCATTCATTGCCAGACGATAGAAGGCCAGATCAGAGAGATCCACTGGGCATGTGGGGAGTTCACAGGCCTGTCAACATTTGAACGTCAACAAACCAGATCCATCTGGGCTCGCAGGAGGATGTTGGTTCAGCTCACAGCTGCATTACGAGATGCAGTCTCTACGCCATCATACGACATTTGATTTTTTTTTTTTAAAGCTTGAGCTTGTTTTTCTTGCATCGTATATGTTTCTTTTATCATTGAAACTAAGACTGGTGGAGACAGAACGACGTGGTTGTTGGTTGTTTCACATATACCGGTAAGCAAACATAAAGGTAGCAACTTGTGCACAAAGCACTACGAATAATGTGAATGACCACATATCTAGCCTGGGTAACAACACCCAGAGGGGACATCACACACAGTCAACAAGCAGACAGCCTTGTGACAGGCGACCCGTCGTGGTGGGCTATCGTCTCACACGAGAGAGTAGCCTGCTTCATACGCCTGAAGGGAGAAAAGCGCGGCCCGCAACCTCAACTCAGTTTCCAAACAAACTAATTGCGGGACGGGTTCAATCGTATCATTGTTCCGAATATAGGACCAATGCAGAACATCCATTCCAGACCAATGAGTCGAATGGTCCGACTCTTGTTTCCGAGCCTTTTCAGCAGAATCAGAGCGTTGTCGTCATTGGTCCAAGGGTTCAAGTGGCGGACCGTGATTTCATCGCAACCACACGTATGAAGCAGCAGCCTTACTCTCTGGGGTAAAGCCGAGTGTGAGGGTTTAACAAACAACTGTAGACAGCCTCCCCACCCATGGATGAAACCCAACCGGTGCGGTGGGACCCACCTCACACCCAGGAACTTGGGCTGCTCTCCGGGCGCCGACGTCTCTGTCTCCATCTTCAGACTGTCGATGTGGGCGATGGAGATGACGGTGGCCGCCACGTACCACGGCAGTCCCATGAAGGAACACACGATCATCAGGACGGCCACCCAGAACAGGTCCAGGTGATAGCCAGCCCCTTTCTGCCAGGAACCAGGACAACATGGGACACGTGAGTGTGGACAAACGGGGTCACCGGAATGTAAATGACGACGACGGCCTGCGTTTGAAGTCATGTTTTTACCAAGGTCATAATGTGTAACTGAGAATGATGATGATAATCATAATGAATGGCGTATTGGGGCATATTTGTGCGCAGTAGCCTATAAAAAAAATGGACTTGGTGTGTGTGTGTGTGTGTGTGTGTGTGTGTGTGTGTGTGTGTGTGTGTGTGTGTGTGTGTGCGGGCGCACGCACATGTGTGCGCGTGTGTTGTGGGCTGAGTAAAAGACCCGAAGATTGATGGTGAAAGAGTATTTGAAACAAAAATAACCCATATAACAGTGGGAACCTTTACAGTATGCTCCAAGCGAGCCGTGTCTTTTTCGGGCTTGTCTGAATAACAGCAGGAATATTCAGAACACACTGAGGACCGTTCTGGCCGTGTTCCCTGATCAGCTGATTGATGTGATTCCACCCTCCCCATCTGTGCTCCGCGAACCGCAGCGGCTAGTCCTAGCAGCCGTCAGAGATTAACCTCCCCCCTTCAAACCCCCACCATTCCTCACCCCCCCCCCCCCCACCCACCCACATAACATCCAAACTGGCATTAGCAGCACAGCGCTGACATTTCACACTCAACGTGTGGCATTTACCTGCCTATTAACCAGCCACCCAGACTGCCACCTGTCTGAGAACAAAGATTGCATTGAAAAAGTGTTTTCTTTAAAAGGTGCGGTGTGTAACATTCGAGAGTTGTATGGAGAGAGAGAGAAAGCCGAAACAACCAAAAAAAACATCCCGCCCCCTCTCTGCCCTATCCCTCCCGACGCTTGATGTCACAAACCTGTGATTGGCAGCTAGGTGGATTCCCCGAACCAATCAGGGAAGAGATGCCCTGATTGGTCAGAAATGACCCCATGGCAGGCTTAAATCTAAACCGGCTCATACAGAAGCAGGCACGGTCAACTCCAAACGGCTATTCGCACAGCGCATTTCACTCACTAATGGCTGATGCAAGACACTCAAAAAAAACCAGCTCTTAAATCTTGGTCGCCTTACCTTTAGCTTGTGCTCCTTCCTGTTGACGATGACAGCGGTGATCTGCTGGTCCATGAAGAGCAGGATGGTGACCAGCAGGGCAGGCAGGGCTGACGCCAGGTACACCCACCAGGGGTTCCCTCCGAAGGGGGGCACGAACCACCCCCTATTGGGGCTCGTGGGCTGAGGGTGTGTGTGGGGGGGGGGGGGGGGGGAACGTTCAGTACATTAGCACACACACAACTCTGAGGGATGTCCACGTTTCAAAAGGGAGAGCCAACTGGGAAAGGCATTGACCGAAGACTGTTACATATTTTTGGTGGTAGGGCCACACAGATGAACTCAGTAACTCAGGATTTGTTCCTCTAGTCACACACAATATGTTCTCTCATGGAAGCGATCAGCAGAAAGGGGAGCCCTTGTGATACCGCCAACTCCATCAATTTAACTGAATTCATTTGCTTAATTTCCCTGAAGAAGCCCACTCCATTACTGTTGGAGAGGTTCCATGGGGAATACACTCATCCATCCATATAATACACTGACAGTTATTCATGCTTTTCTGGATTTGGAGTTGCACTGAGACCACCCCAATTAGAAATATAATAATATAAGTCAACTAAGGCAATTTACAACGCTAAGTTGTTTGACTTCAAAATAGCCTGAATAGTCTATATATTATATATAATATGCTAACATTTAAGCAATACAACTTTCTGTCAGGATCTATTTATTTTTTATATATGTTTTCCAAATCAAAATCTAAACCTTTCACATTTCAATGCAATTGGTAATATCCGAACAGTAAAATGATTCTCAACTTTACCTTGAATTCTGTTGGCACAATGAGTTTGGGGGTGTCCACACCCACGAGCATGTCAACCCCAACGAAGATGAGAATGGCCAAGATGATCGCAAAGTCACTGATCAGCTTTCTCATCTATGGGTACAGCAAACACAGCACAAAGTCTTAGTTCCTCTGTAGTTGATATGATTGTTCTGTTGAGCAGAACACAGGCTGATTCAAGTTAATGTCAAGTCAATTGTATTCGTACGGCCCTTAATCACAGTTACAGTCTCAAAGTGCTTCACAGGCTCCATTAGTATGACACCCAAACATAGTATGACACCTATAAAGGGCAAGGAAAAACACTTGAGAAGAGAGTCCCCTCCTTCCAGGGATGGTTAGGAGGGCAATAGATGCCATTATGGAAAGATATAGCATAAACAAGTTTGTTTATGCTATAGTTTTGACTAGTCTCTTTATTTAGTCACACTAAAAGAATGTCAAAAGTCTTGATATCCAAGCAGTGGGCGATAGTTTTTCGGCAATCTCTCCAGGTGTTGTGCTACTGTTTCTCTATCGGTTTGAACTCAATCTGGTCCCCAGTGAGCAGCCTGGGGCGCGTTTGACTTACAGTGGTGGGGAAGAAGGGGCTGGTCTTGAACTTCTTCAGACACATGGAGGTGGAGTAGGTGCCGAAGAACAGGATGAAGGACATGAGGGTGATATCGGGCACAAAGCCGCAGGCCTTGCCCACCAGCTCTCCGCCGTACTTCAGGCACTCCTTCTTGCTGAGCGATGACCAGGTGGCGTTCATGGGCTGCAAGCACAAACAAACAGGCTCAGCCATTGGACTCACTCACGCTTTTTGCCCGAATGGATTGGCCACTATAAGCACTGTAACTTGGTTTGTGGCTGTTTCGCGACTTTGATCGCAAGCTTTGGATAAACTTTGCTCTGTTAAATATACTAAGGGTAAAATGTAATGTATATTTATTATCTATTTAGTAGATAGAAAGTAGAAGAAAATAAAAAGTAATCCATAAGTGTGTAGGTGGGGGGGGGGTGAGACATCTAGCTCAAGGATGCCTACAGATGTGGGCACTAGACACTGAAGGCACCAGAATAGCCTGTCCCCCTATTCTTACTAAAATAGAGTTGTGTGGAGTGTGTGCATAGTGTGCTTCGGGGTGAGAGACTTACCAGCTCAGTATTGTTCCATAACCAGAGTGAAGAGCCATCGAGCGGATCTGGGATGTCAAACGTACTATTCTCTGCGTGAACACAATGAAAAAAACAACAGTTTGAACACGTGGTTCACTGTGAACATTGCACCAGCAACCACAGCAGAAGCTTAGTAAATAAGACCAGTGTACTGATGTAAGATTCACGGCCACTCCGCACAGATATGATGGATGATGATGACAATGAGGATGATGATGATGATGAGGAGGAGAATGAGGATGAGGAAGATGAGGATTATGGTGATGAGGATGTGAATAATGAGGATGAGGAGGATGATTATGAGAAGGATGAGGAGGATGATGAAGATGAAGATGATGCAGATCAAGGTGCTTAACAAACACTGATCCGGCATCACGTTAACAATACTTCAGCACAGAGGAATAGAGGCGGTCACACGATCGGCCAATTCAAAGGGTTGCACAAGATGTGTTTTGATGTGTCGGTGGTTTTCCATCAGCCAGGCCTCGCTGTGAGGGGCAATTGATGACTTCCACACGATGAATGTTTAAAGAGCCCCAGCAGCTCGGTGGTGGGAGGCCCCTGGGAGCCTACTCATCACCGGTCAACACCTGGTATCTCTTCTTCTATCTCTTGGGAACATCCACACAAAGTGTGCGTATTGTGTGCGTGCATTGCGTGTATATGTGAGTAAATATTCATGGCTTTTCTGGTGCAAAAATATGTCCTCTTGCGTGTGCGTGTGTGTGTGTGTGTGTGTAAGTGAGTGTGAGTGTCTGTGCACCTGTGTGTATCTGTTTTGCTCTGAGCAGTTCCAGGGGTTTAATGATGGGATGACAGCACGGTGCCTGACATGCTAGTGTGTGGCAATATGACAGAGAGCAAGAAATAGATAGACTGAAGAGAGAGAGAGAGAGAGAGAGAGAGAGAGAGAGAGAGAGAGAGAGAGAGAGAAAAGAAAGAAAAAGAAAGATTGGTTTCTTTGTGAGTTTGCGTGCATGTGTGTCTGCATTTGTGTGTGTGCGTGCCTGTATGTATATGGTGCACGTGTGCACGTATGTGTGTGTGTGTGTGTGTGTGTGTGTGTGTGTGTGTGTGTGTGTGTGTGTGTGTGTGTGTGTGTGTGTGATATTTTCAAAGCAGCAGGGGATTAACAATGCTTCTCGGATGCCCTTCCTCCTTCTCTCCCCTCCCCCATCAGGAAGGTAAACAGAGAGGCATGCTGCGCCTCCTCGTCTCATCCAACAACAGCCACCACCGCCATGACTCCACGCTCACACAAGCACTGGCAAAGTAACAATGAGTGCCCAACCCTCCCTTAGTTCAGACTCCCTTCTTGTGCACCAGGACTCACGATGAGTGTTCTTCCCGACACCACTAGACTCTTTACAAGAGTCTTACTAAGTTACAAAGGACTTATTACATATGATCTCCACTTCACAATCTGAAATCCTCCATTGATTATATTCACTCAGACAACCTTCTATCATCAGTGAGCAAATTCAGATCAAAGTACTTCTCCTCTGTCAACTTAAAAAACCTAAATGCATCTCCAGCTATGGATCCCAATGAGGTATACTACTTCTGGTTGAATATGCACTATTCTAATCGGCAAATCACGCCAGTGCCACCTTACGATTACAATGGAAAACCCTGCAGCATGTCTTTGTCCGCGATGCAATAAACGACCATAAACGACCCTCCGTTTTAGCCCAAGCGTTCAGGGGATTAGCAAGGTCATTAAGGAAGCCAGCGTCTTACCGAGGATGGCCGGGGCCATACAGAGGCAGTCGTACTGCGTGACATAATCGGCTCTAAACTCAGAGTTGATGGGGTAGTAGTGGGCGAGCTTCAGCATCTTCTTGAAGGCGTCGTAGATGAAGATGAAGCTGATGAGGCAGGAGAAGCCCTCCTCGGTGAAGCGGGTGAAGTACTGCACCAGGAAGCTGGCGTCGGTGGCCACCAGCATCAGGCAGAAGAACGCCGACCACAGGCCGATCCACAGCCGGAACTCCAGGTAGTCGAAGGCGTTGTCTCTTTAAGACAAAAAAGCAGTTTGAAAAATCAAATGTCAAATAAAATAAAATCACATCTCGTCAAAGTCACATTCTTCATTCAAGAAGTTGAGTGGAATTCTCTGTCTGGTGCCCAAGAAAACAATTACACAGATACACACCACGCACACACACACACACACACACACACAATTTGGAAGTGTGAAGTGCTGTCGGTTATCAAATGATCACGCACAAACTAAAACAGGACTTCACAGCGCACATTGTCACAAGGATATATATAACGACCACTGCAGTGTTACATTTGTGCTATCTGTCGGTTTTTTGGGTGCATTCATTGGAAAGGTGTCTCAGCATTCATTCGCACAAAAAACAGTGCATACGAGTTTCCAGAACAGGGAAAAGCGAGGAACATACTTGCTGAAGTTGAAGAGCAGCCGTTCAAACACCAGCACAGGACCCGTGCTGCTGAGAATAGTGAGTGGCTGTCCCCCGAACATACAGAACACGCCCCCGGCGATCGCTGTGCCCAGGAAGCTCTCCAAAACGCCCTGGTTACAGAGAGATACGTGATCTTATTTTTAGACAGTTGAGTTGGCTAACGATTACGCACGCATGCTCTAATGGTCCCACAGAACCATTCAGGGTTCTAAGGCGCGACCTCTGACCTGCATGTTTTCCGTGGCGTCCCCCAGCAGACCACCGAAGGTGATGGCGTTTGTTACAGTGCCCAAGTAAATAAACAGAATGGCCGACAGGGCTTGGATGTGGAATGCATCGGTGAAGTCACTGAGGAAGAAGGGCATTTTCCTCTTGATGTCGAGTATGAGACCGCCACAAAACCTAAAGGCAAGGAAAGGGGGGGATTAGTACGATAGACTTTAATTTGATCAAATGATAATCGTCACAATAATACAGATACCAATAAACACATCCTAATTCCGACAAAAATGGTAAAATGGAGGATGACTCTCTGGTGTCATAATTTCCAATCCAAACAGCGAGCTATGCAAGGCCTTAGCTTACCATAATATATACAACTCTGAGCGTCTTTGGATAAGTGGGTAACCTTGATATTATAATGAAGAGTATAGTTTGGGAAAATTAAGTGAAAGGTCACTCCATCCTGCACAGCTGCTGACATTAAGAAACTAGACAGATTTTCTTTTTTTCATGATTGCGTGCGCGTATTTTCGGTCCATCGTGACGACAAGTTTAGAGCCTATGAATGCATACTTTCCGGTCTTCTTCAGTTCATCCCCTGTTTCGTGACCTCCTCCTCCTCCCCCGTCGTGAGGCATGTCTCCGTTCATCTGGGAGTTGTCCCCTCCGGAAAACATATTCTTTCTGTCAGAAGCACAAAACAAACATACGCGTTCAACACGAAAACCGCCATGGTCAGTCGGACAAGCAACGAGTTTACTGTGTCAAAATCAATATGATTAACAAAAGTGAGAGGTCACTTTTGTTAATCAACTATTTGGGCCTAAATTTGATGAGACTCGAACCACAGTTAACACTGGGCTGTGTGATTCCCTCAAGGGAGTCCAGTGAAAAAATGTAGATTCTACCTCAGATTCACAGATTTTTTGTCATGTAGAATCTAATATGGTATCACGGTCCATCCTTTATCCTGTCCAACATCTCAAACATAACGTGATACACAGCTATATACACAAGCATGTTCTACTCAACACTAGGTTCCCAGAGGTCGTATGGAAGGTTAAAGACAAGTAGAGCTGGTCCTAGCCAGCTACTAGTCATTGGCATGGCATGGTATTCTTTCAGGGAACCCTGAACAAGCTTTCAGTAAAAAGTCCAAATCAAATACGCCCTTCCCTGAATTTCCTCAACAATAATATACCCTGCGACATTTTCAACCCATTTATTTTACAAGAAAGTTCACATTGCTTTTACTTGTGGCAATAACACTTACACATAGAAATGAACGTTGACAGGGGACGCTAAAATAGGAGTCGCCCGTATTGTGAATTGACCCCATAATGTCATCTGTGCCCAACCACTGTAGCGCTAGGCCCCCCTCAGAGTGAGGCTACATGTATTTGTAACTGGAGACCTTTTGCCAGACGAGGGGATGGACTTCGGAGGTTCTATCCGGATGGCGGGGTCCCACTCCCCAGGGGGCAGCACGATCACCTCGTCCAGGAACTCATCGATGCCGGCCAACAGGTCCCCTCGGTCTTTGGCCTTGTAGGCGATGTCGTGAAACACCTTATCGCAGAGGGAACAGAAACGGGGTCTCGGTATCCCATAACGAGTAACAATGTCACGCTACAAATAGGCTCCCACTCAGGTCGCTCTCTGCAGTGGAGTAAAATAATGGGGCTAAAGGACAGGTAAGGAATAAACCAGGACGGGGTGTCCCCGATTCTGGAAAGTAGTGTAAGACAGGGGGGGGGGTGATGCGGCCGAGATGAAGCCAAGGTTGCTTAACACAGCCGAAGTACATTATTTCCATTAACTGGGCTACCCTAAAGCGCTAATACCCCAGTTACCATCTGTGATAAGGTAATAGCTGCTTTCATCTAAAACGCTGATGCTTTGTCATCGCCTTTGATCAGCTGTGATTAAAATATTCGTCTGTGGTGCTTTTGCATTGTCAAGGAAACATCTGGTTGATGGCTGTGTTTGACCGTTGTTGTTAATGTTTGAATTGTAGCACATTGATTAGGAACTGTTAGAAGGCAGAGGTGTCCAGTTATTGAAAGAATAATGCAACCTTTTGGAGCATTATTGACCAATAAGGATCAAGTATTCAAAAAGACTATGAAATAAAGGGTTTGAATGTTCTCCTAATAGACATGAATGAATGAATCAGTGGTCTCACCTCGTCCGACATGAGGGTAGCAATGGCTCTTCCAATCTCATGGTATGCCTTTGCTTTGCCCTTTGGGCCAAGGAGAATGAATAGGAATCTGGAATGAGGAGTTTTTATTATTAAAAGACCATTAAAAGTTTGGACATTTTTTGGTTGCGGAGAAGCAATTTCAAGTACAAGGGTTTCTGTTGTGTTTGTCTTTCCTGGTCCACGGTTGCCCATCTGAGCGTATGAATGCTTTTGGTGGGTTTCTGACGTATCCTTTCAGAAAGTGTGTGTGTTCAAAATTGTCTAAGCTGAAGTATACACATACATGAAACATACATGTAAATGCAACATGAACTAATATATAACATAAGGGAACTGAAAATACTGCTCATTAGCTAGCTACCATCGGAAAGATGCTAACCGATTAAGAGGACACTAAGATTCTGCCTACGTTAGTGTGCATAATGGAGTCATTTTGAACATTTACAGTATGGGAGGGACAATATTTATTTTTAGGTTTATTAAATCAGGATAAGCTAAAACGCTGTGGTCAACTCAACTCTTCCTGGGGTCCACACATAACAAAAAAGACATCAACAACATAACTCCAGACTTTTCAAACTCAAGCATGAACTCCTTTTACCACACATTTTGTAACCCCAGGAACCTCAAGTACCTTGTGGGAACGGGCACCTCCGTCAGGGCTCCCAGCATCACAGCTTGCTGCAGGCGGACAAACGCCACAAAGGGGGCGTCCAGGAAGTCCACCTCGCCCACCAGCACGTTGGAGGCCTCTGCGTCTCTGGGCAACTTCTTCATGAACTTGTTCCTCAGCTGCAGGAGGAGCACAAAGAGGGTTAGGGAGGGCGGGAGTAAGGTAAAATGTCAGGTTCCCACCACCACCACCAGCGGCGGCGGCGGCCCACCCGCCATCCTTCTTCATTAAGAGGACCGTACATCACAGCAGACAAGTAGTGACCCTAAGACGACCTGCTGACCCACAACCTGCAGACCTGAGCTGAACAACCTATTGCTTCACTTTATGTTTTCTATTCATTCTTTTATCAAATGTATATTCTGTTCATGTAAACATCTATCAATTCTTAACCCTTTGTTTGTTAGTTGTTCGCCGTTCCTTTGTTTGGTTTTGGGCACAATCACAGTCACAGTTCTCCATATTTGAATTAACTGCACACAAAGATGTGCGTGCAGTGATCGTGCGCACCACGGATACGTGTGTGAATCTCGACTCTGTTCCACGCGGAGGCTGAGATACGGCGAGGTTCTCTGAATGTCGGCGGAGGAGGAGGTGGTGGAGGTGAAACTGTGGAGCTCTGCATGTTGTGTGTGTGCTGCGTCGGCAGATTAAGGAACCTCTTAGACATGCCTTTTATCCCTCTTATGTCAACGTCCACTTGCTGGGCGATGGTGACACAGAAGGGTCTACTAGGTTTTTGTGAAAAAATAAGCATATATATATACGTATGCATATATATATACGTACATGTATGTATTCAGTAAAGTACGGTTGCATAAGGACGACCAAATCATATAACTTTTTCAACTATAATTCCTCGTTTCATAGTTATACATGTTATAAATGTTCTAAATATAATAACAATAGGTTTCCATGGATACACTGTGAATACCTAATCAATGTTAAAGTTAAAATGCCGCCTTGTGCTTGCTTGCTTTCATCAAGTGTCGCAGAAGGTAATTTCATGATTAGTCCTTGATCTCTGGTCGGCTTTACACACTCTCTTATTAGATAAACCGGTTACAGGGGGGGTCAATTGCCCTTTCAGGAGAGCAGCACAGAGTCTTTCCCCATGGCCTGGGATCCACTCAAGGATATTTTGATCAGGGAGCCTTTCCACTGACAATAAAGATGGTGCAGAGTCGAATCATTAATCCAACAGTGATAAAAACTTCAAAGATGCCAATCATGAACACCAGATAAGCATGTCACTTGAAAGTGTGACATGTTCGCCGGAAGCCCGCATTGTACAGTATGCAGTCAATAAAAGTTCAAATGTGTTCCCTCCGAGTAGCTAACGTTTGTCACCACTGACGGCATCAGTGGTGAGTTTCACCGGGAACAAAACTAATGCTGAAAGAAACTACAACCACTAAGTCCCATTGAGCCTACCGCCTACGACCACAGCCAGTCGTCTGGGTGTTCGACTCACAGCTGAAAGCTTCGGGGTTCGTATCCCACAATGTTCACAGGCTACCGGGGGACAAATACCCAACTACTACTTGCTCCGCTGCATAAGCGTCTGCAAATGATTTAATAACTGAAATAGTAATGAATCGTATAGTGCAAAGAGAGTCCATTGGAAGCACATTAGTAAGGAATTGAATATTGAATATTTAATTCCTTGAATATATGAATATTGAATAAAGCCCAAATTATATTATCCATGTGAGATAGTGTAGGGTTTAGAATGACGTAAGACGTTCGCCATCGCCTGCAGAGTGAAATCGGTGACAGACCTTTAGGTCATGTGACTGAAGGGCAGTAGAGTCAGCACTGCAACACCATCAGAAGCAAAGATAAAAATAGTCACTGTGGAGGAAAGCGGTGCCTCCATGCTGCTATAATCCCAAATTCAGCTGAGGCAGTATATTTAAAGCTGTTTCGAGGTCTCAAACTCATGGATCGGATATAAAAAATAACTCCCATATCAGGACAAATGAGTGACGTCGATACAAATCCCATTACAACTAAAAAGATGTAGGACAAAAGTAAATCACATTGTCCCAGGCTGACTGAGTATGGGGTTGGTTTAGGAAAGTATTATTAAGAAAGTCCAAACTGGTGTTAGATAAGGTTTTGAAAAGAAGGGATTTCACCAACATGCCCATAAGGACTGTTTAGAAAACAACACCCTGGAACTCTGACTCATGATCCTTCTGCAAAATTGGTGGTGTATTTATGTGTATTTATGCAATCTTCAGCCATTTTCAGCCATTTTCTGCAGCCTGTGTAGGTGCATTTCAAGAAATTTTAATTTCAGGGGAGGGAAAACGGCTGGAAAGGTCTGATAAACCCACTCATTGTCTTGTCCCAACAATTGCCAAATCGCCAGATCAAATCGAAAAAATTATTCTGACCGAGAAACATTTTTGTACTGGCAGTGCGGAGAGCGGCACCCATGTACACATGTGTGGGTCCAGGGGACTCTGTGTGGGAGACTCTGCATGGTGGCATCCTCCCTTTCGGAGGACTTATGAAGACCATCTGGCCCAGCGAGATCCCCAAATCACAGAGTCCCCAGGGGACGTTACGGTCTCCAATCTCTGACTACTCATGGTGTCCCTCCGCAGCAGCAGCACAGAGCTCACCGGGTCCAGCCCAACCCCCGCTCCCGCAGGGACCTGGCCTTGGACATGACCCGACCATGGTTCTGATTAAACAGCTACGGGGCTACCGTGCTAACAACACTGTAATGCAGTGAGAATAATCAGACTTCCCGGGAAGCTGGTCCCCAGAGGACGTGAGTGTGAGTGCTGTGCGTGCTGCAGCAGTGTCAACAATGATAAACATGTTAGAAACAATTAAAAACTGCTATTTCTATTTCTGTGTATGTGCCTGCACATGTGTGTGTGCGTGTGTGTGCCTGTGATTGTGCGTGTGCGTGTGTGCGCATGTACGGCATGTGCACGCACGTTCGCTTGAGTGTGGTTGTAGTTTTACAGTCCCAGAGCTGTGTGGATTCAGCTGGCACAGAGTTCAGGTGAACTTTAGTTGCACTTTATCTCCACGGCAACTCCACCACCAGCCAGACAATAGCTTGCTGCCGATTGGGTCATCACCTCAGACAATTTGACCTTGTGGATGATGTATTACAGACGGTTGATGGTTGGTGACGTTGTTGCAGTGCCCGGGCGTTACTTTGCCCCATAGTTCTCTAGCACTTCTGCTCTTAAAGATTTTCCACCGTGAACTTCAGACACTTCATGACGGTGGAGGAGGAGGAGGGAGGGAGGGAGGGGGGGAAGGGAGGGAGGGAGGGAGGGGGGAAGGGAAGGGAAGGGAAGGGATAGGATCAAGGGTCGTTTTGTGCACTCACCTGATCTTTCTCGGGCTTGTCTGAGATGTCGTTCATGCTGTTGGACGTCAGGTTGCGGTGTGTGGGGGTGGGACTGCCTGTGAACAGAGACAGGTGGTTAGGCTGGGGGGGCCCTGGTACCTCGCCGGAGACACTGGCGGGCATGATGGAAGAACACCGCACCCGTCCACAAAGGAGAAAGAGAAAGTGGCTCCCCCACCCGGGTTATATTGCTCTCCATGCAACCCCACCCCCACGCGGCAAACCAAAGAAGCGAGTGCAAGAACACAAGGTGCCAAAACAGCTGGATATTAAACCAAAGGCTCAGCACCCTATATACTTATATGGGCTGTTATGCTTGAACCCTTTTATATATACAGTATGTATAATATATTTTTAGGCTCCAACGTTCAACAAGAATCCCACTTGAAGTTGACTATATACTGGCCTACAGTTTCTGTTGAGGCATGTTCAATTTGGCCACGTACGTGGCTGAAAATGTGCCTAACTGTTCAGATTCAACCAAAGGTAAGCACTACGGCAGTGCAGGCTTTTGGGGTCTGTTATCATTATTGTTTGAAAGATATAGGGCCCAAAGACTGCTGAAACCTTATATCAGTAACGGCTATTCAGACATATATATCTGAAGCCAATGAAACTTGAAAAAATGGTTTGTTCCCATCAGCCAGTCGTCCTCCTCTCCTATCACACAGCCCCAAACCCGTCCCCTGTGCCCACCCACCAAAAAGGTAAAGGAGAAATGTTGGTAATGATATAGTTGTCAGAATGATGCAGCCCAAAAAAAAAAGAGGAAATGCCTACAAATCAACCATTCTCGCCAGGTTTAACGGGTATTGGCAAAACTTCAACTTTTATTTGCACAATTATTGACTATGTTTATTAATATTATTCTTATTATATTCTTATTATTATTATGTTGAACTTTCAATGCCGATCAAGGGACTGGTGTCGGAAATAGCTTTGGCTATATACCGAACACTGTTTCTGCAACTCTCAATGTTTCTTTGTCCTTTACAAATAATCAAACAAATAAATCAAATCTGGCAATAGGGGACATACATACCAACTACGACAATAACTAGGTCTTTTTTATGGGACACTACAACTAATAGTAAAAGGCCACTATTATAAGACTCTGCTAGACAGCGGGGTGATCTATTTAAGTCTTTTGGATGAATGGCAGGGATGTTAAGGCCATGCATGGGTGCTGTGGACCTTTGAGGGCCGCTACTCGCTACACATCTGATCAACTTACTAAGGTAATCCATGCTGGGACTCCTGGGGAGCTGTAAGTCTTCCATAGAGATGCGACCCGATAGGCAAGTCACTGAGTTCCCAAGAGGACTACGGGCTTTTAGTGGCGGCAGTGGATTGAGAGGGTATTAAAGCCAAGGAAAAAAGCCCAGGAAAATGCCAAAAGAATGGAAGAGAAGACGCAGGTTAGGGGGAGGAAAAAACAACAGAAATAATTATATTAGTTAGGACAGCAGGAAGAAACAGGAAAAGTATTAAGTAAAAGGAAAACACGATTGAAAGGAATAAAGGAAACAATGTGAAAAATGAAACAACCAAACATGGGTCACTGGATGGAATCTAGCGTTGCTATAAAACTACTTGCTTTTATAGCAAACACATTTAAATAAGTAAGCATGTAAACTGTGAATGTATGACTAGTTTAACACCTTTCTCCTGTATCCTTGACACTGTTTAATCACTTTATTAATACAGTATCAGTGAACTGTTTTATTTACATATGTATGACGATGTTATCAGGTACCATATCAATTATTTGGCAAGTTTATGATGCAGGAATTCCCCTTTGCCAATGCCAAATAATCCTTATATTACTAACCATTAACCAGTTAGCTAGATAAAACCACTTTTCTAAGGACCCATGGTTGGTAGTCTCAGAGAATTATAATACAAAACCATTAATAACGACTTAATTAATTAACATACAAACAAAATTCAGTTAGTGATCTTACAAATCTCTAACTGAAGCATGGATGATTGCCAGTAGGTATATCAATGATTAAAGGTAGAGTTATGGTTGGACGTTGACGCAAAGCAATGACCACACAGTCACTTTGACGCAGTCGTCAACCTGTTTTGGTTCTGCGTCGGGTTTACGTTAGCGGACCAATCACAGCCCTTGCTGCCGACGCAAGTTTACAGTTTTTGGGAGGTGCACGTCAGGCCCTTGGGGCGGACGCAGGGTCGGCAAGGACGTAATGGGTCCCTAAACCCCCTTGCATTGTGTTGACGTCGAACCATAACTCTACCTTAAGTAAGCATATGAATGAATTAGAAGCCATTTCTATTGGACGAGTGTGATTAAACTGATGTTCTATTTGATGTGATTGTATGTTTAGAGATGAGGGTTAGAGTTATGTTGAGATGAGGACATTTCACAGATTTCATTTTAATTGAACTAATTTCATTTGAACAAAATAGGGTAACATTTGTTTTGAAATAGCAACACTGGGAGTTGCAAAAATTTTGTTGAATCATTTCATAGCAGGACACATGGAAACAATAAAGAAAATTAGCTTTTTAAAATGATTGTGTAAGTGTAAGGGTTAGGTATTGTAATATCTAAATGCTAGTTGAACATGGAACATGGGAGTAGTGAGCTGTGCAATATTACAATGCAGTTTTTGTCTGTCTACAATAATGTCCATATTCTAAAAAATGTTTTAGTATCAGGGATGACATGATCAATTATTTAGATTAGCCAGGTAAGTCTTGAATTGCGATTATTCTGCACTTCATAAATTATCCTTTCAACTGCTAAACATAAATTGGGAGTTGTTTCTGGGGGGGGGGAAGTTAAAACGTGGACGAAAGCCGTCTCAAGTAGTATTGCGAATCTGAAGTCTTAAACCAAAAACAAATCAAAGTTGCAAAAAAAGACTGCACCAAACTGCCATCTGCATTACCGTTCTCCTGGTTGGAAAACAGCCTACTTGCACTGGAGACCGTCTTGCCGATGTCGGCCAGGGAGCGCAGGTTGGACTTCTTGGTCTGGTGGCGATGTTTCCTCAGCAGCGTGTAGGTCACCTTCTCCTTCAGCTCCGCCTTCAGCATGTTATTGGCCACCTGGTTGTCCGTGATCATCTCTACGCAAGGCGGACGCCGGGAGAGGGAAGGTGAGGTCAGGGTTGTCGTTTGAAGGAAAGAGAAGCTGTAACCTCAGCCTCGTGAACGATACTAATGACACACATAAAGACACAAAGACACTCTAATTCATTCAGGGAGAACTACAACTACTACAACGACCGTCAATGTGATGATGCAACACGTGTAGGGGTCTGATCTTCAGACTGCTTCTTAAGGGCTTTCGCAAGATTTTGTCTACAAGGTGGGGGATATCACTTTTGTGTCACATTTTTGGAGGGGAATAAGTGGACGATAAAACATCTGGAGAAAACACGTCATCCCAGAGACGATTAGCGATGACTGATCTGAGCGAGGGATAGACTGCACTGCTCGGGGGACGTGAGCAAGGGAGCGTCCATAAAGTTGTGGAACGGTCAAATCAAAAGGCCTATTTTTAAAATCAAGGTCAGGAGCTTGAACGCTGAAAGATAGAAGCCTCGAGGAAAATCCTTCACCCCTCTCTCTATCTCTCTCTCGCGCTCTCTCTCTCTCTCTCTCTCTCTCTCTCTCTCTCTCTCTCATTCACTGTCTGTCTTTCACTGTCTGTCTGCCCCCTCTTTCTCTCTCTCTTTGTTACTCTAGCTGTTTCTCTCGCTGTCTGTCTGCATCTCTCTCTCTCTCGCTCTCTGTCACTCTTTTCCGTTCCCCCTCCCCTCGCTCGTTCTCTCTTTCCCCTCCTCTACAGAACCAGTAGAGCAGTGGATGCCCATCAATTGAGAGTTGGCCTTGAAGCAAAGGGGGCCAACTCCCAGCATAGCCCACTAGTGTGTGAGGCGCTGGGCCAATTACTTTACATTACTGTCCTCTGATGATAGCCGCTCCTGCTGAGCCTCCTGCTGTCCCACGCAGCGATGGGAAACCCGCATGAAAGGATTGTTAATGAAGTCCACCTACAAGGGACTGCTTGTTCCTATCTGTCGTATTTAAAGTATTATTATAATATTTTGGTGTATTATTGATCATGATATAGTTTACCTTGAATTTCCACAATTACAGGCTTGGAATTGCTCCGTTCGAATTACAGATCTTGTTTTTTTCCTTTTTTTGGTGCACATCATGTAGTAGAGTTGATCATATTTGTGTGCAGTACGATCATGATATAGGTTTAGTTTAACTCCAATTAATCCAAGACTTTTCTTTTTCTAAGGGAGTTTATTTTACAACTTCCTTGGGGGAAGTAAGTTTGAAGATATTTAAGCATAGTAAATGTCATCAAAATGTCATAAAAAGTCATGACAGAGGTGAGTTAATATCAATAAATGAATGCCCAACATAAATAGATTTATGGCATTAAGTTATCCACACTTGGATTACAATGTGTGATTATGGTTTACTGACAAACAGTCCGACCTTCTTTCTAATGTTGTGGGTTGGCCCAGACTTAAAACAAAGGGAGAGGACAGGTATCCATCCATAAACCAGCACCTTCCACTGAACCATTACAGACGCAGACTTGTTTTGAAAGATTACAAGTCATTAAGGGAGTTTTATATATGCAGACAGAACCTGTTTCAAGGTGATTGAGTTTGACACCTTTGACCGACTTGGGTTTTTCAAGAATTTTTATAACGACTTCCAACTATGTTTACACTTTGGTGGCTTCTAATATGCATAGTTGAAAGATTAGCAACAATTGTGTACTGTAACGTTTTCCACTGCACTCCCAACTTTCTCAAACATGTCACAAATCAACTTATCCATGACAACAGCACTTCCCAAACCCGGGTGTCTTAAACCCTGTTCCGGGGTCACCTTGTTTTCATATGGGCCCTCGTGCTTGACAACTGAATGACACGCTATGGATCAACTCTCCAAACTGCTAGAAACGATCCACGGCTGAGGTGTCACAAGCCCTACAACCCCGACCGGTCGTGTGTCTGTTGTCCCTTCGGCCCCGGCCTGCGGTCCCGAAAGAGTCTCTGATCTTACCGACCACCTGGGACAGAGTGGACGCCTCCATGTCCAGCATGACGGTGCCCTTCTCGATGCACGTGCGGAGCTCCATCAGGCTGTGGAGGGACAGCGTAGCCACGTGGGGCTTGCTCCAGCGCTCTCCACCCTTCTCCACCTTCTCCTCGAACTTGATCCACCTGGACAGGGGCGCGGTAAGGGGGACGGGGTTCGTGGATAGATTTGTGGATGAGACGAGGAATGACAGCGTGACAGCGTCTTCAACGACAATTGACACAATCCCAAGTTCACTTTTTGGGTTTTGTTTTGTTTTCATTTTATGGTCACATTTTGTGAACGTAATAGGTTTTTTGTTTTGTTGTGTGTACTGGCATGTGGATTTTTTTTTTTTATAGCGTTTGGTTCCTATGGAAATGAACCTCTCGGCTCACTCCACTTTGGGATGTGGTCAACTGGTTTGGAGAGTGAGACGAGGGCAATTCCAAAAAGAGAAGTTTTATTCACTTCCCAAAAACAAACCAAACAATAAATAAACATAAAATAAATCAATGGTTCCAAAAATACAAATTAACCTTTGCAAAGAATAAAAGAAAAGCTGTTAGCAATTTTCCAGCTGAAATACAGCATAACTTAGCCTAACAGGAAGGCGTAAGTAGTGGCCTCACGTCAATCCACCTCTTACTTAACCTCCTAAACAAACAATGCGACACCCCTTAACTGGCCACATAATTAGTCACAGGTGGACCAATCAAGGCCATACCATGTGTCAGGGGGGACCATTTCAAACATAGCTATCGAACCATCCTGTCGCTGGAAGTGAGAAAGGTTTCACTTTCTCACAGTTCCTGAATGTATGAGCAGTTAATGATAGCATGGTATTTAAATGCATGTCGCCATGACTGAATATTTGTGAGAAGTTCATGTCTTTAATGTGTATGTTTTGTTTTTTTACTAGATAGGTCAGTGTAGGTCAGTGGCCTGACCTACAGACAAGTAAATTAACGATCATGTCTTAACCCTGGAGTGATCCATGAGACACAATCTAACTCACATTCAAACCAATGTAAATGTGTGTGTTTCCTGCCAAAGTTTAACCTATGTGATGAGTTTCGGGTTGTGGCACAAAGAAACGCAAAAATCACTTAGTTAATCCACTGTCCAGTGGTCGGACCAGAGTGTGTAAATGTGGCTGTAAACACACCATCAATCTTGTTCCATGTAACCCTTAACAACACCTCAGAGACAGCCAACAGACCTAAACCTCCCCAGAGCTGTAGAACCACGGAGGGGGCATGCATGTTGTCGTTCTGCAGGGAAGTGGACTTCCACTTGCAAGGCTTGAGAGAGACGAGACTTTTGTCTGTTTGCCAGTAGAAGCTGGTTTCTTTGGTTAATGTTACACAACAACATACTAATTGTAGTGGATGAATGAAAGATTGTCTACTACTCTGGATATCTGTCTCCTGGTTTATGACTGTTGCAACATCATCCACACCTGAAGGAACAGGTGCAATAACTGTTCCAAGTGCATGGGGTGTGTGTTTCTGACAACAGTTGACAACAAAGTCCCAGATCACCTATTCTTTCACTATAAGGGGAAGCAGCTGCCTAGCAGTTCCTCTCTGACAAGATAATTAGCAGTGGCCGTTAGTCACCTAGCTAGGCCTCAACATGTAAAGATCACCCAGTGGACCGCTGTGTACTCCATCTCGCTGTACTCTTTAGCGGACATATATAGGCACTTTAAAAAGGGACAGCTTTAATGAACAGTAATGAAATCCGAGACTGGTGGAATGCGGAAACGCAAGACTTGAATGATGGGCATACAATGACCGCACAGAGCCCCTTCTGGCCGGCCACTCACTGTATGCCAGCATGGTTGTTTTGTTCTTTGCCCATGTTGGCTGTGAAGGCTGGGGACTCTGGCAGCGGGCCAGCAGCACAGCCCAGTGCTGGTGATGAGATCTTTCATTCATTGAGGGGTCGTGGGCTGGCCTTGGAGCCCGTGATGACACAACATTGCACGGCCTGTGTGAGTGTGTGAGTGAGTGCGTGTGAGTGTGTGAGTGTGTGTGTGTGTGGCCAATCTTTCACAAGGGAGGGGTTAGGAGGCTCTTTCTGGATTCCCTTGTTTTGCCTCGCCCCCCCCCCCCCCCCCCTCCCCCCTCCCCCATTCAACGTTTAGCCGGACTAAGAACTACCGTACTGGAACATTATGCCATGCTAATAATAATAATCAATGACATCCTAGACCAAATGATACATGCAATCCGGGGGATATTCTACACGGCTGTTCACGGTTTTAACTCACTGTTTTCTCACTGCTCCTTTATATTTCACCTTTTTCTGGTTCAATTCAACACACTTTAACACAGCTTTCACACGCTTTCGCCGACGAGACACAGTTCTCTGCGCCCCTGTCTGCGGAGGAAACAACTTTTTTTTTTCGGCGCGCCGGATCCTACCTGGCCGTCTCCTTCCACTCCATCTCCTGGCCGTCCACCGAGAGCAGCTCGTCCAGCTCCGTGAAGAGCTGGGGCGGCGCGGGCCCGTCGTCCTCCTCCCCCAGGATGAAGCGGATCCGCTCGGCCGCCGGCGAGACTGGGGACAGAGGGAAGATGCTGCGGGTCAGCGGCTGGCTCTGCGTCCCGTCCGCCCCGGGTCCGTCGGCCTTGCCCTCTGGGCCGGTGGAGGCTGGAGGGGAGGGGGGCGGAGGAGGTGGAGGGATCTTCACCCCGTCGCCCTGTCCCCTCTCCACCGCCGCCGCCTCCTCCTCCTCCTTCCCTACCGCATCCTCTTCCTTCTCCTGGTCCTTCTCCGCCCGGTCGTTGTTGTTGTTTGACATCTCTGCCACGCACTGGCACCCCGCTTTTTCTTTTTTTTTCTCCTCCTCCCCCCGCCCCCCCCCCCCCCCGACCGTCCCGCCGACGTGGGTGATACTCCGTCCGAGAGAGAGAGCGCGAGAGAGAGAGAGAGAGAGAGAGAGAGAGAGAGAGAGAGAGAGAGAGAGAGAGAGAGAGAGAGAGAGAGAGAGAGAGAGAGAGAGAGAGAGAGAGAGAGAGAGAGAGAGAGAGAGAGAGAGAGAGAGAGAGAGAGGGGTCGGGGAGGAGGAGGAGGGGGGGGAGATGGGATGGGTGTGGAGTGGCTCTGGGTGTTAAGGAGGGAGGGTTGGTAGGAGTGGGGTGGCGGGTGAGGTCGGGTGGCGATAAGGGCTTTGGCAAAAAAGCGAGGAGGTCCCTTCTTCTTCTTCTGCGGCTGGCAGCGGCGGCGTATCAACCGGACAGCAGCTGATGAGGACCCATTAAAGAGCCCCGGGCGAGTGTGAGGAGCCGTTACCCCGGGCGCTCACTCCCCAGCAGTATGTGTACCAGGTGGGAGGGGAAGAGGAGGGGAGGGGGGATAAAGGGGGGATAAAGGGGGTTCAGGGGGTCCCCTCAGTGGCTGTGTCCCCAATGCTTGAGCCTCCAAAGCCCCCCTCCTCCTCCTCCTCCTCCCCCCCCCCCCCCCCCATCTCCTCTGCTGTTCACCCAGAGCCCTCTCCCCATTGGTTCCCCGGTCGTTGGCACGGTGCCCCCGAGCGAGCCCCCCCCCCTCATTAACAATTAAGAATGGGTTCACAAACCGGGGCCTATTCTTTTACGTAAGAGGCTGTGCTTTCCTGCTCATTTGAATATCAAGCCCGGTGCCCCTCCAACGGGGGGGGGGGGGGGGGGCCCGCGCGGAAACGCAGAGGCATCGATGGTTATTTAAATAAAGGGTCTTCAAACGAGTGGAGTCTGAACTGCAACGTATCCTCTGAACTTGTTGGCCAACCAAGTGTATTCGTACCAACTGTTGTTCGAGTTTCTGCACACATACACACACACACACACACACACATAAACACACACAAAAACACACACAAACACACGCCAAAGTCCAAGCAAAGTAAACACACACCCATAAACGCAAACATAAACACACAATTTACATTATGGTATTCCTGTGAGAAAGATCCTAACTGGTATTGAGTCCAGGTGATTCAACCTCCTTATCCCCCCTAGAGCGTATAATCATGACAAACACGGTGGTCCTACAGAAACACGCTATGTAGGGTACACATTATAGATTATGGGGGATTAACACCAGTCGTTTCTTAACAGCAGTTGGGGTTTACTGCGGCGAGGAATCACTTAATGCACCTGAAACCCCCTCATTTCGTCTCAGTGGCGGTGGTGGTTGTGAAAAGCCTTTAATGAGCAGGCCTCCAGCCCCTCCAGCCCTCCGCACAAACATCCCATATAGGTCGTACCGGCCACCCAGTGCCCTGCTGGGTCCCATGTCACCACCCAAATGAGGTTGCAAAACAAAGTGGGGTTAGTGTTGGTTCATCAGTTCAAATGAGACGGTGCAGAATGATCTATTCATGTATCCCTGCGTGACAACAGTCACAACACGGACCGCCCAACACAACGGATGATTGTGACTATGATCTTATTCCACCGCTCACTGTTCTGCGATGCTTCAGTCTAATGACACTTCATCCCCTCACCGCAAATCATTCGTGATAGGAAAGGAGTGTAAAGGAGTGGAAGCATTCACATTTCTGCAGCTATATGGTAGAACCGTACAGTTCTAACGTATAGCTGCAATGTGTATGCTTGAGCTCCATTACTGCAACTAAACCGCAGAACTTTACGGTAGTTACAGTAGTTCTCCTGCTATTATCAGTATCAGTAATGTTCACAGGAGAACTGTATCTCAAACATCAACTTTCTCATTGAACGGTAGTGATCGACGGTTCCCATGGACAGATGTCTCCAGATTTCCCCCATAACTATACAGATTTAATATCATGATAGTCAGTCGTACGCCGAGCAATAACATGACATTACCTGTGAACTTAGTGAGCCATTCAGCGTGTCAGCAGCACTGGCTCAGTGCTAACTGGCAGCGAGTCAGCACAGCAAAGACAATTTATGTCTCCCAAGGTACGAAGGCATCAACAGCTTGTAGTGGGGGGTGGATCGGTACACACACACACACACACACACACACACACACACACAGTCACACACACCAGATTGCTAGGTGCAAGGTGGCGGCGGCTATCTGCTGGCACAGAGGCTCGGACACAAGCTGCAACTAGCCCAAAGTCCCGGCAATCTGTTTAATAACACGGTGATACTACGGCGTTCATTCACACACATCTGCATCGCGATGCGCGTCCACCGCACCACAGCTCAAAATAAGAGCACTACGGAGTGAATGGAGCTCATGTTGCAATGCTGTGTGTACAGATCACAGACGGATGTCTCTGCAGCTGTGTGCCATAATAACAGAGTGTGACATCCACCATCAACAACAATTTTGGTTAAAATACTTACACCAAGCATTTTATGGCTGTTTGTGGATGAAATCCTGGAAAATCTCTCACCGCTATTTATGTACAGGCAGAGATTTGGAGTAATTGATTAATTTCACTTTATCTGTAAGGAGCTCTTTCTGGAATATTTAGACGAAGAGGACAAAAGGCTGAGCCAGACTCATGCTGTGTGGCGCAGCAGTGGGTTAGAAAACAAACTGTGTGAGGGGATGGTTAATGCAATACCGTCTCAGTCCAACAGTTACTAAGAGAGCAGTGAGACAACGAGGAGGGTGCTGAGGGTGAGGAAGGGAGACAGGGAGGGGGGGGGGGGGATCACTGCATAGTGAAAGCAGAAAGAGAAGCAAGGGAGCCCAGAAAGGAGGAAATAAAAATCCCATCATTCAAACCCAATTTTCAAAGCTCTGTGTTGCGCTCTAAGCCAAGAGCCACGGCCACACAAAGGCAACTTTGTCCAGGCCCTGGAGGCTCATGGGACAGCGTGATGGAGGAAGAATGCCCCGGCTGCCCAGCGCAGAGCTGAGCGGCACTGCGACTGAAGGCCCCGTTCAGTCCCACTGCTGACATGCTTCCTACACAAATACCATCCAACCCTCCTGAACCGGCTGCCTGGGAATGGAATAATGTAGTGCTCTAACGATCAATATCAGCACCGAGTTGCTGTTGCAAAGTGCGTACGTTGACCTGAATGTACATGAAGGAGGACACGAAGGAGGGAACACGAAGAAGGGGAGAATACACACACGACGCTCTGGAGACGTTTCGTATGCAGGGCAGCCAGTGAGCGAAGAGCAACAGGGAGAGAGAGAGAGAAAACGAGGGAGGGAGGGAGAGAGGGAAAGCGAGGGAGGTAGGGAGGGAGGGAGAGAGCGAGAGCGAGCAAGTGGCTGGGACAGAATGCAGAGAGACACCGCCATGGTGGGGGTGAGACATTGGGTAGATATTGGGGTGCACTTGGGGTGAAGTGTTTCAACTGGGATAGTCTTTTAGCTCCAGTATTTACAGACAGAAAGACTTTTTCCATTACACTCAAATACTATATATATATATATATATATATATATATATATATATATATATATATATATATATATATATATAATGTGTTACTGTACTTGGAAAATCAATTAAATCAACACATATATTTTAATTAGTAATTAGTAAAAGAATGTACATTCTGAGAATGCCAAACCCTTACTGACCTCTAATTGGCCAAAACGAGAGAGACTAGTTGTTCATTCAGTGGACAGACACAGTACTAGGAAAGATGAAAGTCTAAACATTCTTCCTTCCTTGTGTTTGAGGAGGATTCCATGATTGATGATGTGAATGCCTCTACAACGTGTAACCTGGATGATAATGATATGACTAAACTGCACCAGACAAGAATCAACGAGTCAGTCGTGATTTTACAAGGGCCAAGCAGAGCATTTGTCCGTTCCACTGTGTTTCTGTTATGGGTACACCCACTACAACCCTAACGCTTACATTTTCCTAACCACAATTTACGACCAAATGTTCATAACGTGTTGTGAAATTATGAAACAAATGTTATCTTAAAATGAAGAAATGCATAAAAAAAACAGTAATCCAAAATGAAGCCTTCAATGAAGAAAAAATGTCCATGCTATTGGCATGGCGTGAGTCTTTACTGTAGCTCCAGAAATGAATCATCAGAATCCCTGCAGATGTGTGCAGGTGAGCCATCAGGGCCGGGAAACTGAGCCATTGCTCCCCCATGCTGATGTGAGACTTTTGTGGTAGCGGCTTCCTTCCTGGCATGAACAACTGGTAGGTTAGCAGGCCATGTCCTCTGCTCAAACTGGAGTCCCACTTTGACCGGGTCTACGCGCTTTGCGGCTCTGCCAACCGCTCGCGCTGGTCTAAATGTTAGAAAAAGCGGTTTCTTTGCACCCAGGTTCTAATGTCTATGATGTGGCTCTACTGTCTCTGCTGCTTGTGTTTTGCCAGGGACTGAATGAGGTTCACCTGGGGCTTTGGACCCGGTGGGCAGGGAGGAATGCTAAAGCTGGGTTGTATGCTTTGTTATGTGATGACTGAGTGTGTATGAGTGTTCCCTCCAATAATGACCTGTGAACAGAGCTGTGCTGATACACGCACACTCACCGTTCCAACTTTGGCTTCAGTTTTTTTTTGAGTTATCTTGACCCGGGCAGTTTTACCAACTGTTTCCTTGTTTGTACCACCAGGATTGTTATTTTCTCCTTTCTCTGGGACTGTTATATAATTGCTACAACAGAGTTGAAAGAGTTGTCCAAGGCAGGCGTTAAACTAGTCCTCAGACATGATCCCACAGCACTCATTTACTCAAGGAAGTGAGAATAGTTAATGAGTAGGCCACTCTTCTACTGCAAACAATGTTGTCTTGATCGCTAGACGCTAGACGCTAGACAAAATTTGACTTGCTACTGAGAGAACAGTTCTAGTGTGTCTGTGGATTTTCTCTTGGGACTGCTACAAGGACCAGGCTATTTGAAAAAGTAGCACTTAATAACATTTCAAGTCTGTCGCTATACTTTGGTTACAAGCGGCTCCCTCATCATCCAGACCTTAACCTTCATACTAGAAATGACGTCCCGCACGTTACTAAGAATGATCTTTTGTGGTTATTACAGCAGATAAGAGGTACTGGTTTATAGGGGTGGAACACCTGGAAAGGTGGGAGGTTGGCATTTGTAAAAAGCATTGTTTGTTAACCGAAAGACATTAGCCTGTTGCAAGCATTGACAAAACTGGCAGTTATGTAATGCAGGCTGCTTTTACCCTGTCTTTATCGTATCGTAGGTCACTTCAATACCCGGCCGTACTACCATGACGTTTGCCCTTCCTCTTAGCTCATAAACCCTTTTTGTGAATGGCGCATCTACGACAGCCATCATCGTAATCTACTTACAGTCATTTGGGTCCAAGTTCTAAATAAAAAACGTTCAGGGAAAAGGGAGGGGAAAAAAAAGTTCCAATTAATCTGAGCCGCGGGTCAAACGCTTATGCAGTGAATACTGGATGGGTACCAAAAGGCCAGCATGCGTACACACACACACACACACACACACACACACACACACACACACACACACACACACACACACACACACACACACACACACACACACACACACACACACACACACACACACACACACACACACACACACACACACACACACACACAGTGCCTGCAGAGTGCATCTGACCAAACAAGAGGATTTCAGCGCAGGCATCTGACCAAGGCCTTTCCGGGAGGGTGCTGGTGTTTCCCAGATAGAGGAGCAGGGCTTGGGCTATTGGGCAACAGCAACACAAATAAGGTGTATTAACATGCAGGTCACCATCTGGGTCTCCACAATCGAGAGTTGCTTTTTCTATTCAGCTCCAGCCGAGTCTATATTTATTCAGCATTTCTGAACCAACTTTCTTTTTTCGGAGGGGCCTTGCGGTAGAGGGAGGGGGGGGAAGTTGCTGATATTTTTCATTTTTACTTTTCGTTGTTTGACAAAACAACACATGGGTAGGTCTGACTTTCGTCATCTTGATAATTCGACACTTCTTCACTGTGACTCTATGTATCTGCTGTATATTATCTACTGTATACAGCACTGAGGAGCATATGATTTACCTTGACATTGAGAGATATTTTAAAGGAATGGGCAACTATTAATGGAAATTTACCCCCCCCCACCCCCCCCCCCAATACACCTGGCATTCACATTCACAGCCTCAGTAAACGGTGTCAAAGACAAAACGTCTAGCAAAAGGTTACCACTTAAAGACACGGCCAGGGGAACAAAAGGTCATCCCTCTTAAATACCACGCCACGTTCTCTGTCTATATGCCCTCTTGTTTGTTATGCAACGCCGTGGCACTGCACGTATTTCACTGGCTTTGTTGTCCATTAACGGCGTCTCACTCCAGAGTGTGTTGTGCTACGTGATCTCCAGTGTTCACTTTGCTTTGCCCATAAGAGCGAGCAGAGTCTTTCTGTGTACACCCTAAACAACGCGCCAACGCGCCACTGAGTTTCCACCGAGTTCCACTTCCACCATTGTCGCAATTTTCTTCAACGCAGAACTACCAGAGAAAGTGTAAACACTCCTTCTTTAATTTCCCTAAGCCCGGACTGATGAAGAAAAATATGTCATTGTTTTATATTATTATGAATGAATTCTGGACCCTCTTTTTAACATGTGTGTCCATTGTTTAAGTAAGACTTCTTAGAACCCTCTATTTGGGTTCAGCCTGTGATGTTTTCTGAACATCCCTGGTCCCTGCTTCAAAATACTACTACATCAACCACCACCACTACCCCAACCACTACTAATACTATTACCTCAACCACCACCACTACCCAAACCACTACTAATACTATTACCTCAACCACCACCACTACCCCAACCACTACTAATACTACTGTAAAGACATTACTACCCTACATCATTTGTGTTGCTAGGCTATGTGTGCATGCAACACTTCACAAGTACATTGAATACTTTGTGCTGGAGTTGGACGGCCAGCAAAATCCAACAGAGAAGGGAAGAAAAGCAGGGCGGCTTTCCACAAATGGGCTTTAAATGTGCATGTATTTCCAAACGGGAAACATCTCTAATAACCATAGCAATTCATCCCCTGGGACCCTGGGTTTCAATAGGCTAATGCCCTCAGTCAGACACCGAGGAAAACCCCCAACTCGTAGGAACTGGCCTGGTGAGACCAATCCCGAACTCGCAAGTTCACGTTCAGTTTATCGCTGCCGATTGGTCTGGCCTTTACCGGGTCCCAACCAATCAGTGCCTGGGGGCGGACCTTTCAGATCATGAGGCGCACCGCTGTGTGCCCAATGAAAGTTCAGCAATCTACGGAGCGATCAAAAAAGGACACACTCCTGACACTGACACATCCCGGTGGCCTTTGTCACCACACTAAACCAACCCCAGGACACACACACACACACACACACACACACACACACACACACACACACACACACACACACACACACACACACACACACACACACACACACACAGACCCCCTCCCCCCCCCCACACACATACACACATACCGCACTAGACGCTTATTTTGAAGGATCCTGGTGGATCCACCGACGTCATAGCTGATTGGAATATTGTTAACACACAACAGATTGGAGTATGTTTGCCAATAACATCCAAATGGCAACCAGTGACACACACTCACATACACACACACAAACACACACGCAGACACATACATGTGGCAGCCTCACACGTGAACATGTGCGCGGTGACGGCGGGCGTGTCGCCCATGCATGTCATGGAAGCAGTTGGACACGCCCCCCCGCAGGAGGGTTTTTACACGTGGTTTCGTCGCCCCGCTGGCTCCCTGCGTGTCTCGCACACGTGTTCCTGGTGGTGATCAATGCTCAATGCTCTGGGATTGCCCTGTGTCCATGTCTTCACAACTGATTACCTCATCAACATATCCTGTGCCCTGTGCTCCTGTGAGAGCACACTGACTGACGCCACATCAATGAGCACTGCCGTTAAGCCACAATGCAAGGTCATCACAGTAGACCTCGCCTTGTCTGCCCCGTCGGGGTGGGGGGGGGGGGGGGGGGGAGCGTGGGGGGTAGCTGTGCAGCCCCCGAGGTCAGTGCTGCTTCATGCTAGGAGCTTTGCCGAGGGATTGAGGGGACAAACCATCAAAGGTCAATCTATAAAAAGGTCACGTCTTTAGTCCTGCTTAGCATTTATATCAAACTCATTTGGCATCTATGCATTATGCTCATTGTATTATTAAAATATCAAATGTATTCAGATCACGTGATGAACCCTGCATCACGCGATGCATTCTTCGTCCAGTGCAGGAATGGCACAGTCCTCTGGTCACATCACATATCGTCAAATGTGCACGGGCGTTCGTTTGTCGTCCCCAGAGCCGAGACAACCGATCTGTGTGTAGTTCTTAACGGACGGCACGCTCACTCAACTGCATGTTCACATGCAATTGAGTGAGCTTGACGTGTATTCTACTGTAAATACAAATTGCAGACAAATTGTAGATCAGTAAGTGAGTTAAGCTCTGCATTGAGACTTTATCTCCCGGTGTAACATCTTTGTAAACTCTCTCTTTCTCTCTCCCTCCATCTCTCTCTTTCTCTCTCCCCCTAACTCTCTCTCTCCCCCTGACTCTCTCTCCCCCTGACTCTCCCTCTCTGACCGTCCAGTCGTCTATCTTTTGTCCGAGCTCCAGAAGTGCCCGCCCTCGAGGAGCATCTAAGGGGAGAGGAGATTCACTCGGGCGCCATTCAACCGAGGAGACACGCACTTGCTCCGTTTACGCAGATGCACACACATACAGATACAGTTAGGCACAAGTGTTTGGGAGGGCAGGCACGCACAGTGGCGCGCACGCACACGCACACACACACACACACACACACACACACACACACACGCATGGGGCCTGCACACAGACAAACATACACACACGCATGCATTGGGACTGCACATAGATACACATACAGACACAGACACACGCATGTCCGCACATGCACATGCGTCGGGCCCGACACACACACATACACACACACACACACACAAAGGCTAGGAGACTCATATCATCAACCGGCACAATTGTATAGCGAGAGTCATTACTTCCACACTGATTCCTCACCCTGGTCTGTCCAAACACAGCCATCACACAGCCAGGCAAGGGCATCTATTCCTGGTGTGCGGACTCAGCCAGTCCCCTTGAGGGTCACAGGAAGACTCAGGGAGGAAAGGGAATTGGCTGGAACAGTGGTCGTGGGTGGTGGCCACAACCACACACACGCACACACACACAAACACACATGCACACACACACACACACACACACACACACAAACACACATGCACACACACACACACAGACACATGCACTCACACAAGCGCAGACTCACACCCACCCACACACAGACACACATCACGAGGCTAAATGCCCCTTAATGGAACGTGACAGGATGGGGGGGGGGGGGGGGGATGGGGGAGGATGGGGGGGGGAGTGGTATGGTGGGAGGGCTGTGTCGTGGGTGCTGGGGTGGGAGAGGGATCTATGCCAACTCACTGAGGGGTTTGAGGATGCTGCGGTTGGCCTGCTCGTTGGTCTCCGTGTCCGACTTGTCCGAAGGGTTCTCATTGGACGGCTCCTTCCTGTCCTTGTGGCCTGCGTGACCCGCGTGGCGCCGGTGGCGGCGCCGGCGCCGGTAGCTCTTGGGCAAGTGCACGCCGATGTACACGGTGTGGTGACCTGGTGGGCAGAGAGAGGACAGCAGGAGAGGGGTTAAGGGAGCTCCATGGTGTCTCATGGTCTCCTGACTATGGAGAGTCCAGATGTTCATTTTTGAAGAGAAAAGGGGGGGGGGGGGGGGGGGGGGGCGCGCTTTAGTGCAGATTCTGGTTAAGCAAATTAATGTCATGATGCCCTTGGTACCATCAAAAACATTTCCGTAAATACCAGCAATAAAAGTTCCGCAACAGTTCTGTATTATATTGCTATTCTTTTAGCAATAGTCAAACAGCACAAGCAATAGTAGAAAAGTTCATTATACTATCCAACTACTGGTTTTGATTATCTTTTAGCAAGAGTTGAACCTTACATTATGCAACATTTGATGCAGTGACCCCCATCAAATTCAACGTATATTAGCATTGATTATATTTCGAAAAGGGTTGTAACAAGAACAGCATCACATGGCCCCGGGATTCCATACAAAGCGAGAATGGGACACTGAGGAACATTTCGGGCAGAGTTCGCAGCCCACTGTCAAGATAAATATTTGGGCTCATAGCAGAGTAGCAGGACTTAGAGAAGGCTGGGGCCGCTTGCATGACAACACCGCCAATATTTATATGTAGGCATGGTACCTGCAGGGCACATAGTTGTAGACACTGTGGGTGGTTTAGGGGCAATAAAAGCATGCACCGCTTGGGTAATAACAAAGACTTGAAAGGTGTCGATCACACTCCCTCCACTATTCTTTCCATTGTTATTTGATGAATGTACAAAGGTCTATTGTTGACATGATGCAGCACTTTTTGTTTTTCTTTTCGTGATAGTTTATGTTGGTTTAGGTTTCTTGTTTAATATTATATTGTCGCAATTTGGGAGAACATTTTCTTTTTTACTTTGAGCCATTTCTGCAACTATGTCTACAATATACAAACTACTTAAACTGGAGACTGAAAACAGTGGAAACATAAATGCATTTATTTTCATTTGGCTTTGAATGAAACCTTTGATCAGAACCCGACAGGTTAAAAAGATCTGTCACTATGTAGGCTGTGGGCTAGCAAAGCCACGAAAACAGTGTACAATCTTGCTTCACAGATACATGTGAGTGTATTAACTGTGTGGGGTGTTTCGCCTCTATGTGGGAGATTACAGGACGATACAGAACAACCTCTGCAGGAAAAATGAACCCAGTGTTCAACTGTTTTTTATGGCTTTTGTCCAATATTTAGCTAATAACCCAAAACATGTTTTCATTTCCATATTTAGAGCACCACTTTTTGTTTCATGGGCATAAGAAAAGGTAGCTTTATGCAAAAAAAATGAATGCATGCTTTAGCCAGTTAATGATGTTTTTCTGTTTAAATTCAAGATGGTTTGTTCAAGATTCTTTGTAACTTAAAGTGTCCAATATCCTAGTTGAGTTTTTACTCCAACTTTAACATGCAAGTGGTGTCAGATGAGTATCCATCCTTTCCTTCTGATCCGCTGAGTGCACCACGACCCATTGCAAACTGTCCAAGCGTGGAACTTCAACCATGAGTCTGAAGGAAACAAAAGCTGTATACTATCAGTGTCATGGCCTTGGTGCCGGGCCCAGGGTAGGACCGGGCTCCTCCCCCAGCAACAGAACCAGGAAGTGGCCGAGTCACTCACAACAACAGACAATGATCTTCTATATAGAGAGTATAAATGATTCATCCTCCTGAATAATGTATGATGTGGACAAAAAAAGGAAAGATCTCATTGGTAAAGAAAATCCTCAATTACGAAAACAACGAAACAGTATTTTTTCGAAGATGAATGAAGGATTTTTCTGTGTGGATTGTTTGATGTGAAAGTTGGTCTACACGTCTGCAGGCTTGTTGTTTGATGACACAACACACAAAACAGTAAGTTTCCTAAAAATGTAATTCGAAAATTCCTTGGCCAGTACATCCACAACAAAAATATGTTGTCCCTACTTTCAGAAATTGTTCTCCTGGGATCTCTCATATAGAATAAAATTGGCATTTAAAAAGAGAAAACAAAAGAGAGCGAGAGAGAGCGCGAGAGAGAGAGAGAGAGAGAGAGAGAGAGAGAGAGAGAGAGAGAGAGAGAGAGAGAGAGAGAGAGAGAGAGAGATAAATGGGTAAAGACTAATTTCTGTGACCAAGTTCCAGGAAAATATTTTGATTTGCTAACTCCCCATTACCTCATTTTTTGGCACTTTACCTGTACTTATAAGGATGATACTGATAATAGAGAGAGAGAGAGAGAGAGAGAGAGAGAGAGAGAGAGAGAGAGAGAGAGAGAGAGAGAGAGAGAGAGAGAGAGAGAGAGAGAGAGAGAGAGAGAGAGAGAGAGAGAGGAAAAATAAATAGTATTTTTTCCATGTATAGTTAGTCGTCCCGCATGCCAAAGTGTGTCTCTGATGGGCATTGGGTTCAACGGATGGCACCTGTCCAGTGTTTATACAACAATATAAACCACTACATCAATGGGATGTGGGTGACGCGCTACAACCACTGACGTAGCACCGCTTTTTCCCTTTAGGAACCTCAACTTCCCATCACTGACCTTTCAACTACTACCAGCTACTACTCTATGACCTCAAAACCTTAAATCTACAGAAAATAATTGTATTTTAACAGTTTATGTATTTTATAGGCTTGTAAAGGCCAAAAGGATTAATCAATGTATATATAAATATGTATTTATATAAATATATATATTAATTTGTTTGTTTATTAGCATTCTCGGGGTGTACTGGTTGAGCTCATGGTTACTGGGGAAACTGGCTGCGCTGTTGCTTCTCCTTAGCAATCCAACAGGCTAAACAAACCTCCCCGAAAACACAAGGCTTTGGCTTCTTTCAGACAGCTCCTTATGGTCAAGTAAAAAAGAGAAAAGTTCCTCTCCCATTCAAAAAAAACAACAAACGGAGAGGAAGCTGCCCACAAAGCAACGCTGGCAAAGAGTAAATCTTTCTCTCCAGCCGGCCAGCTACTTTTTTTTAATCTGCTCTCGTCTATCACCCCGCGTCCTCTGTTCTATTCAATTCTTCTTTTGTCATTCGGCCTTTGCAATCCTTCTAAAAGCTACTCTTAAGATTTATCTGTCCCAGTATCACCCCACCCGGTATCACCCCACCCCACCCGTCCATTTGTATTAATACATGTGATTTACTCTCTTCTCCTGAATGCCATCAGTCCGACGAGGTTACAAATGGCTTGACCTTTTCTGCATGCCGACGATCAAAAAATTGCAACCTACATGCCAGTGATATCTTAGTTGACTCATACGCGGCTAGGAAAATATTGAAAATATGTACTTATTGAGTACTTCTTCTTCTGGTGTATTTGAAGAGAGTGTATCGGGGAGGGTTTTCCGAACAGTCCACAACAGACGTGTAACCTCGCCAACCAGTTGTCAGTCATTGATTAAAGACTTTGTCTCGGACACTAATTAGGGACTCCCATACATGCTGCCAAGGTGTCAAGCTCTCACTCACAAAGGGTCATGAGACAAACAAACACGGATACTTATCAGAGTCTGAAACAGATACTAGAAAATATATGCGTATCCAGTAAAAGAAAGTTCTGTCTGACATAGACGGATCAATTTTAAACAATGGGGTTTTCAACGATGGATAAGATGAAAGAAGTGAATGCATGTAGTCTGGTGTCCCCGGACTGAGCTACAGCAAAATAGTCGGATCAAGGAAACACACACACACACACACACACACACACACACACACACACACACACACACACACACACACACACACACACACACACACACACACACACACACACACACACACACACACACACACACAAGAAAAAATCGGGGTCACAAGTCACACATGTGAATGCACACACACGGGCATGCACACACACACCACACACACCACACACATGTACACACACACAAACACACACACACAGATGAACGCTGGTTTATTTACAGGGAGCCAGGGGAGATTTCAGCAAGGTTCAAGCTGGGATGACATGAGAAAAACAGCAAAAGGCATCTGGCAAAATGAGCACATCACATCCGGCTTCAGATTCATGCTCGATACGACCTTGATATCCTAATCAAGGGAAAATGGCTTTAGCTGTTCACATGAAACCATCAATTGTGACCTTTGAACTTCCCTAAAGCTTTGAAATAACTTAATTAAGTTGCGCAATCGCTTGTTTCAAAAGCGGCAAAAGTGGCTTCTCTTAAAACTGTAAGAAATTAATCTTTTCCCATCTGGGATCTATAAATATTATTGTTGTATCTTATTTAGTGGCCAGGCTTACATGTAGAAGCCCAATGGAACAGAATATTTATCTGATGATGGATTTGTCAGAATAACACAAGTATCGTTTAATTTGTGGTTCAATTGGTCTTTGAGGAAATGAACTAATCCCATTATTCTTAACACAGGATCAGGTGATCTGTGCCCTACAGCTCTGCATTGCAAGCAAGCTAATCAGGGGAGCCTCACGGTGACGGAAGTGACATGTGGCAGTCACTCATGAAGAAAAACGTGGACGGGAAGATTACGGCTAGCAGGAAGCATTTCATAGGTTGCTATAATCAGTGGTACAGTTACTTTAATGAACATTGAGTTAGAGTTACTTTAAGAGGTCAACGTTTCAACACAATGACTTTAGAAAGTCCTTTTTGTTTTAAGAGTTAATCAAGACAGATTTTTCCTTTCAAAACAATAAGGTTGACTAAATTTGGACAAGGGTTAGGGATTTTGACACTTTTGACAACTCTATCTAAATGTCCTTTTAATATAGAAAATTGGGATCCAAACATTAAAAGTATGAATTCTTGGGATGAATAAATGAGTAAATAAAGGATGACTGACAGATATAATGATAACTGTCTCCCCCTTAACTAGAAGTTGAATGTTTTAAATATGACTGGAGGCAGCCCCTTAATTATACCAGCGTAACTTGACGTCAATGTTTTGACTGTCACCAGTGTTTGTTTACCGTATTAGAAGAGTCAACAATTACCAACTTGTCAGGGTCCGAAGAACCATAGCCGTACCCCATACCTACAACAGTCGCCACCCCTACCAGGACAAAATGAGACGCAGAAAAAGAAGAAGAGGAAGAGGAAGAGGAAGAAGACGAGGAAGAAGAAGAGAGCACACTCACCCTCCACCTCCTCTTCGTCGCAGACGTGCTTGACGAAGGACGCCCCGCGGTCCAGCACGGCCTCGTCCTCCATCCTGTAGTAGTAGAAGAAGAAGAAAGACTGCTCACATTTCTCCTCCAGGGACAGTGTGGCGCCGTAGCGCTTGGGCTGGTTCACCTGCAGGGTGTCTGGGCCGGCAGTCAGACGGGTGCTGCTCGTCGCACTCATGTTCACCGCCCATCAACCAGACCGTCGGCCGGGGCCACGCTCATCCACCCGCACGCTCCCCCGCCCCGTCATACACACACACACTGAAGACCCAATGAACGGCGGTCGAGTCAATCCTGAGGCTTCTAAGTGGAATAATAGAAACTCAAGGGAGCGTTTAGGTGACGGCTGTTGTCCTTGAGTAGGGCAGTGAGCGTGGCAGATAGCAACAAGGCGCTAACGGAGGTAATCTGGGCGGGGGCGAAGGTGGAGGGCGGGGGTGGGGTGGGTGCGTGTGTGTGTGTGTGTGTGTGTGTGTGTGTGTGTGTGTGTGTGTGTGTGTGTGTAAAGGGGCAGGACAGGAAGTCTTCCACTCCGTTCCCGTTAATCGGGTTGGATTGGCAGCTGCCAGTCCACCTACTGATCAAGGCAGCCTACACTCCTGTTGAAAGTCAGCAAGGTGTTTGTGTGCATGTATAAGTTGTTGACAATGTCACCGACTGATGGAATCTGCCGATCAGGGGGTGCTTGCATACAAACACACACTTCTACAAACAAAACAAACACACACAGCAGATCTGGTCTTGATCCCCCCCTTCCCCCCTCTTCACTTAAGAGACAAGTGGGCCATCACATGTCTGTCCACTCATCCGCCCTTACAGGATTAGAACAGCTTTAGTTAGGAGACAACACACAGAGACACACGCACACACTCACACACACGCACACACACACACACACACACACACACACACAACACACTGCAGAGAGCCGTCCTTCTTCGCTAACAATGCTGCAGGACAATCCCTGCATACTTAAAATCAATCATAGCGATCACGCCTACCCCACTCTAAGCCTTTAATAGAAATATGTAGTGTTGATGGAAGGAAACAGGGGAACTTATCAGACTAGGTTTAGCCCAGTGAAAGAAAATGGGATAATAATAATGAGAATGATGAGATTTCCACTGGGAACCGGTAGCCCCTCTTGGTGCTGTGAGATAAAATCAAACGTGCTGTTTGAGGTGACATGTTAACTTGTAATCAACAATACCATTGAATTAACCAAACTCAAATTAACATTGAAACGCTGATTGGTGTGACCACTGTTTAGCTTTAAATAATACGATTAATGCCTGCTCTTCCAAACTGACTTACGAAATAGAGCATTCAAAAATGAATGAATACATCTTAATTCAAATGATGAATTATGATCATTTATATGATCATTATGACACTGAATATTGAATTGAATGCATCGTTTGACTGGCATTTTAACATTAGTAGCATCGTTTTAAGGAAAGGAATATAGGAATATAGGAATATCAATCATCTTATCACTATGACTTAGAAGTGATCCTGTCTATTTGATTGGTTCACCCCTAGAGAAGCAACACTTCAGTTAATTAGTATAAGCACTGGAGCAGGTAACGTCTATGTATGTATATTGGTCCACCATGAACACATCAACAGTCTCCTCAGTAAGTGAACTGGAACACAGATTATGTGGTCTCTTTAATCAATTTGAGTTCAGCCAAAAACTAAGGGCCAGAGCTCTCACTACTTCTTCCCACTTGCTCCATTGCCACCTATGGAACAACCACATGTATAACAGGCCCAATTATCTTACTGGGAAGACCAACTTAATCTAGCCCCAGTGAATACCTGAACTCTAGACCATAATATCTTTAATGTAATGATACAAAAGTGTAACTACTGTTTAGTAATGACTATACGACTATTATAGTGCAAATGTACATTTGGTATATTGCCTGACACGCTTTTGATTTTTGAGGGGAAACATTGGCCTTAATGCTTTATGAAGTAAACTCATTAAAATGCAAATGTTCAACAAGCAATAAGATATCTTTTTGATTGGCAATGAACGCAATTTTCTTTCAAATATGTATAAATAAATCAAATATAGGCCGTCACCTCTCAGAGCCTCAGATCTCATAATAACCTAATTTCCTGGCCGTGGATGCCAGCACTAGCAGTCAGACATCTCAAACATTTCCTCTACCAGTGTTGTCCAATTCACACACATCATGTTTTAAATCACACACGTTCGTTTATTATAGCGGACCTTTTATTTGACGTTTAACTAGTGTGGTTGTTTATTCTTTATTCGACAACAAGTGATGCCCACGTGTTACAGAATACCGACTAAATGAGTACGTTAGAGTGATTGACATCACTTACTTTTTTGTGGGACGCGTGGTGCTCATGTTTGCAGCAGGTTGCCAGGTCTTGCAATCTCTGGACTAATAAACTGAAGCCGACCACCGGAGAGCGTCCTGGTGCTGTTTGACCTGAGTAAAATATACGTTTGCATGACATTCGGTTTCGCACACTAGATAAACATTATCAAATTAATGTTGACACAAATTTATGAAGAGTTTCTTAAATAGTACATGAGGTTTTTGTATGTGAACATTTGCAAAATGTGAAGAATTATCTTAAATAGCTTACACACGCATAATCAAGTCTTTAACTTAAAGCTATTTACGCATTCAGCGCTCCTACTTACCGCTGGTCTCTTTGGTTTTATCTTGGGTCGTCCTCACCTTGCGGTGGCATGGAGGTAGAGAAGACTACTCACAGTAAGCGAGTAACTTTATGAGTGATATTGTGTTGCGGCTCGACATGCTTTACGCTATCTCTCCAAGACCGTCCTTTTGTCACGTCACGTCTCGAGGGGAGGTCAAAGTGTCTCCGCACAGGTCTGGGGTGGAGGAGTGCTCTAGTCTTGCATAATGCTTTGCCCCATGCGTGCCATTTTATTTGTGCATTTTATGCTTTTTACTTCGTATTTCCTTATGGCTGTATTGGAATTGGTATATTATTAAACGACATATTGAAGGTTTGTATGTTGTCATGTTTTCTTGGTTCACTCTTTGAAATGGTATGACACAAATTTGCCTAATGTAGGAAGTATGGTATTTTATTGAGAAAATGTATTATCTGATGGGAAATTGCACTCATTGTTAATTATTTTAGAAATACCGGGCGAGTGATATTCTTTCATTCTACAGCGACATCTAACGGTTGTCATACACTAGCACAATGGGATACATAGGATGAGCAAGAGCACAGCGCAAATTGATTATTAACATTGCTCCATGAACGACAGTAACCAATTTCGTAAGAATTTATAACCTAGGGCAAGAAGCTGTAGCCTGTCCCACACTTAGCAGAAAATAATTTCTAGGGAGAATATATAATTTAGGATTATATTTAATTAACTTTTTTACTATTAATAATTGTATTCAACATATAAAAAATATAATACTACATGTTACCCTTGTCTTCGGCTACATTACAGTTTGCCTTACTTATGAAGTTATATTAACACTGCCAGGGTTAGAGGTTTTTCTCATGTACAACCAGCAAATATTTATATGTGTGTGTGTGTGTGTGTGTGTGTGTGTGTGTGTGTGTGTGTGTGTGTGTGTGTGTGTGTGTGTGTGTGTGTGTGTCGTGGAAATATTAATCATAACTATAATACACAATTATAAACATTACATTAACCTTGTTTATATAATTACTATCTAAAAGGAACTGAACATTCTTCTTGGACCTTAAGATACCACCCTTCCTCTCTCTAACTGGTTAAGGTAGTTCAGATTTGCATTCACTGGATACTGAGTCGATCAGTCGATACTGAGCCCAGGCCTCAGTATCGACTGATCAATGACTTCCTTGTTGTGTAGATTTGTTTAACTGTATTGCAGCCCTTACATTTACATTACTTTACATTCTCCTTGGACCTTAAGATACCACCCTTCCTCTCTCTAACGGAGACAGGTTAAGGTAGTTCAGATTTGCATTCCCTGATACTGAGGCCAGGCCTCAGTATCAACTGATTAATGACTTCCTTGTTGTGTAGATTTGTTTAACTGTATTGCAGCCCTTACATTTACATTACTTTACATTCTCCTTGGACCTTAAGATACCACCCTTCCTCTCTCTAACTGAGAGAGGTTAAGGTAGTTACAGCCCTGTCTTACAGACTTGCATACATTTCCACCTTTCCCATAGTGTATTGCAAATTAACTTGGTCGCTCCCGCCAATCCTAAATGCTCCAGAATGGTCACTCCCACTTACCTTTGTTAACTGTCAGTCATCAATGTGTGTGTGTGTGTGTGTGTGTGTGTGTGTGTGTGTGTGTGTGTGTGTGTGTGTGTGCGTGTGCGTGTGCGTGTGTGTGTGTGTGTGTGTGTGTCAGACCCTGGGAATGACTAATGCAACTATTCAAATGTTTTCAGATTTTACATGAGCTTAACATTAACTATACACAGAATATAAACAACAAATTCTATCTTTTCAAGATATTCTGAGTACTGTATATGGATGTTTAAGGGGTGTTATCTGGTTTGGTGTACATACACCTGTGTTTTTCTTTATCCAGAGAGAACATTTTAGTATGAGCTGTACTTTGTTTTATCAACTATGGAATCTCAGTCATTCGTCCATTTGGATTTGGGCCCTCCTTTACAGAACATGACACTCCTACATCTAAGGCGGTTGGCTTTCGACCTTGTAATTCAAACCTCAATGTCAAAACAACCTTTTTGTTAACCAATGTTATACCACCAGAAAATTGCTGGTCAACATCAAATCTAATGTCATGTTGTTAACCTGAAATGTAAAATGCTCAATAAGTGCAACAAATATCATTCAGAACTGAATGGAAAACGCTCTCTCAGCATAAACTGTTAATACAGTCCACATTGTTAACACACAATAATTCTAAGAAAGAATTTGTCCAAAAAAGGCTCATTGTTGATTACCCCTTACGATTTTCCATAACTTAAAATGTTCTCAAAACAGTTTTGTGTTTTTATTCACAACACCAAATATTTTTAGACTAACATGAAAACACTATATAACTGGGAAGTTTCAGAGAATGTCCCACATATATAGGTGTATAATGCAAAACATAATTAACACCCCCCCTAAGCATGTCAGCAATTTCCGTTCAGAAGATTGACAACTTCAGGAGTTCGTTGTGAAGACACTATGATAAAAAATCCTAAACGTGGGTCTTGGGTTTTTGTTAGTGGTTTTTGTTAACAGTTTTAGTTTTGAGAAATGAAATATAAAATGTGAAAAAGTTACTATCATGGAAAATACATTTGTCATCATTATGTTAGATTTTTTCTTTTGGCTTTAAGACATTTTGTGTTTTCGTAGCTGTAGTTGTGTGTGTGTGTGTGTGTGTGTGTGTGTGTGTGTGTGTGTGTGTGTGTGTGTGTGTGTGTGTGTGTGTGTGTGTGTGTGTGTGTGTGTGTGTGTGTTGTCTGACAATGTCTTTTTGATCCTTGTTATCATACCACATGGTTGCATTGGTTGGCAGCCAAGGACTGGACATCTTTCAAGTAGCTTTGCTTTAAAGGAAAGGCTTTTCCACTTTGTCTTTCATCTGAAAATCTTTTAGCAACATCATGGCATTCAGAAAATTGATCTTAAGTAGGCCTACCCCATAATACTCGTAAGTCTGGAATAAAATGAATGTGAACAAGGTTCAAGAGTTCAAAAAGCAATGGCTCTATCTAAATAATTTCTAATCACTTTTTTACAAGACCCTCTCTCATTCAAAAAACTACAGAATATGTTTAAGCAGCATCTCTAAACGTTTACCCTAATTATGGCCCTACGATTATGCAGATTATTTACCATTTTTATTCAATTCAATTGAAATATAATTAAGAATTCGCTAACCATAGTAACCATTGTATTTTGACTCAACATATAACCAGATAACCATTTTAAGTAAGTGTTATAGCCATATACCATGTTACCATTTTAACTTATAGGCCTATTATTGTTTAAGAGTTTAAATGCACAACATTAAGATAATAATAATCTTTCCATCTAACAAACATAATCCTGTGAAAAGGGATCCACTGAATAAAGTGTTTGCATTTTTTTCTTCAGTGTCTACACATGGTCTCAGTACACATTCAATTTTAATGACAGACAAAAGTAGTCGCAAATAGATGAGCATAGGATACCCGCTATCTGCGGTCTCAAATGAAGAAGAAGAAGAAAAATTATATTCTGTACTGTTACCCGTACTACCATGCAGTTAAAAGTTTTGGCCAGTACACACACACACACACGCACGCACGCACGCACGCACGCACCCACACACACACACACACACACACACACACACACACACACACACACACACACACACACACACACACACACACACACACACACACACACACACGTTTCTGAATTCATACACAACAAGTTTAAACCAATATTGTTGGCACTTTATTATCAGTGAAGTAGAAGTGAAAAACATAATTAAAAGCTTGAAAAAATCGAGACAGAACTGCTGCAAGGTTTTAGTGTAAACTATCTCACATAGCTCTGTCAAGAAGAACTGGACTGGAACATAACTCACATTCAGCTTGACTGGCTTGAAGCCATGCCAGTAAGAGTTATTATATTTACACCCAATGTAAACCTTACTTTGCCCAGTTGGGCCCCCGCAGTTGCTCATCAGCCGAATACTTGTTGTTATCCCAGTTATGGAATGAATTCCATGTATGTTTTCCATCAATTATATTTTTAAGTATTTTCAGCACCAAAGTCAATTTAAAAAAAATGGGACAATCATTTTTTCCACAATAAAAATTCAGATTTTATAGGCCTATATATTAGAATGTTTATATACTGTATATTTATTAGAATGTGTTTTTAATAGAATGAACACTGTTATAGCTTACCAGTAGCCTATGTATATATTGACATACCTATATTCTTCAATCACATATTTTATGCTACATAAAGGTCTTTCTGTATTCCGATACTTCCTCCTTTTACTCCCCCTACTGTTCATTCTAACAGTTGCATGCAAAAAAGAAGCTGCCATAGCTCTCAAGGTGAGACAAGCCTCAATTAACAGAAAATATTTACCGTTGAGTTTATGGGTAGGTTTCTGGTGACACCAAGCTCAGGGATACGTTTCCTTCTGAGGTCGTCATCGTTGATGCTCAGCAAGTTAGTGCGCACAACACCGTAAACAACTAATTGAAAGATTGATGTTACTTCAGCAGATCAAAATTCTGCTAACGCATGGCTCAGATATGACCAAGTAGCAGTATCTAAATTGAAAATGAAGTGAGCCTTAAATTTAAACTTCGAGTACAACATTTTAGTAATAAGAGTGGAAGAGGGAGATAAATAAGACCATCATTTATCTATGTATATAAACGGTTATACCATGCTCCACAGTAATATAAATTGCACTTAAATTAAGTCTAAATTAATTAAATAAAAGTAAAAGTCATTAGTCGGTTTATAAAGAACAGTTTAGCTCTAAAAGCAGATAAACATGTTATAAATCAAATATTGGAGATTACAAAAATATATATAATGCAAGCAGCATAGTTATGATGTTTAACCTGTGAACCTATCTTGACTTTATCTAATGATATGAAAATCTTAATCTCAAAATATGTTCATGCAAGAGCTAACATATACGTTAATTAGGCCTATTTATATTACCATAATGCCAAACAATAGGCCTATGTGTCTTTACTGCTGATAACAGAGTCACATAATATATTTGATAGGCTACAATATGCATATCTTTTTGGAACATCAACTTGAACACTAGACTGTATAAAATAGGTTTTAATCCATGGGTGTAAAGTCTGAACACTGGGTGGAACGATGAAATCTCAGTTTGGAATACTTGCTGGGACGTGTACAGACTCTCGCGAGACAAACACCAATACTGTTTCCTGGTTTGTCAGGTCACACGGGAAAAAAAAGCTAGCTGGAGGTTTTAGCGGCGAGCAGGGAGGTTTGCTGAATCGGGCATAATAAACAAACATTTCCCAGATCGATCTGATGTGTTTCAATAACCGATAGCGACATTATACTATGCGGTCACCTCGTTCGCTAGCCAATACGTTTATATTGACCCGATTATGGCGGCGGAGGGGGATACGAAACCAAAAGAGCTCAACCTGCAGTCTTCGGAAAGTTTAAGCGCATCTGGACACACAAAGTGTCAGGACGGCAATAATGGACTGGTGGTGGACAGCCCGGAGGAGACGTTCTCTCCCACCTCTGTGATCTTCTTCAAAGAGGCTTTAAACTCGTGCAATCTGAGATTCGGGGGCTCGGTGTCGCCTACTCCCGTCCGCCAGTATGAGTTCCACATCGAGCGGAAAAAGAGTAAAAGTAAGTTGTGGTGTTGAACTTTTATAACGAGGTCCCCTGACTGGGGATCACGTGCCTGTGCGTCTCCTGTGTGTACAGTACCGAGTCAGGACAAAGTGCTGTCAGAAGCTTAGGGCTAAATGGCTGCTAAATCCTCCAGTAGTTGCCTTGACGCGCCGTGCTTCAAGTGCGGGTTTCGTTGGCTCAGCTGGTGGTGGTGGTGGTGGTGGTTAGCATTGTAGCCAAACAAGGCTTATATCAAACACAGAAATAATAACCATACACTGCTAAGCCTAACCCTACTTCTATATCGTAATAAATATATCCATGGTCACACTCGTATTCCATTGTATTTCAGTGGACTAACGGTGTGGTCTGCCATACATACCCATACATCTATGATGGAAAACTAGTCCGCTATAACCAGTGACTGGGCCATTAAAGCTACGTCAAACACATTTAAGCCTATACGATTAATAATTCATATATATATATAATTATATATATATATATATATATATATATATATATATAAATGTATATATACACACACACACACACACGTACAGGTATACCTACCTTACTAAAACGGGTTACATGTCCACACCTAGCTGTGACATTAGCCTCCCCACCATGCAGCGTCATGATGGACAGCTGGACCCCGTCCTGTGCTTGAATGGTGTTCAGGTGCTGAAACATGGGCTCGATCTTTAACTCGTATAGATCGTTTCAAGTTAGTTGGTGCTTTCATCTTGTACCTTCACCGTTGTCAGTAAATGCATTGTCTATTGTCTGTTAGTTGAGAAATACCCCATCTATGGCACAAAGACGGCAATTGCCTGGAAATGGGGTGTATTTGTTTTTTCCAATATAAATGTCAATACATAAATACATAAAATGCTGCTCAATTAAGATAAGTCATATCCCTGCTATTACCTACTTAACATTATTTGACATTCTGTGACTTACAATAATTATTTCCAGTTTGTTTAACCATTTGATTATCAATACAATCTTCTATTACAGCATAGAGGTCGTTATTGATGGGAATAGGATGGGTGCTATTCTCCATCATTATTAGCCTTGGATGAATACTCACTGGGAACCCAGTGAGTATAGTACACACGGAGAACCCCCCCCCCCCCTTTTTACGCATGCACCATCTGCTCATGTGACCGTCGTTCCTCTTCACAGCCTACTTGTCAGCCATCTTGGTCAACACCCACCTAGTGCATTCACTGCGGTGCACAAGCAGCCCAATCAGAGTGAACGGGCACTAAGCTCACAGGAGGCGGGCCGTGATTTCCACCACAGTGCTCTCTTGCATTCTAAATCCTCAGGCTGAGAGGAGGGCAAGACAGCGGTTCTCAAGACAACAGTGTTTTCTCTTGGCTCCTTCTGTAAAGGCAGGAGATGAGGATGCGGAAATAAAGGAAATCCATTCGTTTTTTTAAAAGCCTGCTGGAAGCTACTGTGAGATTTTTTTTTGTGCTCCATCATTTCCCACTGTTGTTTTTTTATCACACGTAGAGATTTGTGCCTGGCGAAGCGGCAGTTTTTATTTTAAGCCTTATCATCATTTGGCTTTCACAACAAAAGCTGCACCCTTTCTCTCGGGCGGAGTGGTCGTCTGTCTGTGTGTTGCTTCGCATCAGCTGAGTCATCATGTCTGACCTGACGCCTCAGACCGACGTGCCGACCCCCACCACGGACAAGATCACCCAGGCCGCACGGGAGACCATATACCTCTGCAACTTCCGCGTGTCTGTCGACGGGGAATGGCTGTGCTTGCGCGAGCTCAACGACATCTCCCTCACCCCAGACCCAGAGCCGGCACACGAAGGTAATGTGGCAGAGCCTAGCCTGGTGGTGCTGTGTGTCACAGACATGGCGTTGTTATGGTTAGGGCGTGGTGACAGTAGCAAGTCACCAGGTCCCCCACCACCACAGCTCTGCCGCTGCCAAGGATGGTGTGAATCCATGTCGTTTTTAATGAGCGTCGTGTTTGATTTCAGGGGAACATGGAGGGGGAGTGGGGGATGTGAAGACCTGATGCTAAGCATGCTAACAGCTTTGTACATTACTGGGTGATGGAGCTTCATTCGGTTGGGGGAGGGGGCTGGGTTGCTCATTGGATGTGTTTTATCCTGGAAAGCAGACGTGCTTTCTAGGTGTTGTGTTTTTTTAAGCAAATCATTTCCGGGATCTGTTTTGCTCAACACAGCCAGATGCTAAATTAGCCAGCCAATCACGCAGCAGATTTATGCTTGCATGCTGTGGCGTATCCCATTCAACCCCATCCAACCTGAACGACGACTTGGTGTAACCCAGCTTTCCCATCTTATAAACTGCATTTAAAAACTGCACTATCCTCCCCGGATGGAGCAATTATACATTTCAAAATAGAAGCCTGGACCTCTTCCACAGAATGTGATCATTCAATTCACATGATCAAACTAATCTAATTTAAACAAAGAATTCCGGCTATTTGACCGCAGTTCTTTCAGCCCTCGTGATTTTAAGCTGTGGAACATAGAATATTTGAACCGGTATTAGTAAGCACTTATGTATTTAATGGAGCTGCTAATATGTTGTAAATCAATAGTCTCTCAAGCATTCAAATCGGCTTACTCTTGTGTGTTATTCACATATCCAGGAATGTCTTTGGTGGGTGAGCATGCAAAATGTACCTGCTGCCACCATCAAAAAGCTCTGCAATGAAAGGAATACTTATCCTGACAATGAATGACAGATCTACCAATATTGCATTAAAACCCACCGTTGCATTATATATTTATATCAAATGCTATCCTTTTGAGGTTTTCATGCTTTGAAGCTTTTCCGTTGGGATCAAATTTACCAGACAAACAAACATTGGGATTTTCACTTGCAAGCAACTCGACACCCAAGTAATAAAACGGCCACCTCAGATCCTGTCCACCAATCAAAATGACCTGCAGTGCTCTTATCACTTCCACCTCGACACAGCCAAGGAGATAACATGGCGTCCTTCAAACAGTAGTCCAAGACTTATGGACTGCTCCGCTGTCAACTGCAACGCGGTCCTCCGCACCACTGGAGCGACTCTCTGGCAAGCTCCTCCACTAAAGTTTGATTTCATTCTCACTCTAAAAAAGGGACCACGAGCGCTGCAGAAAGACAAAAAGAAGTAGCCATATGCAACTGCTGCATTGTAAGTTCTTGTGTATATATCGTTGAGGGCCTCTACCGGGGTCAGTGAGCCAGTCTTATTTCATGTTCCCGTCTGTTTTTCATTTTGCCCTCCTAGATCCAAAGGATCCCATTGCCATCGAGAGGCTCAACCTGATGAACATGGCCAAGCTGAGCATCAAAGGCCTGATCGAGTCGGCGCTGAACCTCGGCCGCACACTGGACTCGGACTACGCGCCTCTCCAACAGTTCTTCGTGGTGATGGAGCACTGTTTGAAACACGGGCTGAAAAGTATGTCGAAAAACAGTTTTTTCTTCTTTATAAGGTTAAAAAAAACTATACTATGTTGTTTGTAAATGGGCATTGCATGCCAAGGTGCCATAATATTGCTGAATGTTGTCTATTGTTGAGCAAATTTTCTCTGTCCGGTTGATCAGCCAAAAAGACGTTCCTGGGGCAGAACAAGTCATTCTGGGGGGCGTTGGAGCTGGTGGAGAAGCTAACACCTGAGGCAGGAGAGATCACTGCAAGTGTAAAAGATCTGCCTGGTCTCAAGTAAGTTTGGTCCACAAAAGCTAACAAGTTAAATGATTGTCTTTTTTATGAATGCGTTTTTGGATTCTTTTTAGATAATTTTTTATTTTGGTTGAGTAAATTTGTTTTTTTTATTGCTGGGATTTGACAAAGATGTTATCCAATAAAAGAGGTGAAGTCAAGGGCTTGGTGACACTTTTGTGATCCAACTGATGTGTGCCAATAGTCAAATGTAGACATTTCCAGATTGGTCAGGTTGTGATCCGATGTGCCAGGTCAGTCATCATCCAGATTATTTATGGCCTTGGCCATTTGGCAACAAAACATCAAGGGAATATTGAATATGAAATAATTTATACCCTGGTTGTGTCTGCTAGGCTCTCCTGAACAATAAAAATCATAACATTTTAGGCAAAAGAACAGTTGCCTCTCTTTAGCAATCCACTGCATTAAACCAGGGACTATTTAAATATTAGGCGGTAAGGCAAATGGGTTTTCCAATCACAGATCTGGCCAGAATGCTTTTATTCAAATGTCAAGTCTAGAAGCACGGTCTGTGATCGGATCTGGCTGATCTGATCACAGAAGTCGTGTTGAGAAGATTAGTTTAACCAAGGCTGAAGAGTGATGGAAGTATAATGAGTGATGGACTGCAGATAGAGGAAGTATATTAATAGTTTTGACTGAACTTGCTGTGTTTTCTGTCAGAACACCTCTAGGAAGAGGACGAGCCTGGCTGCGATTGGCCTTAATGCAGAAGAAACTCTCTGATTACATGAAGACCATCATCAACAGGAAGGACCTGCTAAGGTAGCACCACTTGATGGATGATGAAAATGACTGAAAGTGACTCCTGTACAGAAAATGTGTCTCCTTCCCACCAGTAAAACAGAAAATCCCTTTGTATTTTTAGAAGTGTCCGTAGAGATGATCCTCTCTACCTCTTTTCGCTGGCTAAAATATAGTCCAGTCCGACACATTGGCTTGGATTCTTGCTTTTTTTCTCTGTGTGCCATTTACAATGGTACTCTTCATGAATAAAGCAAAGCAAAGTGTATCAACTATATGTTTTGGTGCAGTGCTGTGTAGCAGTCGAAAAACGGTGCACTCTTCCAACCAACACACCTGTGACCGGTTCCCATGTGACCCGTTCCCAATCAAACATGTACTCTTGGTAACCTAACGATTTCCCCTGTGTGAGAAAAATATTAAACTGCAGCAGAATTTATACTACAATACTAAATTATACTACATAACATTTTATGGCTCCTGAAGTGTGTATTACAAAAGGTAAAAGATAAAAGATAAAAGGTTAGGTGTATTTTGTTAGGGCAAGGACTATATTTATTTAAGGCATTTTGAGTCTAATTATGTTTATACTACTATGATTTACTACAGAAAGTTACAGGCAGTCGCTAGGATATCACATATAATATCTGTCCCCTCTCTGTTGTAGTGAGTTCTACGAGGCGAACGCCTTGATGATGGAGGAGGAGGGAGCTGTGATCGCAGGGCTTCTGGTGGGCCTTAACGTCATCGATGCCAACCTCTGCATGAAGGGAGAAGACTTGGATTCACAGGTTCTCATACATTTCTCATCCCTTCCTTTTTGTTTTAATAATATTTGGTTTACTTGTTCAACAGTTTGTTTTGAGCTATTTGTACCTATATGAGCTATATGTATTGCTTCGTTTGACAATTTCTCTGATGGCCAATGGCTAATATTAAACCTTGCTGGGATATCAGTCGTTACCAAAGTGAATACATTGGCCATGCACATGATAAACATTTGGAACATAAAACTACATATGAATAATCTTCTATCTACGTCTCACACGCGCTGCTCTGTGAAAACATGCAAACATCTTTCTTCTCTACCACTGTGTGCAGGTCGGTGTCATCGATTTCTCAATGTACCTCAAAGACAGCGGCCACAGTAGCAAGAGCACAGAGGGGTGAGTGCTTCCTGCTTCGCCTTCACTGACCACCCTGATCCTACAACTCATGACATGGTGGAGACATTGACAGAGTCTTGTGTACAACATGAAACATTCTCGATCTACAATAGTTCCCATGTCTTCACTCTAGTCTAGCAACACCGGCTTGTCCCTGATGTATGTTTTGATTTTTCAAAGACATCAACATGGAGCCTATTATTAAAAGGAGTTTAAATACGAGGCTATGGATAGTTGTGTTATTAGTTTTTTTGTTGGGTTTTGGACTTTGGAAACAAACTTGTTTTTCATGTGCCCTTTTCTCCCCGCCCTTTAGAGACGGTCAGATCACGGCAATTCTTGATCAGAAAAATTACGTGGAGGAGCTCAACAGACATTTAAGGTGCGTCAAAAAGCTCTTTCTGATTCTAATCCTCATCAGATGTTCAGTAGTCGTAATGAAACGTCAGTTGTGAAATTGTGTGGTTCTGGTCTATTTCCATAGTGCATCCGTAAATAACCTGCAGGCAAAGGTGGATGTTCTTGAAAAGTCCAATACCAAGCTAACGGAGGAGGTGGGTTTCACATTGTATTATTATGATTCTACCTGGGTTTCAGTCCTAGTATCTCAGTCATGAATTCCTGCTTTATGATAACTGCATACATATACTTTGTTTAAAATCTTGTTTTAATAATGCATTTAAAAGTAATCAATTTAAAATCTTAATGCATTTTTCCACAACCCAAGCTTGCAGTGGCGAACAACAGGATCATCACCTTACAAGAGGATGTGGAACGAGTAAAGGAGGAGAGCTCTTACCAGATGGAGTCAAACCGAAAGGTACACCCATTATCAACATAGTCCACTGAACCGCTTGTCCCTTGTACCTCTGGGTTGTGGTATCTGGCTAACCAACGACGACTCACGACTTACGGTTCTAAATGTTTTAATTGTTTTATCCTTAATGAGATAGGGGAAAACCTTCTTACTCCAGGCATAGCTCTTTCGCATAGACACACCTTTATAAAGATTAAATCTAAGAAGTAATTATACAAAATATTACTAAATTTAAACAATAGAATTCTCACAATGACTAATGACTCATTTGTTTTTTACGGGAACTGTTTGATGTTTATCTCCATTTCGTCGTCTTCTCCAGGCATTGAGAAGCGATGCAGCAGTACCAGTAGCAACAGATGGACAATCACTGGGAGAAACACGCAAACAGCTGAAGGAGGAAACCCTCCTACGCCTGGTCAGTCAGTCAGCCAGCCTGCATTAAACTACCGCCACAAAGCCACAGCTCCTCAGTACACTCTGTAGTGTACTTTATTGGCTAATCTGGCATCAGCAATATTGTACTTTGGCTAAACGTGAACGCAGCATCAAGTGGCCGGCTCTTAACCTTTACACTGTCTGATACTTACTGTACTTCTCTTGTGGTTGTGGCCTCTCAGGACGTGGAGAAGGAGCTGGAGGTCCAGATTGGCATGAAGCAGGAGATGGAGCTGTCCATGAAGATGTTGGAGAAGGACGTGTGTGAAAAGCAGGACGCTCTGGTGGAGCTCCGGACGCAGATGGAGGACATCCGCACCTTCAACCAGCAGCTGACCCACAAGGCACAGGTAACGGCCCTCCTACCATCTTGTGTCTATATATATATATGTGTGTGTGTGTGTGTGTGTGTGTGTGTGTGTGTGTGTGTGTGTGTGTGTGTGTGTGTGTGTGTGTGTGTGTGTGTGTGTGTGTGTGTGTGTGTGTGTGTGTGTGTGTGTGTGTGTGTGTGTGTGTGTGTGTGAGAGAGATCGTCACGTGGTCCCTATGTGTTGCAGAGCTCCGAGGCCAGCTCCAAACAAAAGACAGACGTCATCTCCTGCATGGAGGACAAGATAAACCAGATGGCCGGGACGGTCAAACAGCTGGAGAGCAGGTAGGCATCCTGACGCGACACACGGACACACTCCTTAAACATCCAGATGATGTCCTCATACAAAGGATGGGCTTATCCCAGTTCTTTAAGAATACATGACTGTGGCGGCCCCTCTGTCCTGCCTTAGATTCTTAATCTCCTATTCTACTGGTACACACCTGTTTGGACTAATAACAATGAGTCCCAAACACTTCATCAAAAACATCAGGTGTGCAATGGCGGAGTTGTGGAGAGAACAGGCAGGACAAGTGGATCATTTAGTGTATATAATCGTGTATAAAAGTGTATAAAATCTCAGACTACCCAACCCAAACACATTTAGAACGTTTAGAAAGTGAACAGCGTTTTTTGAACCTACATTCCAAGATCTAGAAAGTGTATTTTTATCCAGCGTGTTGATTTTGATAAGAAACATCACGCCGTATAAGATCAGCTCGACTACGACTTCTACCTACAATGATTCCTCTTTTTCCTGTTTGTTTGTCTTTTCTCACTCCATCCTCATTGTTTTTCCTTTTACCCCGTGATCCGCTCATCTTTTGCTTTTCTTTGATTTGATCTCATCTTCATGGGCACGTCACCAGCGATAAGCATTTGGTGAAGCAGGCCAGGTCCCTGAACTCTGCTGCAGGAAGGCTCCTTCAGGCTCAGCCATGAAGCCCTCTCCCTGCACTATAGTTTCATACGTCAGGACCCCCGAGTTACAAACAGAGCCGCAATTCCATTCTTTGTGTAGAAATAATCCAACTAGAATATTTTTTATTTTTCTGGTATACTGTTTTTGTTGTCGCAGGGGGGGGGGGGGGGGGGGGGGGGGACTCAAACTGACTTCTCATACACCACACGCCGGAAGACTCTGCAGAGTCTAGAACTATGGACTGAAACCTGCCTTTTAGCAAAACCTCCTCTTTCCCTGTGTTAGTAATATAATATTACAATTATAACGGTTATTTATTACACACAGTTCATTTAGTCTCTTGACAGATGTTGTTGGCGCTGACTTTGCTATGCATTTCTGGAATTGACTGCTTCGGCTTTTCTCATTGGCTAAGAACAGTGGAACACATGGTTGTCGGTACGCCCCCTGTGTGGAGTGTTGGCTTTGAAAGTCTCCAATGATTGGACAGATAATTCTGGAAGTAACCAATGATTGGATGGATTGTTCCCAACGGTGGCACATATGCTTTTAGCACAGTGAAGGCTCCCTGGATTCTGGCACATAAAAAAACTAAAAGGCCCTGGAATCATGTCCTCTACCCACTCAACGCTACTCTATATCCTCTATTTTATAGGTATAATAAGTACCAAGGGAGTCTACAGTCATCCTTGTCGCCCTGTTCTGAAGTTGTCGTTTTTTCGGTGTTGATGTTGTGTTTCAGAGTTTGCATCTGTGTAAAACGCCAGGTCGGGATCATTAACCTACTACTAGAGAGTCAACCAGGGCCAAATGGGTTTTAATAATTTCAACTTGTATGTAAACAATAACGTTGGTGTAAAGTGTCATAACCACAAGGCTATTAAGATAACTCAATAAAAACCGCTTGCTTCGGCTTCACCAAATGCCTTCTGACGTCAGCTGCCTCCTTTGTGTTTTGACTTTTTTTCATATATTTAAGGACTTTATTATTTTTATTTTTTTATTGATGGTTAGACTTCTCTCCCACCTAGTTTTGTGTTTTGGTTTATTTTTTGTTTAAGTTCTCATTTTACCATGAGTTTATGTGGCCCCCCCCCCCTGCTCAACCCAGATCCAAGCAGGCTCAGAGGGAGCGGGATCTGGCCCAGGAGGCCAACCGCCTGTTCAAACAGGAGTTTGGGGACAAGATTGAGAGTCTGCAGACGGAGGTGGAGCACCTGAGGAGACAGAGGTAGTAGACGTCAACATTGCTGTATTTGTCTGATTGCCTTGGTGGCCATCTTGAATTCCAAACAACAGTTGGAAAATTGCTGAGGATTCCGGAAGTTGACTGTGTGTGTTTTTTATAGTTTTGTAACAGTTTTACAAAATAAGCCAGAAAGTTAGAAAAACAAGCCATGTTAACCAAATTCAGAAAACGTTGGCAGCCGCCTCAAATTCAAGATGGTCACCCTGCGAATAAAGCAAATGAAATGTTGCAGGGAACATGCTGTAATATTATTTGGATAAAAAATAGGCATTACTTTAAGCTGACATTCAGGTGAAGCACATCCATGCATACTAGCGGTATGCAAGTCTCAACGTTTGTTGTTCCAGGTACAAGTTGGACCTGGAGCTGAGAAGAGAGAGAGCCCGAAAGGGCGATCAACCTTTTGGCACCCAGCCCCCGGTGCCCTCTGTGCCACAGAAGGGACGGCCGCACACGGAGCAAGCTGAACCGCGACACAGCCTTGTAAGAGGAATATTTATAGAACCATGTCTACAGTATGTGTAGTGTGTGTGTGGTGTTTTGCACTGTAACGGCCTGTTTCTTCACTGCAGAAAGTGAATGTCCCAGACTCTGAGAAGGCCCAGAAAGACAGCGATCAGAGTGAAGCTTCAGAAGACGCCCAGGGTTCAACCACGTAAGCATTTAAGATGATCAAATTGTAATTATATTAACACTACCTTCACACTACCTACTTACATTCAGCACCCCTCCCTCCTTTTCAAAGGCCCTCGTCTGAATGTGAAGATGGAAAGGTATGGGCAAACAAATAAGCGATCATTTTAAATTCATATATACAGATAATTACCTGGCTTGGTTGGTGAGATGGGTAAAGCTGAATGTGGAGCTTTCCCATTGAGGATAACTGTAATAATGATATCCTTTGTTGTCCTGTCTAGGAGAAATCAGTGCTGGATCTGAGCCAGTTGTCCATCTGCACTATCTGTGAACAGGAGGAGTCCCTTACGAGGATTAAGGTACACGAGCTGAGCCCGATTGAAGATATTGCCCACTCTGAAGTGTCAACACTTTTCCCCTTCCGTTCAAAAAAATAGTCCCTTTATGATGATTCAGTTTGACCTATTGGGATTGATTGATCATGATAGAAAATGGATGATAGTTGAACCTATTGTGTTGAGAAGCCAATATGTACAATCTAACACTCTGTATAACTTGTTGGGTTGCTTTTGCCTGTTGTAGAAGCAGTGCAAGAACTGCAGTGGGGTGTTCTGTGAGAGCTGCCTGACCAACGAGCTGCCGCTGCCCTCCTCCATCCTGCCGGAGAACGTGTGCGACACCTGCTACTTCCTGTTGCTACAGCAATACGCCTCGAGTCCCACCTGACAACACCCTATTCTCCATCAACCCGTTTGCTGCGCACAGCAGGGACACATGTATAAGGGGAACCCTCAAGACATTTCAGCAAAGGCATTGCTTTTTTTTTTTTATTATTGTGGAATTTACTGGCACTGCCAAAAAGCACTTTTTTGGATTTCCCAACAAACTAAAGCACTCTATGGGGACTGCTAGACTTAAAAAGGGGAATTTTAGTTACTTCCAACAGCTCTTCATCTTATGTATTTATGCATTTTAAACACTATTAAGTGTCCACCAAGTGGATTTGCTTATGATTTTTATCCTCCATCTCATACTAAAGTAAAATTGTTGCCATGATCCATGAATTCAAAGCCTACATTGAACTAATCAATGATATACAGACGGACGCCATCTTTGGTGTAATCGTAATTCTAGACCTATTTCTTCATCATATTAACCGGTTCTGCTATACAACTCAAAGTAAAAGTAACCTTCTGATGTAATATTTAGAATTAGTCTCGACTCATGCTTTTAAAACAAAATTTGCCTACTTGTTGCAATCAAGTTGCCTAACCAGGGCAGATGTATACCTTCATTGATATTGAGCTTGCTGTAGGCCTCTCATATAGTGATGTCTGAAAATAACCATCTTAAAATACTGATTTACAATACAAAGTGATACGATTGCACTTAACATGCTGTAATAAGGACAGAATTTTGAATAAATAACATTCTAGGTTTGTTTTAATGGTATGAAGACTAGCAATGGTTGCTTGACCAACAATTAATTTATTCGACCACAATAAAGGGACAAAGGCTTCAACCAAGAACGAAATGCAAGAGCTTAAAGTACTTACCTGTCAGCAAGTCATCTAATGGAATGATGCTGTACATACTTGACTATTGTTGTATTGGATAATTTTTTAGTTTAAAAGAAATACCCCTCTTCAACATTAAGAGCATTTATTAGGCAGTTTGTGTTTGAGCCCAGGAATGTTTATTGTATCAAATGAACATCCTGTCATTATACGGAAATAAACAATTATCTTGTGTAGAGGACATCTTCTCTTTCAGTCATCATCACCTACAGAGAGAAAATCTGAATTACTGCCTGACACGTTGAAAGTATTTTGTCAATTGTGAGTTGGTTTTCTTAGACGACAATGTTTCACTTGAGTGAAGATGTACATCACTTGAAACCAGCATCCATGAATCACATTAATCTAGAAAACAAACATGTTTTTCACTTAACTAGTCCCACAAAAGGTGGATTTAAAAATGTATTTACAAAAAACACAGGCGCCATCGGATAACATTTCTTCAGAACTTTTATGTATAAAAAAGGTTTACTACTTACACATGGTATTATTTCTGGAGTTGAGGAACAACTCGATGTATCTGCCACCTAAACAAAGAAGAAAATGCATTATAGAATCAATTATACGATTAATTTGAACATCACAGTTTTACAAATATGCCACTACAGATCCAGTATTATAATGCATGCCAAATATATTGTACAATAAAGAGTTGTGGAAAATATGAACTCTTGTGAAGACCAATCAAACTCTTTTGTAAGGAATAAACCACCACAGAGGGTCCCGTAATTGGAAAACAATTACTTAAAATGAATAAATAATAATAGTAATATACCAGTCACCAACAATGGTTACATATCAGTTGCTAATCTAGAACTTTATTGGGGGGGTTTTCTACGTTTTTGGTCAATACTTTGACAGTTGTTGTAGTGCATTGATTTGGAACTGATAAAAAGGCAGGGGTGTCCTGTTGAAAAATAATACACACCCTTGAAAGTTTATCATCCAATCAGGATCAAGTATTTATAAATGCTATTAATCTAAGTAAGATATTAATTTAATAAGATTTTTATTAAGGAGTCCGATATCCAACTAAATCACAACTTGGTGCAATTCGAATATTAGACTTCAATATACGTGGTGAGAGGGAAGCCAAATATATCCTGAATATAGAAAGATGTCTTTACAACATTTGGCTTATGCAATCCTGCGTGAATGTGACTGAATGAGAATCCGACAAGCCTCCTGAAGACACCAACCCATATGCAGCCTATCTCTGGACATGGCTGACACTGCATCGTGGTGGGTCCTGAAGTACACGTCCGCCTCCCCTTTGGGCCGCCCATCCGGCCCAAACTCAACCAGGATCTTGGACAGGGCCAGTGGGGAGAAGAACTGGAATTCAAAAAGGAGTACGACAAAAAAAAATTTTTTGTATTCTTTGTAATTCCAGTACTGTCCTGTACGTGCTGCTGTTGCACCGGGAATTTTCCGTCTGGGATCCAAAAGCATTATCTTAAGACCCCTTTGGATGAAAGTGTTCACTGAATGGCATACATTATAACATATTATACAAAAGTGTTGGAGTCCCCTGATGATGATGATTTCACGGCCTTACGTGAGCGATGTCCCGTCCGGTGGAACTGAAGGGCACGCCCCTCATGTGCACGTAATGTAAAGTGTTGGCTGGGTTGGATGCCGCTGGGGGGGGAAATAAAATAAAAGATCAACATTTATATGTTTGACCAATTTGAAAATACTGTTTCATGTCCAAATGTAGACGGCCCCCCTAGTAGGGCTGTCAACGAATATTCTAAATTCGAATATATATTTGAATAGTTTTTAAAAACAGACATTCGCAGGTGAAAATTTATATTAGAATGTGGAAAAGCACACACCCGGCAGCCGCGCCACTGCACTTCAATTAATGTTATATTTGTTTCAATCACTGAATGAAGCCTGCCATATTTGGGACAAAAGTCGGAACCTTAAGTTGCTTGCACAAAACTCTTGATCAGCACTCAGCATTTGTTTATTGTTATTGTTTATTTCAACCAAAATGCACAGAGAGAGTGAGGGGGAGCAAGAGAGAGAGAGAGAAAAAGAGTGAGCGAGAGCGAGGTCTGCGGTCTTGGCCATTAGTTCATTTACTTATTTTTGTGTAGGTAATATGTTGTCAAATATGTTTCAACTTAAATAAACTACATATACAAGTATTTATGTCTCATTGTATTAGTTTGTCCTGTTATTGACGTAATGCGCGTCATTGACATAATGCGCAATTATAGATATTCGAATAGTTTGAATATATGTGTTTTTTTTAAGAGCGAATATTCAAACGTCATTTTTGAGCAATTTTGACAGCCCTACCCCGCTAGTGATTCGGTACTACACGGTAAACTAAATAACTGGCTTAGCGCGGCCCTCACCGTTGTGCTCCGCCCACGGAGGGGAGGATCTGGGCTGAGACGGAGACGAGTCGCTCTGAACCCACTCTTTACTCTTCCAACTGGTGCGGATCTGGCTGCTGGCGCTGGGAAACACCTCGATGTACCTGCAGGGTCGCGGGGCCACCAAACACGAGACAGCAGCACACATAGTCAAAGGATCGTCGCGATTTGAGCTTCATTTGTTGATTTAAAGAACCACAAAAATGTTACAGTATATGCATGCCTTGAATGTATTAATAAACTCGATTGTCCATTCTCATTAAATGAGGTCTTTACCATGAGTTTAATAAAAAGGACCTCAGTGTACTGATTTGATGCTGACTGTGATCACAATCTCTTCGAGATGGCCGTAATAATAATAAATATCCTTAAAATCTGTGAACAATAATATCCAGCCACAACTGTCCTCAGATACGAGACTTGACTTTGGTACTTCAAAAGGCGACAAAAGTGTTGTTTAATTTGCGTGCTATGGGCCGTTTGTGAAGCAGCAGCCTACCTGCTGCCTATGTGCCCTCTGTCCCGTTGCAGAGCTTCGTCAGCCATGTCCTGAGAGGCAAAGCGCACAAAAGCCTCTCCCGAGTTCCTCCCCTTTAAGTCTTGCACGATGGTGATGCCGTCTTGCACTATATCCAGCCCTGGGACAGAGGAGGGAAAGGTTGCATGGTTATTTTTCTCATTGCGTAACTTTGTCAAAATGTGACACATTAAAAGTCACTGTAAGCTATGTTATTCTGTTGAAAAGTGCTGAATAGATCTGTATTCCAACAGCCGTCACTGATTGTTTGATTGTTGAGTGTTTGGTCACCAACATCAACACCAACAAATTTTCTGATATCCCCCTTTTTCCAATTAGGAGAGCAGGATTTCAGCCTTGACTGACAATGGATTAACAAGCAAAGCTACCGATTCCAGTGCTCCCAGGAATGGATTACACAACCAAACACGGAAGGTTTTAAAAAATACTGCTGTAGAAAGAATAAAGACAGCTGCCAGGAAAGAGACAGGAGTAATGAAAGACCCCCAATTATGGTGGGGAGGAGAGTGCCAACTTCAAAACACAGACAGGAAGTGACAACATCACTCACAGTGCCTGCAATCACATGCCATTCCAATTTGGATTCATCACAGCACGATCAATACACTCTCTCCCATGAAATACCAAATGTGATTGTTTTTTTTAAACACAACAACAAATGTAAGACGGAGACACACAAGAGGTGTGTCACGGAAACAACAACAAGAGTGAAGAGCAGGACAAGGGCCTCCAAGAGCGTACCCGAGAAGAACGTCTGGATGTCGTACTCGTTGGAGCTGAAGGGCAGGCCTCTGATGCGCACCACGCCGTCTCTGCTCTCCACGCTGGCCGCCACGTTGGGCGCCAGCTGGCAGGCCGACGTCTTCAGGATGGTCTCTGCCTCGCCGTCGGACACCTCGTACACTGAGGAAAACACGCACATACAGTTGAGGCGGGCTCAGGTGTTTCTGTCTTCACTAATACCACTCTCGAGGTGTGGGTCAAATTGTCGATGAGAAACCATTGGTGGATTTAGATGTTTGTCTTGCAACTCATGCACAAAGTATCAGTGGGTTCTCTCAGATAACCGCTTCCACATTGGTAAGTGGTTAACTATGTTGTAACAGAGTGTTGACTCCATAGCAAAAAACATGATTGTTATTAAATGTTCATGCGGAGCGCAGGAGGCACATTATGGGGTTAGGATACCGTATGACAGGAGACCCTAACATAAATCAATCTGTTAAGATATTTTAAAAAGAATAGTACCAACCTTCAACATAGCGCATGCCAAGGTACTGTCTGTGCTTCTCCAGGGCCTTGCTCACATCCTCTTCATGTTCCATCTCAACAAAGGCCTGTCCGTTGGGCTTCCCCTGTTGGTTCAGCGTCAGGTGAATGCCCTTCACCCCGTCACGGATCCTGCATTCTGAACACAGTTTATGTAGTAAGTAAAATAGCTGGCTGGCTGGTTATATGCAGTCCTGCTACCAAATTCTTCTGGATGCGGTGCTCACCCGAGAAGAACTGGAGCACGTCTTCGGCTGTGCATGCCCACGGGAGACCTTTGGCGTGGACAATGTACACCTCATTTTTCGCAGTTTCAGACTCCAACGAGTAGGCTGGCAGCGGGGGATATTCGTTCTCATCAGACGGCCCTGTCTGCAAGAAACATCATTAGCTGCAGTCCCGCGATAGTGGGAGGGTGCGAGGTGTAAGTCATGTCACGATTTCTCCTATTGACTTGATTGTTCTGACTTACCTTAGTGCAGAGGCCCAGATGGATGACTTTGAACGCAGACTGGGTTTTGGTAAAGATGTGTAAGGACGGCGTGATTGGAGATGACCAGTTGTGATACTGGTGTTGCTGGATATTTGTCCACCTCTCTGTCCCAAGACCTGGCAGTACTTTCTCCTGCGTCGTGACCCGTGATAAGCTCTTTGTCAACAAGGTGACATTCCTTGCAGTCGCACACCGATGCAGCAAAAACAGAGATTTACACTTGGCAGACATTGTACACCGACCCTCTGGCCTATTAACCACAAATAGATACGCAGTATGCGCACTGCGCTTCAATCAGTCCGTGACTTTCCCGAAGCCAACTAGTAGGCCTACAGTGCAGTTCGACGCTGGTACAGCAAACTGGGATTGTTTACTGTGCTGGTGTTCAACTGACTCACGTGGTTCATTCAAGGGTATTTCAGCAGCGAAACACTTCAAGCTGAGCTCTTCCTGGTGTCGGAAGACGACCAGCTTCTGCATAATTAAAGACACACCCTCGCAGGGTTTTGCGGCTGAACAACTCCTGTGTAGTGCCATCTAGCGGATAGGATGTTAATTACACTGATGGCAGACTAGCAGAATGACACGGTACAATGTGATGGATGGATGGAAGTTTACCGTTTGCCATGGTTTTATATAGCCTTCCAGTCAGTCACGTATAGACAACAAACCATATTTTTAGTCCATTTGTGTTTACATGATATTACCATATAAAACAATGTTTGAATGCACATAGAAGTAATGAGTGAGCAATTGCCTAAATTCATCTAATCCCTTCTGAGACTACAGTCTACTACTGCTGCTAGTGACTGTCATCAGTGTCTCTGAATCACACGCGTTAAAGGGTAGCCTCAGTCATTACAAGCAGCTGTTTTTCTGCCCACCAGCATTAAGCTATATGTCCATGAACATAGATAATACCACAGCTGTGTGTGTGTGTGTGTGTGTGTGTGTGTGTGTGTGTGTGTGTGTGTGTGTGTGTGTGTGTGTGTGTGTGTGTGTGTGGTGTGTGTGTGTGTGTGTGTGAGTGTGTCATGATAGCATCCCTCCGAGGCTGTATCTCTCTACACCACACAATTAGGACCACCCCTCAATTAAGTTAATAAGAGTTAATTATCCAGTGTAGAGTCAAAAGTGTCAAAATTCAGAGTTGAAATTACAAATAGTTGGTTTAACCATTATGGAGTAAATTATGTAAGAGAATCAGTGTCATTATGCAGTGTTGGAACTCAACACTCACACTCATCACGCTTCTCCTAACATTTTCTCAGCAAGACGAGGACGCCATCTTTTCTTTTTCTCGGAGGTGACCACGAGGTAATTCAAGCTCCTCATTCTAATTTTAAAAATATGTCCAAATAATTATTTTCTCTCTCACAATATGGTGACTGAAGACTTCACATTTGTATTTAACTAGAAAGCATGTTAGCAATGATAGTGATTAGTTCTGTACAAAGTTTGATGGCTTGCTCGGTCATAGCTATACCAGCAAATATCTTCTCTAACGGCAGGCTAGTTTTGTTTAACAGAGTCGGTCAGGTGAATACCGTATTGAAATAGTCAGTGGTCTTAAAGTAAAGTTTTTAAATGTGCTTGAAATTTGAACACTGTGCTGGAAAATGCTGGATATTCTCTTTATTGACCAGTCTTGTAATTTAAAAACATCTCGTAGTGTTGCTCCCCGTGTTTTCTTTTCTGGTGCACACGTTTCACCAGAACCACGTCGCTGCTCACATGGACCTATCGCTCCCGATACTACCATGCCAGATTGCCGTTTCAATGCCAAGTGCCATTCTGCTGTTGTTATGGCGCATAACATGCAACACAATAAGGCAAGCTTGCATTTGGTGACAAGACTAGACTGCGTCGGGTTCTCTGACGTCTCTGGTATTTCCACAATGAGACTCGTAGTGGGGGTTATCTCAGCCATGGTTGAGAAGGAATTGGGGGAAAGGAACTTTGGCTTTGACTCCCTGAAGTACATGAACCGTGACATGGAGTAGAAAGGTATTGTTTCCCGCGAGTGTCTCCTACCTGAGCCCCGCTGCAGAGGCGGTGGTGCCTCGGCAACACCACCCCTCAGATGCCTCCGCAGTGGATGACACTCCATGTCCTAGCAAGAAAATTAGAATGGAAGACCAAAGTCACAGAGAAGCAGCCAAAAAGGTAATTTGTTTTAGTAAATGTGTGTTCATTGTTGAAGTTAGATTGAAACTGGTTATACAATTATTTGATGTGGTAATGTGTTTCGCATATGGTCAATGAAATTCTTCAAAGAAAGCCAGGGGGAGAGAAGATTATTGAGTACCATAAAACACACTGTGCGATGTAACCAGAAGACAGCTTATGAATATCTTGGTTGCCGACATGTTGGAGGTGCATGGGTATGTTTCAAGAGTTTTTGACGGTTAAAATGCCTGTATGATGTCCCAGTACCTAATTTCAACGTCTTATACATGTTTCAGGCGGATCCCTTCCAATGCTGTATGAGTGAAGTACGCCCAAGGCATTGTGGCCTTATTCCCATATCTTGAGGACCCGATGTCAAAGCATGATTTCATGACCATTTCAGTGCATTTTGTATCGAGGAGAGACCTAGTCCATTTGTTATTGTAAGCGTTGATAGTTTGTTTTACTATAAAGCTTTTGATAAGCAATATGCTTACAATTCTGATGGAAACATGTATTTGATCCCTCACTGTCACCTTTTCTAATTCTGTGATATATTGGAACCTTCATTTTACAATAAATAATATGATGGTTGACAGTTAAACTTGTATGTTGTGTCTTTTTAGAACTAACAATAATTTAAGCTAACAATTATTTCCATTAAACATTGTATTTATTATTATTGGATCATTCCAAGCATTTGGTGGAAAGCATGACACTATTTAGAGTTAAATTAACACTAAATTAGATTTGAAGATTTTCAGCACTTGCTGTTGTTCTTTTGTAACTCTGAACAGATTGGGACAAAAATAAACACCAGTATAGAGTTAAAATTGACTCGCACAGATTCAATTTAACACTATGGGTTTTGCTGTGCACAGTCTGCACTTGCTTGCTTAGTATCAGATGTATGAACACACACACACACACACACACACACACACACACACACACACACACACACACACACACACACACACACACACACACACACACACACACACACTCTCTCTCTGGCCATCTGACACACACACACACACACACACACACACACACACACACACACACACACACACACACCCGCTGGTCAGATAGTGTTCTGTGCCTATATAATTCAAGCAAGTAGTCAGTCTGTGTGGAGGAGGCAGGGGACAGGGGTTGTCAAGGGCTAGGTAGAGTGTTGTAGGTAGTGGCTTGTGGAGAGCTACATACATGAAGAGGACCAGGAGGGTCAGGACCAAGGCTATACTGGGACACAAGCCACGGGTGGCTCTACCACAGTTCGGTAGTCTCTGAATTTTGTTGTGTCAAAGCAAGAGCCTATAAGGAAACCTGAATGCATATGCTGCATTGTGGATGTCAAAAGCGCTGTATATAAAAAGTGAACTGTATTGTTGGGAATAGGGCCATTTATCTTCATATATCAATGTCCTTGTTCCAGCATTCTCTACTTCTGTACCAGGGAATGTGAATGTACGGCACTCACACATCTTGTTATCATCAAGGATGTCTTTGTCTCTGTTGGGAGTTGTGTCATGTATGTGTCATCTATGTATTTTCCTTGATTTAACGTGCTAGTCAAGTTCCACTCTATTTTTTATGGGTCTATTTTTCCTCTTATCTGTCGGCCTGAGACTCTCAGTTCCCGTTCTCAAACTGTGGAAGATAACAGTATAAACTCCTCATGCCAGGGGCAGGATGTTCCCTTGAACAAATTGTATGTTTGCTTTATGTATCTGAATAAACTTGAATAATTCTAATAACACTTCCTGGTATCACGTTAATTCCTAGGCCTGCTTTGCATACAGAGATGATTCAGAACTAGAGAAGTAGGCCACATCAGACTACAGGTAGAGAAAGAACGCATAACATATACGCTGAACATTATCATATCGTTCACTTTCACTATATACCATCATCACCATGATGATGATGATCAGTAGTGGTAGTAGTAGTAATAGTAGTATTAATATATTATTGCATTATATATATATATATATATATATATAGGCTATATATATATAGGCTATATATATATATATATATATATATGTATGTAGGCCTATATATATATAACTTATAATGATAACATTATATATCATCATCCAACTCATGAAAATAATTGCTATTTACTTAAACTCGATTATCAAGTGCATCCATGCCCTGAGCGGCATATGCATAAACTATTTGCGGTTCATAGATTCAACACGGGGAAAAAAAGGAAAGCCCTGAGTCACATGATCCTCTCCGTTATTTCCTGCAGCAGCAGCTTTCACTCTTGCGACAACACACAGTATATCTGACTGGTGCGGTCGGTGAAGAAGACGGCGCATACAGGCTACGGACGGAAAGTCTCGCAAGAACTGTCCATTGACACCGACGAGTGGAACAGAGTTATCCAAAGACGGGCGAAGAAGTCGAAGTAACAGGATTAACATTATTTTTTTTCTTGCATCTATTCAAAGCATTTAAACCCAGTATTTCATAATGGCGACAGCTGCGGTGTCTGCGACTGCTGGCTCCGGGTCGGGAGCCGAGCTGGTCCGTGGGCAGGCCTTCGACGTCGGGCCTCGCTACAGCAACCTCTCGTACATCGGGGAGGGCGCCTACGGAATGGTGTGGTAAGATGCCTTGTTGATCATCGCAGCGGTTTCCGGGAAATATAGCACCCCCACCGACTCACCCCTCCACCCATCAACACATACAGAATCCGGCCGTTAAGTCATATTTAAGCCATATTTTATCAATCTTTCTAAGTCCCTTTTAATGTAGTTTTTTTTTTTTTTACATTTCCGCGTCTGGTCTTTGATCCATCGTGGGGATTTGTTGATTTAGGATAAGTTAGACCACCACGTTAAATCCGGTTGTACAAAAAAAAAGAAGCGTGACTTCTTTATAGATGTATTTTATTTTTACGAGCTGAGTTATGTTGTGAGCACTGTGCATGGGTTGTATGAACGGAGCCCTGCCCAGCCCACATGTGATCATCACCTCGAAGCAGCACAGAAAACCACCAGAATAAGGGTTGGAAGTTTGAAGGCGCCTGGTCGCACAGATTCCACCTGTTGTGCCACGAATGTTGCATTCCCCTCAATGTGGTACCACTGATTTGTCCCAAGGAGTCGGGACATATGTATTCGTCCTGTATAGTTGGGCATTTCCATTTCTAGTTGTCATGCGCCAAGGTTTTGTCAGTTAACCGAATGGTTGTAAATGAGGACAGTATCGTTTTATGAATGTAAGGCAGTTTGCTATGTATCCATCCATGCGCCGCACTGTTTGGGTATGGGAGAAATTGGTGTGGATCTTATCACAGACTGATGGATGCAAATTACAGATATTTAAAAATAAATAAATAAACGACAACATATTTAATTGCTATCGTTGATGGTATTGCTGTTTTTGTTAAACTTGTATTTCATTTCCTATTTTTCTGGCTGAATAAGGGTGCACAGTAACCACATATTTTTGCATTACCTTCAGTTGAACTTAACTCTATTTGCATCAGCTCCCTGTAAAAAGTCAGCAATCACTATACACTAACAGCACTGTAAGTAGCCTATGTTTTAAATACATACTTAAAACAGTATCAGGGCAAACAATAAAGGTAGACAAAATACATTTTGACATTTGATGTGCGTTTACCAATCAAGAATGTCTGTATTGGAGATAAGTTATTTTCCATAATGATTGCATACTGTTACTCAAACACAGAAGTCAAACACTGAGCCTCAATTTAACCAAAGTAAATGCACAGTGAGGAAGGTTCTAAAATACTTTCAAGGTCTTGTGTAATCATCACAAGGAAAATTAAGAAGGCCCACATTATAAAGTCCATGACTACAGCGATGAACATAAAGTAATCCCAGAAACTACTCGGATATTAAGTCGGAACAGGGATTTTTGGTTACTTCAAGTTCAGTTGCCGAGGGGGCAGCAGATTTTCCCAAATATTAACCTTTATAATCTGTGCCACTTGTAAGTACCCTTCTTCAGGGATGTTAGGAGTAATAGCAGATAGCAAATAACCACAGTAATAGCAGACCTGGCGATGTACAGGCAGGTACATGTTGTCTTGCCGGGAGAGGCTTGAGTTTGTGGCGGGGACATTTGGTTAGTTAGTCTTTTAATATATTGTTTTGTTTTAAATCGTAAGACCTGCATGTCCGGGCCTAGTGAGGTCACCACTAGGCCACCACCAGAAACACCATTCACTCTCTGTTAAGACAAATACACCTGTCTTCAAAGTCAAAATGTCGTTTACACAAGAACACGCTTGTTTAAGCTTTTATGTCGCCTTTTTTTTGTGTTTGCCTTTTGTTTTACTTTATCAACCAGATGCTGAATCCACATATTTCTGCCAGTAAGCAAGCGGCAACTCAACAAATAAAAATAAGCCATCCGTGGAAGTATACATGTCGCATATACTGCAGACTGTAAAGATTAAGGAAGACGGTGAAGTAGTACAATGCATTCTGTCTCTTAAGCAACATTATCACAATCCTGGCACAAACGTTAAGGGGCTCTGTATCTTTCGGTATCCCATGATTCAATTTCAATTCTTGGGTTCTCGATTAAAACTTAAATGATCCACCCCTACAACAGCACAAGGGAGTCACCTGCACTGTAAAAAATAAAAAGTTCAACTTGAAATTTCACGGCAACTTGACGTCTGCACAGGATTTTGGGGTTTTCATGTCAACTCAAACTTCTACGTTTTGAAGAAAATATCACACAGTTGTGCCAACTTAATTCTTATAGTTGTACCAGCTAATTTCAAAGTTGAGACAATAAGTTTTTTTGGTCCAAATAACTTGTCTTTCATAACAATGAAAGCTTCACAAATCTAGTTGTACACACTAAGAATTCTAAGTATTATTATATATATATATAATATTATATTGAATCATTCATGTGTAAAAACATCCATTTTGAGTTTTTCTTACAAAATAAATCCTATTAACAATTACACAAACTGACAATAAACCAGCTTTTTCATTTTAAACCATTTAGCATGTTTATTTTTCACCATGAGGATAATAAACAGCTTTAAAACTTAGGATGCCATAGGATTCATAGGATCCCATATGTGACATGCTGGCTCTATGCATGCAACATAAACTGGGGAGACCACGCTGAATAAAACAAAAAATAATTTATTTTGAAATAAATATAATAAGAAGTGTGGTGCAAGTCAGTATAAATGAAAGTAACCAAAAAGGTCATGATCAGTCCATGTGTTACAAACAAAGGAAATCAAATGCCTGGAGGAGGGAGAAGCCAGGTCTGTTGTCTGGGCAGGCTCTATATACCGCGTCCCGGTCCAACCCACACCTGCCGACAATCTCCTAATTAGTAGAGAGAGCAACACAGGCATACAAACAGCAGGGGCGGGTCAAAGACCCACCCGGGTCGTCACATCCCCCCCCCTTAAAACAGAAGCCCACCTAAATGGGATTCTGTACCAAAAAAACAATAAAAATAAATTAATCAATAACTAATCAATCCAAAACAAGTAGAAACTAACCAAAAACAACAAAAACTCAACCACCACCAGCTATCTCCAACCAACACTCATACACACTACCACTCCTCTCGCCCACCAGTCTCCCGACCTCCTGTCCCACAGCAAAACTGGGCCCAAGCACTTTAAGAGGGACAGGGGGGGAGTGAAATAATAACATGCATGAAATCAACCACCTATTCCACCACCTCCGGGCGCTGATGCATGGGAAGTTGGAACCATAGGATTCAATTCTTATTTGTTTATTTTGCCAACTCAGTTTATGGAGTGAGATCAACTTTTAACCAGAAACGTTTGTAAGTTAGTTGAAACAGCTCAAATAAAAAGTTTACAGTGCAACTTGTGGTTTTATATTCACTCAATGTAAAAATCATTTTAAGACCAGCAATTTCAAATTATCGTTTTTACAGTGTGCAGACCTATTGTCTCTACGGCATAAGAGCCTTCCATCAGCAAGCGAGACGCAAGTGAACCCTGCTCTCTCGCTCTGATTTAATCTTGCATGAGAACATCTGGAGAGGAAAATGATTACACACTTAAGCCGTTGAGGTAGGGGGGTGCACATATCACCGTCTTGAAATGTATTACAAGGAGGGCTGAACGATTAATCGAATTTAAACCGACATCGCAATGTAATAGAACGCGATTTGCAAAATCGCAAAGGCTGCGTAAAAAAAATAATTAACATTTTTATTATTATTATTTTGGGATTTTTTGGGGGATTTGTTCCAGTAACTGACTGGAGATCAGATAGATTCATATACATTTTTCTTTTACAATTCAATAGTTAAATAAAGATGTTCTTATATCATTTCATGCATCAATTAATCTCAACACATAGGCCTGGCCTAAAGGAAAGAGCAGTTTATATATTGACTGCTTCTAATGTTGTGTTGGTCAGACTATAGAATGATTTATTGCTTGTTTAGTGAATAATACAGATCATCTGGATCTTTAAAAAGAAAAAATCTTATTCGCAATATTGCTCGAAATAATCGCAATTCGATTATTTTCCCAAATCGTTCAGCACTACAAGGAAAGGTTCACCAGCAGATGTCTATTAGGCTAGGGCTGGACAAACAAAAGAAGGCCCTTTCCATTCTTTAAACTGTATGTCCTGTTTGCCTCTGCTTTCATGTATTTTAGGAAGCATGCACCTTGGCCATGGACTACTGATGAAAAATAGCCTCTTGGCTTCTCTGGCATTTTTATACCGTGTGTATCTTTTAATTTCCCCTTTCCCTTCTCTCATATAAATGTTGCTAAACTAAAGGCGGTAGAAATATACCCTCAACACAAAAGTTAGCCATGGGAAGAAAGCTCAGGCTCATCAACAGTTTGCCTTAAATCTGTGTCGTCACTGTGGTTAACACATTTCTAATTGTACCCTAGCATTCAACAGCATTATAATCTCATTCCCTAATCTAATCTTGGGCGCCAAAGCCATGCCCTCTCTCAGATTGTGAACCACTGCATATGTACAGAGTCCTGTTCTGCTGTGAGCTTTTCTCTCGAAATGCCACCATGGCACCCATCTCCACGGCAACCTTTCTGCTTCTGCATTTCTGCATTAGCACTATTCTGAAGCCAATCAGAGAGGGGGAGAGGGAGGGAGGGAGACAGACAGAGAGAGAGAGAGAGCCTTTACACTCTGCATTGCTGTTGTACGATTCACAGGCAGCTGTAATCTGTGTAATTTTATGTGCTAAAATGGCATGATGAAATGTAGTTCAGTTTCACACAAAACATTAACGCAGACTTCACACACCGTGAAGTTGTCATAACATACTGTTAGGATGCTGCTGACACATGTCCTAAACATTTGTTAACACATTTGCAAACTGTATATATATATATATATATATATATATTAGTGCTGGGCGGTATGACCAAAAATTTATATCACAGTATTTTTCGAAATTCTAACTGTTTCACGGTATATGAAGGTGTTTTTTTTTTCATGCATAATCAGGTGTTCACTTGTGCTGCCACTAAGGGCTACTTTTATAGTCCTATATAGTAGTTAGTTATAGTTCATGCCGGGTCCATGACTCACACTGGTCCAAAGGCGGCCCGACGAAGAGGTGTAGTTTTTCGTACACACTCGCATCCTAGCAGCCTTATTTGTGTTCAACTGTGGTAGGAATATCCCAGCATTAAATCAATACTTAATACTTCAATACTTCATATATTCAGCGTTCTCTTAAAGCTGTTGAGGTGCATGGAGATGTATTTCATGTCTGGTTGCAGTTATGGTTATCAGTTTTATTTTGGACACCGGCAGACTTTCCCTGCAGTGTTAAGAGCGGCACACATCTGTTTTTAGAATAGCTTTGGTCCGTTTTCATTACGTCCACCCCACCCTGGATCTGGTGCATGTGATCTCTGGCCATTCGAACTATGACAACATCATCATCTGTGTGTTTTTGTTCCGTTGATTTTCAATCGAACACTACACACTCGCACGTACGTATTTTGGAATTGTCATAATCCATCCCAAAATACAGCCAATGATGCTGTTTCATTCATTCCTCATTGCACAATTAACCCTGAAACAAATACTTCAAGATCGAAGAGTACAAGATCCCCAAAAACTGTTATCCAACTGCTTAGGTCAGATGGTGTTTGACAGTTTGTTCTGACTTCTTGGGAGGTCGAATCTATGACCCTGTTGATAAGAACCTAGAAACTGTTTACTTTAGCAGTACAGCATATCATTTTGACGTTCTGCAGGTCTCGCATAAACAGGGTCTTCGTTTTAGTTATGACGCTGGTAAGGTTAAGGATGTGACGTTGTTTTAGGACCCCTAGAATAGAATGAGCCTATGAGCTTCCAAAATGAACAGAAAACAGCTCTGAAGAAATCACCCCCATGGGCCTTATTCACAAGAGGCCATCTTGTTTCCCTCTCTTGGTTCAAGCCCGGCCACCCAGCTAGAACCAAGCAGGCCGTGAATTAGGACCACTGTAAGGCCCAGTTTGGGTTCTGAACACAGACTCTAACTCTCATGGCACTGTTGGCCACTGAATGAGCCTGCAGGGGGTCTGGGGGTCTGCAGGTAAGTATTTAAGCATCTCGCTGCATTGCTATGTGAGAGAGCCCAAGTGCTAGTGAGATGATTTAGTTCTTCTCCAGACTGACAGTTTTAAACCAGAGGTTTGGTATGTGTGGTGTAAACATGGGCTGGATAGGCAAAATAAATCTTGTTGGAACAATGGTGTAGCGACTGTGCTTTCAGCCGGTCAACTTGTATGGCTCTGCTGTAGTAGATATCCATTATTAAGCGGTTATAGCAAACAAAATTACCACCTCCATCATACTTTTGAACATCGACCCTTGCAAGAGAACTGGGGTTTTGTGCAGCAGTAGCGACTGCCAAGGTACACATTTTCCGACCACTTTCCACTAAGGAACTGCAAAGAAGAAAGGTTTTATTTTCTGAAGTTGTAACAATTTTAAATTGTATATTTAAATGTATTTTATGTGTTTTACCACAAACAGAGCTTGTCACATGTTTAGTATTTTAGTTTACATAGAGGAAACTGGGTTGGATTGTTAGTGTTTTCATAGTGGAGCCATATCTGTTTATAGCCTAGCTTTAGTTATTTTTCCACTAGTGTCTAGTGTCTAGTAAGCCTGTTGTATAACAGAGTAGCTTTAGGGTCTACTTCCCAGAATACTATATGATGTGGGTGTCCTTTTGAAAAAAGTGTGTATATTAACAAGACGCCAACTTAAATGTGGGGAGAAAAAAACTAATGTGTGTCCAAAATGAATGTTCAGCCATCAGGCTTTATATTATATAGGCTTACTGTATTTCATAAACTTCTGCAATAGAATTTATGATAAATATATTAGCCCAGTTCCAGGCTGGCCTTGCAAATTGTGATGCAAAATATTTAAAGCATTTTACTTAACATCAAGATAACGTGTGATATCAACATGTCATATAATTTCAACCATCATGACATAATATATCCAGAATTTCTAAATTGTATTTGGAAGTTCAATACTGAACTGTAGCCTAATTGTGAGATGTGATATTGGACTAAAAGTCTAGGCCAGTGACCAGAATGACAAGAAACTGGTATGATGAGAGGTGGTAAGTAACAAAGTACTTTGTTACTAAACTTAAGTACAGTTTTCAGGTATTTATTTTACTCCCTACATTTTAACAGATATCTGCTGTTCTGTACTAATTACACTTTCAAAACAGGCTTGTTACTTTAGTTTTAATGCATTTGAGGGGAATCATCTATAATCTTTTTGTTTTGCATCATTGCATGTCCACCCAATATCAAGACTGATTTCCATCTGAATGAATGGGATGATAAAACATAGGAAAGACGATCCTTTGGTGTATCCTTCAGTGTATATCACAAACGACAGACGTAACAGTAAAATGACGTCAAAGACAGAGACGAGAGGGAGAAATTAAGAAGTTAATGTTCATTATTTACAGTATGTTGTTTATTTGATTTGAAGTCAGAATGGTTTAACTTTTAACAGTCTTCAAATTATATTAATATGATGTGAGGTTCAGTTAGCTTTGCACAGCCGGTTGAAATTCCAGAGGGCTACTTTTTACTTTCATACTTTGAGTACATTTCAGAGCCTTTACTTTTCGACCTTTACTTGAATCTTGAATCAGTACTTCTACTTTTACCAGAGTCTTTATTTACACAAGTATCTGTACTTCTTCTCGAGGAAGGAATGTGTGTACTTTCACTACCACTGGGTATAAGGCTAGGCTAGGTGTGCCGTGAAATGAGTTGAAATTCAACCCATATTCCTGGCACAGTTTACAGCACCGCTAGTGATATGATGATAATTGTTCGGGCTTATTCCTCTTGATGAAAAATCTAGATACAGATTAACATATTGGAAATGAGGTTGGCAAAAGGCTCAACGGTCTTCTTCCTGCTGTTGTTATTCTCCGATATTTCGTGGAGGCGTGCCCAAGACATTGGATTAAGACGATGCATGTTGTGATCGTGCGTGCAACATACATTTATGGGCTGGCTCGTGTGCTGGGCGCTACACAAACTCTGCCAGTACAGCACTTCTACCAAGCCCCTTCAACGTCGCCGTGGTAACAGCCTATTGCATAACAAGTTACAGAGGCTGCAGTGTAAAGCCTTGTATTTCAATCTCCTTGGAAACTAACTGTGAACAGACCCCCCCCCCCCCCCCCACTCCCCTCCCCTCCCGTCTTCCTCTTCCTCCTCGATGTCATTCTTGGGCACTGAGCGACTGAGCATGCTCTGAGAGGAACAACATAGTGGTGGAACTGATCCACATACAATCTGCCTCATGCCGTGTGTGTATTGCTCACACAGACACACACACACACACCTTTTTTAAAGCCCACCCATCATATGATTTACCCACTGCGCGGCGCCTTAATCCATCTTCATCGTTGCCTGTTTCGCTTTAGATCAAACGTTAACGGATGAGGCCTGTTTTGAAGTGAATGAATCAACCCTGTCTCTGAATAAACCCGGTAAACTGGGTCGATGGGCTCATAAGGCTGTGGGAAGGAGTGGTATAAAACAGGCTTGACAGTAATTCAATTGGGGCAATTTAAGGGGTCTTTCCGTTGTAATATTATAATGGAAATGTGCACTGTAGGAGCGATGCTCAAATCAAAATAAATTCACACAGTGATCGGGTCTGTATCAACTGTTCCAAATGGCTGAACACTGCTTGCACTGTGTGTGATGTTATTTCATCTAGTTTGAAGCATGTGTCGCTAAGTCTATATCTTGGGTGGAAATGACGACAGGCATTTATGCATCTGATGGCCTTGGTCAGACGAACAGAACCCCGACATTATCTTCATGAAAGAAGCCCTCTTTCTTTTAGCTGTGTTGATTATGTCCCACAAAAGGAAAGCAAGGTCGCCCTCTTCACTAGAACATTGGCACAATTTCTGTTTACATTGCATTCTCACTAATCCATCACTATAGCAACTCATTCTTATTGTAACTCCACTGGTGTGTGTGTGTGTGTGTGTGTGTGTGTGTGTGTGTGTGTGTGTGTGTGTGTGTGTGTGTGTGTGTGTGTGTGGAAACACCCTTGACTCTACAGCATGTGTTCAGTGGGCGTTGCAACGTGGGTGTAGTGTGGGTGCTGATGGAGGCTCTACTATGTGTTAGAGGCTAGCTATCTAGCCCTTCAGGCTACTGCTGCTGTGGCAGCTATTTCCTTAGCTTCAACCTGTAGCTCCGGAGATAGCCACGGTAGCAGTAGTAGCCTGAAGCAGTGGAGCTGGCTGTGCTATTAGGTCGGAAATGTTTGACTCTAACCTTTTTTTCTATGGCACGTATCCATTGCACAATTCACCACAAACCCTTCAGTGATTCAAAGCAGTGAATTCGCTGAACTCTTTCTCAGGTTAATTACTATTTAGAAAGGATATGAAAGTGAAGATATGTTTGTGTGAATAGAGAAAAACTTGGTTGAATGCTACCGACCAACAGATCTGTGAGTCATTTTGTTTATATTATATGCTGGACTTTCACATCTTGTCATTCAACACCTCAAATGGAATGACCTAGCCTAGAACTCTTTCTCTGTGTCTGTCTCCCCCCCCCCCACTCCCCACTCCAGCTCTGCATATGACCGCGACAACAAGATCCGGGTGGCCATCAAGAAGATCAGCCCCTTTGAGCACCAGACGTACTGCCAGCGCACGCTGCGAGAGATCAAGATCCTGCTGCGCTTCAAACACGAGAACATCATCGGGATCAACGACATCATCCGGACGCCCACCATCGACCAGATGAAGGACGTGTATCCTTTCACCTAAAAGACCTGTCTCGGGACGCCCCGGTGACTCACCGGGGTAGAGCGCGCTTTACCATTAAAGGCTTAGTCCTTACCTAATACCGCAGCGACCCGGATTCGATTCCCGCCCGTGGTCCTTTGCTGCATGTCTCTGCCCTCTCTCTCTCCCAACGCTTACTGTCGATCTCTTTCTATAATTAAGCATGAAAATGCAAAAAATAAAAAAGTGTATTATCTGCGTATTAACGAAGGCATCCATTTGACTTGTGAGAACCTCCACAGGCCTTATTCCCCAAGCAGTCATCCTGGTTCAAAGCGCTGGCTGAAAGCGACGCAAACAGAGGCCCCGTATACAAAGCCAGCATTGAGATACTGCCCCGCTATATTCTTGCTCAGTTAAAGCAATACGAATCATCGTCTTTTTTGGATCGCGCTACAAATATGAACCTAAATTTGCTTGTCCTTTGGGCTTTATACTAATACCATTTTAAATTAGTACATTCGCGATGTATATGCATTTGTCTGAAGGGTGGTCTTTAATGTGAACATTGTGTAAGTCCTTCTCTCCTTCTACAGTGAACTGGCATTTTTTATTTTGGTCTGTTTTTAGGTTCTTGTCTGTGTTTAGTCATGATTGTGGTCTTTTCTAAAGAAAGGCACTCATCCTGGAATATTAGGGAGGTATTACGCTCATTACAAAGAAACCCAGAGTCCGTTTCACATCTGTGGTAGATTATATCATTGAAAATGATGGAGTAATAGGGCTTCAAACCCAAAGGGAAAGGCTGTTCATTATTTAAAATAAATACGCTATGTTATTCATCTGGACTTATAATGAAGGATTTGCTCAACCTCTGCCGGGAACTTCTATATATGAACCTCTCTCTCTCTCTCTCTCTATCTATCTATCTATCTAGATAGAGAGCGAAATAATACGGCAACAGCCGTGTTGCTGTTGTTCTTTATTTCTTTTGATTTTCAGATGGATAAACAACTACCATCCCCCCTCCTACGTTAAAGTTATGCAAATGTTAAACAGAAAAATAAAGTAAATATCAAACAAGGGAGGAAATTGTTCTTTAACCAGTTGCCGGGCAGATACATCGTACAGGATCTAATGGAGACGGACCTGTACAAGCTGCTGAAGACCCAGCATCTGAGCAACGACCATATCTGCTACTTCCTCTATCAGATCCTGAGAGGGCTCAAGTACATCCACTCCGCTAACGTGCTGCACCGTGACCTCAAGCCCTCCAACCTCTTACTAAACACCACCTGTGATCTTAAGGTACGCACACACACACACACACACACACACACACACACACACACACACACACACACACACACACACACACACACACACACACACACACACAGAGGAGTCCAGCCTCCAAGAGCACTTAAAGGTTATAGGGGAATAGCTCTATATATCTCTCTATATATACAGTATATGTATATATGTAGGTTATGAATATCTCTATCAGCATTATTGCTAATATGCTCATTTTATTTCCATTCACCATAAAGTAAATGTCAGTTGCGCTCAAATAAATGTTGCCGATCCCTTCTCTTCACCTGCCAGTGTTGTAACATCTTAAAAATGTAATCTAAACCTCAGACTCTCTGTCTCTATGTCACTCTATGTCTCTCTATGTCTCTGTCTCTCTATGTCTCTCTGTCTCTCTATCGACATCATCTCTCCCCAGATCTGTGACTTTGGTTTGGCTCGCGTAGCCGATCCCGACCACGACCATACCGGGTTCCTCACGGAGTACGTGGCCACCCGCTGGTACCGGGCACCAGAGATCATGCTCAACTCCAAGGTGAGTGTCCAACCCAGACCGCACAGTGTTGTTGAGAAAATGTGAATTTGTACACACACACACACACCCAAGAGAGGGAGTGAATATTGGATCCATAAACTATGGGCTCCCTGCGTTCCTCTAAAAGAGGAAGAATGTGAAAACATAATCTCTGATTCCTGTATTTCCATTCCCAAAAGTCCCATTTAAAATGTGAAATATCATGAGGTTCTCAAGCCTCCTAAGGGTTGTCGGCTCATGTAACTGGAGGAGTGCACCACAACAATGAGGAAAAATGTCCTCAGTCTAGCGTCTCTAAATGAACATGCACACCATAGAAGTAATATGTATTCCCAGGTGTGACCGTCTCCTCTCCTCTCTCACTCACGCAGGGTTACACCAAGTCCATAGACATCTGGTCGGTGGGTTGTATTCTGGCTGAGATGTTGTCCAACAGGCCAATATTTCCTGGGAAACACTACTTGGACCAGCTCAACCACATTTTGGGTAAAAGTCCCCATTGCACTCATGTGTGGTCTGTGATTAAATGCATGCTGCTCTTATCACTAGAAACACACTGAACTCAAGGTCTGCATCCGGAAGCTGCATCCTGCAACATTTATCGTTAAATAATTGGTTTGCATAAGGTTGAATATTTATTTATTTATATATATTTGGTTATCAAAACGTTGACTGTTTTCTTTGATATCCTAGCATGCAAAACCATAAGTCACCACTTCCTTTGGTATCTCTCAGTGGACAAATAAAAGTCATTTTTATATTTATTTATTTTAGGCAACCCTAGCATCCCCTAAAAGCACTAGTCTCTAAAAGCTTTTTCTCTACTTGACTTTCCCATGATCCCGAAAAATCATTGTCGTACCGCAGTTTTGTCAATCGCCCTGGGCATGTTTTATAGAAACGTATTCTTCCACAAGTCCTTTCTAAAGGTTAAGTGTCTCGATTGTTGTTCTACAGGGATCTTGGGCTCCCCCTCCCAGGAAGACCTGAACTGCATCATCAACATCAAGGCCAGGAACTACCTGCTGTCTCTGCCACTGCGCTGCAAGGTGCCCTGGAACCGCCTCTTCCCCAACGCCGACCCCAAAGGTCAGAGCCCTCTTTCATCCACACCCGGTTCCTGTGACTCATCGGTTGACATTAGCCTGGACCAATCCAGTGCCCTGCCCTACTTGGAACACGGCCACCACAGCCAGTGTTGCCAGATTGGGACCGATTTCCCGCCCCAATCTGCGGGATCAGGTTGGGCTACACTGGCTGCAATCTGGCAACACTGACCACAGCCGCTAATGCTATCAATGCTAATTCACCCCGCTGTGTTCCATTCTCACTCTCCATGAGAATAAAATAGATATAAATATATATATGATAGAATTGTATCTTTCAGCTAGGAGGTAAAAACATCTCCATGAGACATGAACTTTTTTCTTTCATTGCTAAAACAAAACATTGCTATTTCCGTATTTGTAAAGCGTCCACCTACATCGTTTTTGGTAGTAGTTGGAGGTAGTTGTCAGTCCGACTCAGTGTATTCTCTACAGAATTAGGTCATGTTTTTTCAGTGAAGGCTCCCGGATGTGGTAACAGCGATACCAAAATAGATAGGTTGCGTGTCGCCTTGTCATTTCAATATTCAGCAGATTGTGTTGGCCAAGCACCACCTTGCAGTCTTTCTACATGTAGAACAATAGGCCTCTGTTGAAATGAAAGTACAAAACACGAACAGCGTGCCTTGGTGCCCCCTACTGGGCAAAGCACAGAAGTGTTTCCTCTCCTTTACCTGTTGCTCAAAACAAAAGGTGGAAATGTACACAAAAACTATGAACGTCTGTAGGAGGTAATTGATGACCTTATTGCACCATTGCTCCGTAGCGCTGGATCTGTTGGACAAGATGCTGACCTTTAACCCCCACAAGAGGATTGAGGTGGAAGAGGCTCTGGCCCACCCTTACCTTGAGCAGTACTATGACCCGACAGACGAGGTGAGAGGGACGCTCTTTTCAATGTTGGGGTGTACTCGACTTAAGATTATATATTATATGATATTACAGCTGCTCCCGACACAGTTTGATTTTTACCTTTTATGAATCTTCTTTCATAATTTTCATTTGGCAGCATTAAGTGCTGCCAAATGGAATGTACCAACGATGATTTCTTTCCTGACATCGTGTAACTTATGGTGTGTTTGAGATGCCTCGTACACAACCCTCACGAGTTGCCAAGTTGGAAATCTCCCAGGCATTTCACCAAGGCACACCCCCTTTGGTCTTAATATTTTGGGATTCTGAGAGACAACGTTCAGTGAGGTTGATCGTACGTCTTGACAAACAAAGATGGCCACACTCATGTAGATGTATTTTTTTGTATTTGTCCCACGTTGGTCATTTTATGTCGATTTTACATGGAAATTACGTCACAAGAGCAACTTGTGCGGGTGGTGTACGATGCATCTCGAACACACCATTACTAGACTACTTCGAAAAGAAATGATTGGAAAGTGCCACTGCCATTACACAAAGTGTGATGGCATTATCAAACCAACAATAAGGACATTTATTGAAAGCAAAACATAACACTGCAAATTGCACACAGAAGACTGTAAATCACCCCACAAAAAATAGATGATATAGCTTATAAGCTTTACCATCTATAAGCCAAGCAATGCTGTGCTATCACTCATTTAGCGCCCCCTTCCTGGAAGGTCCCACTGTTAGACATGCAACAATTTCCCAAGGACACGATGATTAGACCATTGAAGATGCAGTCGACTTAATAGCTGCTTTCAGACAGTGTCATCTGTGTCTCTTCTATCGATGAGTTGAATTGTCTAGGAATGATTTAAATGAAAATGAAAGTGATTTTGATTGCATTTAGAACCACTGCCTTTGCCAAGGAGTCGAGTTGTTGGTGATTGCTCCCCATTCAAATAGGCTACAGAAGTAGCAATTGACAGCGAATATTCAAATACATGACCAGTCCTGCTAATTCCGTGTACTACATTTGAAGGTGATATATTATACCACCAGGTGTGAGTGTGATAAGTCATTACAAGCCGTGAACACTCCCACTCCCACTAGTGATGTCAGAAGAGGCAGATTTTCAAAATGGCATGTAATGGCTAATCACACTCACACCTGGTGGTATAATATGCCACCTTTAAGTACTTCCTCTTAAAGACCTAAAAGCAGGAAATTAAGCAAAGGCAGCTAAAAGTCATTGTAAACCGGACACACTAAAACACTGTGGTTCTGTGGTCCTGCAGCCCGTGGCTGAGACACCCTTTACCTTCGACATGGAGCTGGACGACCTGCCCAAAGAGACGCTGAAGGAGCTGATCTTTGCAGAAACTGCCCGCTTCCAGTCCGCCTTCAGGTCCTAACATCTCACAACGGTATGTAGCGAGCGCGTTCCCATGCTGCACGATATCACAACAATAGTTTAAGAAAAGCACTGTGAAAAAAACAGGACCTTTGTCCTCTGTTTCTTACAGATGGCGGTTCTGGACCGGTTTACGCAATGCCACTGCTTGTCTCAGCCTCAAATTGCTCTTTTGTGTATTTTTCTTTCCATTTCCTCTCCCCCCCCCCCCCGTCCTTCCCTTATCTGCGTCGCCTGAATTCCCTGGCTTTCGCCCGCCAAGTCCACTTTGCTCAGGAACGGCGTCAGGAGTCAATCAATCTTCTTCTTCTTCTACTTCTTCTATGCTTCTCTTCTATTCTACCAATCTCACGCTGTCTCACACTTGCTCTTCTTTAGAGGTTACGATGGCCACACAATATGACCAATAGTGTGGCGCTATCAAATGAAGATGAATATAAATTGTTTATTAACAATTAATCATGTCTGTCAAAGGTTTGGGTTTGGGTTTCTTTTTTTTCTTTTTTTTTAACTGTTGCCTGATTAACTGATGGCAATAAATTGCATGCGTTTTCTTATTTGCAACATATTATTTAAAAAAAAAATCTAGTTGTTTAAAATTACAGGAATCGTTACAATCTATTGATAATAAGGATGAGCACATGAGCTATAGATATATGAGCTATATATTGAGCTATATATTGAAAAAAGCGAACAGATCATCATGGTATCCTAATGGCTTTATGGTGTGTGACTGTAGTGGGTTGTCTTTCGTGGTCTCAAAGTGCCAATTTCTCTCCACTTAGGAAAGAGGTTTCTCTTTTGGTTTGTTTATTTAGGCCAATTCTGATCTCAAGCTTTTCTCTATGTAGAAGGTTTTACCTAATTAAACGGGAGAAAATCCATACATCAGCATATGAATTCAGTTATCCACTAGAACCAGTTTGAAGGAGATATAACTCTGCCTCCCATTGTTTCACGAACGAGTACATAGAAATATCAAATGTTGTTTTCTCATTGTCTCAACTTGTTGATACTCGCCTCATTAGAACGAATACTGTGCCCTTGCATGACTGTTAAAAGCTCTGTATACAAAGACAATGTTAAGTGCCACCCAAGTATGCGGTTCCACTAAACCCAGCTACTTTCTTTTACGTTTTTCATTTCATTTCTCAATGACTCGGTGCTTACGTTTTCCGTTTCTTTCTTCGCTTTTTACAATATAGTTGGTATTGTATATATTTTTTCTTACCTTTTGTCATTGTTGTTCACTTCTTGCTCGCACTTATTTTTGTTTTGCAGCTTTTGTGTTTTTGTTTTTAACAGAGCTACTCCAATTCACAACTGCTGTATTTCTTTTTTTTTTTTTACCTTTGTTCTTTATGTTGCCATGTTCCATGGTTTAGCACCTGCATGTTAAACCTTGTCCCGAAGTGGTTGAAAAGGAAAGTAAGCTTCATGCTTGCACCCCAACATAAATTCATGTTGTTCCCCGTGCAAGAAAAACTATGGAATCCAGGCATGCTTACAATGAAATGTTTGACTCAATAAGATATTTTCAGGTTGCATATTTCATGAAGTCAGTTGTTTTGTTTTGCTTTAAATTGCACACTTTGGTGTAGATATAACTGCAACGGATCTGAAGACCAATATCCCTTTTTGTTTGACCAATTATTGCCTATTAATGACTGTTCTGTTTAAATGTTTCATTTGAAATGAATGGAATCATGACTGTAAATATCGACATCTTCTCCAAGCAAGGATCAATGCAAGAAGTTGCCGACAATTTAATTTGTTTACAAATGGCCCAAAAAATTATATTTCATAGTAAAACTTACAACTCTTGACTTAAAGCACTCTCATTTTGATCACCTATTGGCATTTCCATCAACATATTGCTGAACTGTCTTAAGGTGTAGTCTTAATAACACTAAAACATTTATCATGGTAGATTTGGTGGAATCTACGTAAATAGATTCTCTAAGTCTCAGGCTCTACAGGCACTTATCCAAATACATTTCAAAGTAAATAATGGTATGATATTAGAAATGTACAGTAGCTACTGCTTCGGCTAGCTTGCTTTGGATCAAAACATGTTCACAATTTGTACATGTGGCGTGGTGGGGAATCGGGTGCTACATCGGATGCAAACAAATATAATGCTTTTTGGTCAATTGCATTTCAAGGCCATATATAGACGTAACAGATGACTGGTTCAGTCCATTGTCGATTTAAAACACATACACACACACACACAGTATTTACATTTTGAACTATTGTCCCGATACTTGTGGCACTTGCTGTATGCATATCTCTTTGATAAAAACATGAAATGCACTTGTTTCTACAATTATTGCAGGTGGGGGGGAGGGCAGACGTTATGTCTGAGAACTGATGCCGATGGACGTAGAGCTTGCCTGTATATTACAACTGGGTGAGAAGATTTAAGGGCACTGGGATACCTATCCGGGTTATTCTGTTGTATATTATAAGCTTCTGCTGCAGTTTTTTGTGCAACCTGTCTGTTTTGTGCCTTCTTAAATAGTCTTGTTATCCAAGATTCAATGTGCAGCTTTCGTTCGGTCAGGAATCTGTTGTATTTGCTTTAAAAGAATAACTAAAATAACTCAATCAAATAAATGGGGAGGGAGGGGCTGGGTTTGGGTTATCATTTTATCCTTCAGTTCTGTCATTTTTATTTAATGACATAATTGCGTGATTTGTGCTTTTTGTGCAATGTTTGTATTTTTATTTAGCCCTTTTTCGAAAATCTTTTTTTCCTGTGCAAATATTTTGATTGTAAAATGAATGTTATGTTTCTATCAGACGCTAATCTTGTGGAATTTTCCAATTGAACTAGTTATCTCTGTACGTTCTGATTGGTATAACATGTAACTGTGTAGTCGACTTAAAAAAAAATTAAGATGGAAGTCTTGGTTGTATTTCAACAGTTTTTGTTTGTTTCACCTGTCATAGAAAGGATTTAAACTAATTGGTCAGTTTAATTTTTGCGGTCATGTGAAGGATTCAACTTGAACGAACAATTGACTTTGCTATTATTAAAGACTGACTGCCACTTTAGAAATGTCTCGTTTTTGCCTTTCTGCGCAGCTTTTAAGAATAGAATGCGTCATGAGAGGAAAGCCTTTGAGATGCACACTTGATGAGGTAAACTTTAAATAATTTGGCCAACACTATGCCACATAGTTTAAGACGTAAAGAAATGTTAAATGGCTTAAATCAAGTGAAGGGATTTGAGTCTAAATGGAGTAAACATGCACACCATTTAAAACATTTAAAATGGTTGGAAACAAATAAGGCGAAGAGTTTGCTAATAGCTAATGTGATCAAGTTTAATACATTTGAGATAAAATATGGAATAGCTGAGCTGTTCGGTTGCCAATTTCCAGCTCAACTATAGACTAAAAACCGCCAAATCAACCAAAAACCCGCCCAAAACGTACATTGCCAGAAATCCGATAAATCATATAGGCCTACTTCTGCAATGGCAAATACACACCTAAACGCAACCTGATTATTAATTATGACGTTATGTGGTATACGAGGAACCTCTCATCTATCTCTCACACATACACCTCAAAAGGTCTTTGAAAAGAACACACTGAAAGTCAATAAGATGACATTATTACACAACGCACAAAATAGGCATGTAAAAGACCAATGGTGAGCACAATAAACACCTGAATGCGACCTAATTGACTTAATAACTTTTACGTTACACACACACGCGCGCGCGGGCCCACGCACTCGTGTGCAGGGACACAGGCACAGCCACAGAAAATGTATGTTTGTTACATGAGCTAAAATAAAACAACCCTCAAAATAGTCATGCATAAAATTATCTTACATTTATGTAGCACTTCAACTTTAAATAATCTTACAAGAACTTAAAGAACGTCAACCTTACACAGGGACGCGGGAAGTCAGTCCGAGTTGGGGGTGCTGAGAGAACGGCTCTATGATGACGTCATAATAAATGCTGCGCAACATTCATGGTTTTCGCATTAATATGGCCAGCAACATTTTACACCAGTTTTTAAATGTTTTACACTACAACAGTCATGTTGAACACCAACTTCTTTATGTCAAAGCAGCATAGTACCATATTCAGCTATGGACAGATCACACGCGGAATGCAGGTTTATTTATTTCTAACCAGAACGGTCAACGCCAGCTCGGCTAATACATGAATCAAATCTCCTTACGAATAGCGCTGAGGTTTGAGTGATAGGTCTGATGGCCCTCCCTCGCCCCTAAATACTATTGGACAAGCAAGCATTGTTTTAGCATTTAGCTTCTACCGGGAGTACACTCGGATATGTAGCAAGCAGCAAGCTTTTAGCCATATAACAGTTTAAGCTTGACATGGTGTTTCTAGATTAAATATTGATGTTGTTTAGGCTCCGCGACGTCCGCAATGGTTAGCTTTCTACCTTGGGCTATCGCGCTCCAGCCTCACCGCCCAATCTGGCAACACTGCCTGAAAGTCCTCGCGCTCGAGCCTCAACGAAAAAGCTGTTCTTTCCCAAATAATTTAACCAACTAGATTTTGTTTTGGAAGCCTGGAATATACTTTCTCGAATGTATTATTGTTATTATTGTGGCGACCACTGCCGTGGACGCCTGTTCGGGTTCCGTGCAGGGGATCATGGGAATTCGCTGTTGCCGTTGGATCGACGTTCTCATTGTATTTGTTGGAGTGTTGAGTTAAGTGGGATTAATGGGTTAGGGTTGTTGGAGTGTAGTGTTGTTATCATGTTGTGTTCTTCGTGTCGCACCGTTATTGAGAATGTCATGTATGTATGTGTGTTGGTTGTGCTGTGTTCTGTGCGGTGTGTGTTGAAAATAAAGACAACTTCCGTAGTCGTGCGGTGTATGGGGCACGGAAGTTGTAAACCAATTAAACCTGGGTTCCTGTCTCAATCTTTCTGAGCGTCGCCACATTGGTGTCAGAAGTGGGATTGAAAGAAAAGAACGATGGAGAAGAAAATCTTTCCCGAGTGGGGATTGCCCATGGCAGCGCGCCCAAAAAAAGAAGAGACAGATGACTGGCCCGGCGTTTCAGCTCCTGGCATGTCACCGGTCGCGACGGGCGCGACTGGTGCACAGCACCACCCAGTGGCCGATGGGGGAATCGCACGGTTGGCAGCGGTCGACCGCCCCCAGGTGGCCAGGCTGCCCAGATATTCCGGGACAACGCAGCTGGAACCTTACCTGGCGCAGTTCTGGATCGCTGCACTACATTATGGCTGGGGTGGGGACGAGTCAGCCACCCAGCTTGCCCTGGCGTTGGAGGGGACGGCGGTGCAAGTTCTTCTGGACCTGGCCCCAGCAGCCCAGCGGGACCTCCAGGCCTTGACCCGGGCGTTGGAAATGCGTTTCGGGCAGCGGGCGGTCGCTGACCACAGCCGGGAATTGCTAACCGGCCGCCGCCGCCAGGAAGGGGAACGCTTGGGGGCCTACGCCGCGGACGTTCTGTTGTACGCCCAGCGTGGGTACCCCACCTACCCTGCTGCGGTTAAGGAGGACCTAGCCCTACACGCCTTCCTTCGGGGACTTTCCCCGCCACGGCTGGGACAGCATGTCCGGCTTACCAGGCCCCCGACCCTCGGTGCTGCGCTCGACGAGGCGGAACAGGCAGAACGAGAGCTTTCCGACCAACCCAGCCTGCAGCCGCCCAGTGCCTCCCGACCTCACGTCCGGCGGGCGGACTACTGCGAGCAGGAGGAGGACGGAGAGGAGGTTTTCCAGGCCTGGACTTCGCCCCAGCGCCCCCGGCAGCGGCCACCACCCCCCGACCGTGCGTCCGGAGCTGACCGGCGCTGCTTCCGATGTGGTGAACCAGGCCATCTGGCCCGTGACTGCCCTGCCCCGGCACCACGGGCTAGACCCTTTCGTTCGGCGGAAAACTACGGCGGAGTGGGCCAGTGAGGGGACCACCACTCCGAAAGCCTACCCCTCTCCACGGTCGGTGCGCTCTGGTCGGCGGCCCTGCCCGCGCCAGGGGCCTCTACCTCCACTGCAGGCTCGACGGCCGACCCTGCCAGGCCTTGGTGGACACAGGGTCGACCATCTCCCTGGTGCGTCCGGGTGTTTTTCCGGGCACCACCGGCGCACTCTCGGGGGGGTGGATGGCGACCAGCGGTCGCCTGACGACTGTGACGGGGCAGGAGGCCGGAATGAGGGGGAGGAAGCAGCTGGTCGTCCAGGTGGGTGACCAGGAGGTGATGCATGAGTTTTGGCTCGCCGACATTCGGGACCCATGCATCATCGGCCTGGACCTGCTGGTCCGTTGGGGTGCCAGGATGGACATGGCTGGGGCAGCCATCACTGTAGGCGCAGAGACCGTGGCACTCCAGTCCGGGCGGGGAGAACACAGGGGCTCTGGCGGTCAGCGGAGCAGTCGCCGGGTTACGGACCGGGTGCCCCGGCCCTGCAGTGAGAGCGGACCTGTGTCTGCTGCCTCCCCTTCCCCGGAGACCGTCGAGGCTGTCCACGCGCTCTGGCTGCGCAGTGGAGTTGGCCTCGACGTGCAGCAGAGTGAACAGCTGAGGCTGCTACTCGAGGACTATGGGGACATTTTTGCAGCTCGGGATGAGGACTGCAGGCGGACCGGGCTGGTGCAGCATGCCATCGACACCGGCTCTGCCCGGCCCATCCGCCTGCGGCCCCATCGACTAGCCATGGCCAAACGCCAGGCGGCTGAGGACAAGGTCCGCGAGATGGCTGCAGCGGGGGTGATCGAGCCCTCGTCCAGTCCCTGGGCGGCTCCGGCCGTCCTGGTGAGGAAGAAGGACGGCAGCTGGAGGTTCTGCGTAGACTACCGGCGCCTCAACGCAGTCACGCGGAAGGACTCGTACCCGCTCCCTCGCATCGACGACGCCCTGGACTACATCGGAGGGTCTAGCTGGTTCAGCTCCCTCGACCTGCGTAGCGGCTACTGGCAGGTGGAGCTGGACCCCGAGGCCAGACCAAAGACTGCGTTCACCATCGGGCAGGGTTTGTGGCAGTTTCGGGTCATGCCGTTCGGACTATGCAACGCGCCGGCTACGTTCGAGCGGATGATGGAGAGGGTGCTGGCGGACGTCCCCCGGAGTCGTTGTGTCGTGTACCTGGACGATTTGCTGGTGCATGCCCGCGACTTCGGTGGGGCGCTGGAGAACCTGCGGGAGGTTCTTGCCGCCATCCGCCGGGCCGGGTTGCGGCTGAACCCTGCCAAGTGTTCCCTGCTGACCAGGGAAACGCTGTTCTTGGGGCACGTGGTGAGCGAGCGGGGCGTGGCCACGAACCCGGCCAAGGCGGCAGCAGTCCGGGACTGGCCGACCCCCGCCAACGCCGGCGAACTGCGGAGTTTTCTGGGCCTGGCGGGGTACTACCGCCGGTTCGTCCGGGACTTCGCCACGGTCGCCAGCCCTCTCCACCGCCTGACCGAGGCGGGCCGGCCGTACGTCTGGAACGACGCCTGCGCCACGGCCTTCGCCCGACTCCAGGCGGTCCTCACTGAGGCCCCGGTCCTGGCCTACCCCGATGCGCGGCGCCCCTTCACCGTCGACACCGATGCCAGCGACGTGGGGGTGGGTGCGGTCCTCTCCCAGGGGGGGGAGGATGGGGAGCATGCGGTGGCCTACTTCAGCCGCACGCTTAGTCGGGCGGAGCGCAATTACTGCGTGACCCGACGGGAGCTGCTGGCTGTGGTTCTGGCTGTGCGGCATTTCAAACCATACCTGCATGGCAAGCGCTTCCTGGTCCGCACTGACCACGCGTCCCTCACCTGGCTCCTCAGTTTTAAGAACCCTGAGGGTCAGGTGGCTCGATGGCTGGAGGCGCTGCAGGAGTACGACTTCGAGATCCAGCATCGGGCGGGACGCCTCCACAGCAACGCCGACGCGCTCTCCCGACGGCCCTGTGCAGCCCTGGAGTGTCGCTACTGCCTGCGACAGGAGGAGCGGGCCAACGAGCTTCCGGTGGTGGCGGCTGTCCAGACCACCGGGGCTGTCCAGGCCGCTAATGATGCAGAGGGGTGGCTCCCGCTGTCGGCACGCCAGTTGGAGCAGCAGCAGCGGGCCGATGAGACCCTGGCGGCGGTGAGGGACTGGTTGGAGGCGGGGCGGCGCCCCAGCTGGCCGGAGGTGTCGGCGCGGGGGTCTGATGTGAAGGCCTACCACTCCCAGTGGGGATGCTTCCAGCTCCACGAAGGGGTGGTCTACCGCCGGTGGCAGGATCCTAGGGGTAAGGGCGACATTCTACAGCTGTTGGTTCCCCGTGTGCTTCGTCTACAGGTACTGCAGCTGGTCCATGGCTCGGTGGGAGCGGGGCACTACGGGAACGCCAAGACCCTGCACCGCCTGCGCGGGCGGTTCTACTGGCCGGGCTGTCGGCGGGACGTTGAGCTACACGTCCACTGCTGCGACACCTGCACAGCACAGAAAGGGCCTGCCCAGCGTTCCCACGCCCCGCTCCAGCAGTACCTGGTGGGAGCGCCGATGGAGCGGGTGGGGGTCGACGTCCTGGGGCCATTCCCAGTCACCGACTCCGGCAACCGCTACGTCCTCGTGGCCATGGACTACTTCACCAAATGGCCCGAGGCGTATGCGGTGCCGGACCAGAGTGCCGCCACCACTGCGGAGAAGTTGGTGGAGGAGATGTTTGCCCGCTTCGGGGTCCCCGAGGAGCTCCACAGCGACCAGGGGCGGAACTTTGAGTCCCAGGTCTTTGGGGAGGTCTGCCGGCGGCTGGGGGTGCACAAGACGAGGACGACGCCGCTCCATCCCCAGAGCGACGGGTTGGTGGAGCGGTTTAACCGCACCCTGGCCACCCAGCTCGCCATCCTCACCAGCCAGCACCAGCGGGACTGGGACCGCCACCTTCCCCTGGTCCTGTGGTCCTATCGGACGGCAGTACAGGAGACCAGTCATTGCACGCCGGCGGCCCTCATGTTCGGGCGGGAGCTCCGGACGCCAGTGGACTTGGTGTTCGGGTCCCCGCCCGAGCCTGAGATTGCGGGGGGTGCGGCGATGGATTACTTCCGCCGGCTGAGGGATCGCCTGCTGGTGGTCCATGACTACACCCGCCAGGCTCAGGCTGCCTCTGGGGTAAGGCAGAAGAGGGGCTACGACACTCGCTGTCGGGGACGAGCGTTCACACCCGGGGACAGGGTGTGGGTGTACTGCCCCGTGCGAAAGAGGGGGGTCTGCCCTAAGCTGCGGAGCCACTGGCAGGGGCCTGGGGAGATCCTTGGCGTCGTGTCCGAGGTGGTCTACCGCCTGCGGATGCCGGGACGGGGGCGTGTGGTGGTGCTGCACCGGGACAGGCTCTCGCCGTACCGCCCCCTCGCCCCAGTTGTTGCTGAGGAGGAGGGGGGCGGAACGCCCAGGGGTTCCCCGGGGGGCCCCCCGGCCCCTGCCGACTCCTCTGCCCCTGCCGACTCCCCCGACGGGGCCATTGGCCCCGCGGTTGCCACTCCCGGGGGAATCCAGCGGCCTACCCGGCGCCGCCGGGCCCCCGAACACTTGAGGGACTATGTGTCGGGTGAGGGGGTCGTCGGGGACGACTGACCCCTCAGGGGGGAGCTGTGTGGCGACCACTGCCGTGGACGCCTGTTCGGGTTCCGTGCAGGGGATCATGGGAATTCGCTGTTGCCGTTGGATCGACGTTCTCATTGTATTTGTTGGAGTGTTGAGTTAAGTGGGATTAATGGGTTAGGGTTGTTGGAGTGTAGTGTTGTTATCATGTTGTGTTCTTCGTGTCGCACCGTTATTGAGAATGTCATGTATGTATGTGTGTTGGTTGTGCTGTGTTCTGTGCGGTGTGTGTTGAAAATAAAGACAACTTCCGTAGTCGTGCGGTGTATGGGGCACGGAAGTTGTAAACCAATTAAACCTGGGTTCCTGTCTCAATCTTTCTGAGCGTCGCCACATTATTATTATTATTATTATTATTATTATTATTATTATTATTATTATTTTAACGCATGGCATAGCTTACTATACTTCATTCATGTTCATTCATGCAGCCCTATGGAAAAAAAATGTTTCCACAATCCACACGCTATTTCTATGCAGTTTCACACGTATGCATAATCTTTGACATCATAATATTTAACATGCAAGTGTAGTGGTGCCTGGTTGCTGCGGGGGAAAATCAGCTTTGCGCCGGGTGCAAACTAGCAACGACACATGCGTCGGTGTAGAAAGTAAATTGCGCCGGGCGCAAGATAGGGCCCTTCTTCTGTTTGGCGCACATGGCTAATTTGCATACGCGCACAGGACTGTCGGAATGGGAACACGTCGGACTGGCAGCATGTAACCATAACAACGGCTAACGTGTAACGGTAACGGTGGTCCCGTTAAAATAATGTCAATGAATCAGCTCAAGCCTAACGTTATCTACAATCGTTGTTCTGGAACCAAAGATAAGGATCTACAACTTGTAGGCCTATATAAGCCTAAATTGTTCTGTGCTGTGTCCTGATTGGCTGAAGAGAAATAGCCACATCGTTGCGTTCTAAAACTGGACCTGGCGATTTGACATGTTCAATCTTTGGCGACTCCTTGCAACGCCTTGCGACGCCTTGCGACGACCAGTTCACACTGCTGCAACTTTTCCCCTGCGACGTTCTAAAACCGTCTCGTTGCAAGTCGTTGCGTCGCGAATCTTTGGTCTGAACTAGGCTTTAGGGTTAGGTAGACACGCCCACTTTCTGCCCCCCTATGATGTCATAAGGGGCAGATTTCCAAAACGGCTTGTAACCGCTAATCACACCACACCTGGTGGCATGTCATGGCACTTTAGAAGAACAATAGTTGAGTGCTGCAGCACTCACCTAATTAGCACTTTAGATGAAATCCAGAAAAAACTGTATATACTTTGGTCATAGGATATCATTAGCATAGAAATATGAGAAGGATTTATACTAATGTTTCAACCAAATCTCAAAGAGAAGTCTTCTTTCCCTTTGAGATTTGGTTGACATATTTGGGCCACATCAATAGAATATGGATCCATAGTATATGGACGTGGCTTGAAAAGGCAAACTTGGTTCTCTGTATCTCCGTTAGAGGGCGCTATTGTAGCAGTAGATACGTAGAGTTACTGCAGTCTCCTAGACTGCCATATCCTAATATTTTAAGCTATGTGCGAGGTAATAATTATTTGGACAGCTATACTACAGTAAAGACGATATAAAAAGATGTACTATCATGCTATGGATGTGTAATAAGAACATGCCATTATTATTTCTCTGATTTCCTTCCGTCGTGCTCTTGTTTACTGCTTCACATGGCCACTTGCTTTACCAATGCGCTCAAACGTGCGCAGTGTGCGCGTCTGTTGTTGGCACGTGTCTACCGCGGTTACGCGCCTGGTCGAAAACAATCCCTGTCGACGTGAGCGCCGTCCTGTCTTTTACTTTAGAAAGCTACGATGATTGGTTTAAAGATCTCCGGGCTGTCCTTATTTGGCAGGGGATTGGTTTGAGGCAGATAATCTTTGTAACTATTGGTCACCAGAACTGGAGAGGAGGGTGGCTGTTTATCCTTCGTGGCTTCAACAGCATATTACAGAATTACGTGATGAAGTTCATACACTCACATCTTTAGGTTAGTGTTAGATAACGATCGTTACACAATAGCTATTTCGTTTTTCCAACGATCAACGTTTAGTGATTTATTCACGGTCAATGAAGATGGTGAATTGATCCGATTCCTATAGGTTTAGGTTAGTGTATGCAATATGAGATATATTGACAAGATACAAGCGCACCAAATGACCTTACGTCTCCCATAATTTAACCTAGTGCAGTTCCAACGTGCACAGTAAACTAATACAGCCTGCGCAGCTATAGGCTCCCAACACCTTTTGCACTAAACCGATTGGTGGATCTAGCGCGGCTTGTGCAGGAATAACAATACTACGCATGCATTTTTGGAGACTTTATGGGACTCGAAACGATCCAAACAGTGAAGAGGTAAAACCAGGAACGGTGTCAACAACCTCTCTGAACCATGGCACGGGGATATTTATGAATGCTCTGAGAGACAACATCGGGGAAGTGTTTTCTTCCCCTTCTTGAAAGGAAAAGGCTGTTGTCAGTGAGTATTACGCGAATTACACATGCTGAACGCCTTAACTTCTGACTGTGTTTTGCTTTGGTGCGCAAATAAATACTATTTTATGACACATGCATAGGTCTATAATGTGTATGCCCAGACACATGTGGCTTATTGGTGTGTTGTTCCATGGAGCTGTGTCACATGAATTGGTGTCAAAATATATTCGATGCATATTTCTTTGTGTTTGAGTGTTTGGGGTTCGTTGGCATTTTACTTAACAACTTATGCAAATTCAGGGAACATGAGTGTGAATCCTCGATATCAGGACAATGGCAGCCAGCGTGATGGCTTCCAGATGTTTTTGTGCACAGTTCTTAATGTTTCAAAGGTACACTATGGGATACTGAGTGCAATATCCTGAAGCTCTTGGGTATTTTTTACACGTCAAGCACAAGAAGTGTCTTGACCACAATACACAAAGGGGGAATATACTGACCTACTTTTATACCAGCGGGAAATACTGTGTTTTTGTCTCACAGACGCTGCATTTCATAATTCCCTAATGAATTAGTCTTTTGTATTATAAGTGAATATATATATAGACCCTGGTGAAAACGAGCACACTCACAGAGCAAGCTGGCCGAGCATTAACATTTTAGGGATACATGACATTTCTGATTGATCACCGCATAGAGTGGAAATGCGAATATTTATACCACTCAAATGCATCCAATTCCTTGTATTTATTTACACATCCGGGTGTCTATGTGCGTTCCTCTTCCCCCGAGCGATACGGTCGCTGATTGGACACCAAGGGTGTCAGTCAAACGTTGGCTCGTCCCCACGGTGACGTCTCCATATCATCAAAGTAACCAGGCCAGTCTGTCACGAACACAAAAGAGACAACAAAGACTTTGGGATACGATAGTCCTCAACATCTAAAGACGCAACTTCTCACCTGGCAACATAATCCACCCTGCGAGGCGTACAACAAGTTAACAGTAATACGGAGACTACAGCCATGCTATGAACATCGTCATTAGAAAACCCACCAACAGACACTTAATAACAAGCAGCGTTGTGGTCAAATCCGATTCTGGTGGTGAGTACTTAATAGATCGATCTATTTTCCAATAAATCATCTTTTAACGTTTGCACCCGTTTATGTTTTGAGTTGAGCAGGGATAAGCCAACATCACCCGAGAACCAGAGAAGGTTGTCATTTCTTCCTCTAGCCAGTGTCGATCTTAATGTAACGTTAAATGATAAATAATGGGGTTTCTTGGTTGGCGACGCTCGTATCGCTTGTTTGATCCGACAAAGTAATCTGAGCGACTACGGACGTTCAGATCGAACCGAGTATGTAAAAAAAAAAGTAAGTTATTTTTGTCCTTTCTTTGTTTGTTGAGACAGTTGCGTCTATTGTCGGGCCGCCTTCCCATCTCGGTTACCAGGACACGCGGTGCTGTCTTTGTTTTGGATGGGCTGGCTTTTTTAATGGCACTTCTGCTTGGAGCTATACTCTGCTGTGCAACCACCGAATTACTTACAGACGTGAATAATGTAGACGGCTAAGAAGATGTAATCCAATTCCCAAATTGACTTGTTGCCAAGTGATAAAGCCACGTCTACTCAGTCGAGAAACCCTACAGTCTAACACCCATGTGTTCAGACAAAGTAAGATCAGGTGTTGTGGGTTTTGTGTGTGTGTAGAGGGGCAAGAACAAAGAAGTGCAGCAGACTGTTTACTTGTCTTCGACACACACACACACACGCACACGCACACGCACACGCACACGCACACGCACACACACACACACAAAATGCACGGTGTGCGTCATAACATCCTGTCACTTTCTTTTGTGGCGATGGGGGCGCAATACCAGCATGTTGTCTCGTGTGAGTGTGTTTACCTTTCCACAGACCAACTGCATGCTATGAGTAGACCACATTAGTGGTACGGTTTGTTGTACGAATCACAGTTGTATAATGGTAAGTCCTAACTCGTCCTGGTGGGTTATGTAAATGGCCCATAATGAGAATATTGGTCCCCTTGACGTGTAGGCCTACTCAGCAGTGTATTACTGGTGGCTGGCTTCTTCCTGGTGTGTCGCACGGAAGCTCCTTTGTTCACACTGCTGCCTTCTGGCTGCTCTCGGCCGCCGCTGCTTTCCTGTGAAAGCACCCAGCTTCCAGCTGGAAAGTTTAGAGTTGTCCGCATGTCATTATGTGTATGTGAGTCATCTTGTCTGGAGTTCTATGTGTTATTTTTGTCCAAATAAAACCCTTAGCCCTTGTCTGAACTGTAATTGTTTCATCAAAATGTACAAAACCCAGAGTTGATGCATTTAAAATACCATCCTTTTTGCACATCATTATCCATTTGTTCTACCCACACCAACCACTTCTGGCTGCTGAGGTGTTGAAATAAGACACTGTTTAACAGTTTGACAGAAAGGAGCAGCAACTTGCAGTATAAAAACATCAGAATAGGTATTCTATCACTTAAGGCTATTTGCAATAAAATAAATGTTCACAATCCAATCTTCTCCCTCAGAAAACGCTCTAGTCTATTTTATGTTGGCTATTATTGCTTTTCAACTAAATTTGTTCTGAATATTTGACTGATTTTCTTGCACCTGAAGCCGAAATCACCCACTTGAATAGCTTTTAGTGTCGGATTTGGTGTCGGTAAACAATAAACTTGGACAGAGGGATCTGGTGCTTTGTAAAATATGACAGTCATTTTATTCTGTGTTTTTTAAAGTGCATCTTCCATGTAGATGGATGAATAGAGACCGTACTCATCAAATTGCATTTACTTGACCCAAATCGCCGTACTATATACTAATACTGGATAGCAGGTTGGTTCTACACCTATAGGACATTATACAGTAGCTCTACACCTATGTAAGTCAAATACAGAACTGACAACAGAGAAAGAGTTAAAGTGAATACAAGTGAATGGGTCTCAAACGTTGGTATGCTGCTATATGGGCTGCTAGGCTCCTGAGAGTCACCTGGCTGGCTCCGCTGCCTGTACAGACCTCACACTGTTCCTGCTCACAGGCACCTCCAGCATACCATAATAATCACCCAAACATATGGGTGCAGTTATTATCTCACTTGCCAACACTAAATAGAAGGGCTCGGTATGCACTCTCGGTTTTGTTGTGTGAGTTGGGTAATCAGCACGCTGTTTTGCAAGGGAAATTGGTATCTGATCTTAATGTGCAGCTCCCAAATAATCTTTATGCAAACACACAGTTAATGGTGGGGCTACAGGCCAGGTTGCATGGTGTTCAATGACAAGTGTATTGAGATAAATGGGTACAGAATGTGGAAAGTTGTTTGTAAATGGATTTATTCAGAAGCCGGCATTCCACTTTAGTTGGGTTGGGTATTTATTCCTGAAGCCATAGTTTGAATGAAGGAAAGTGTGGGTATACATATAGACTTGTATTTAATTGAATGTATGTATGTATTTTTTATTTATTTATTTATTTATTTATATATATATAGTGGCAGGGTGCCCAGTTGAAGCTTGTATCCCCTCACCACTTGGTAGCCAACAGTATGCAATTGGTATCGAATGACAGCATGATGGAGCGAATTAGCAACCTGACTTTGAAAACAGCATCGTTGTATTAATGCTGCAAGTTAAAACGGCAAGAGACCAGTCAAAGACCTGCACCTCTCTTCCCCCTTCTCCCCCGCAGGTTTGATTTTCTCCCGTGGTGTCTGTGTGGAGCGTGCCACACACCCACTCCACAACAACGACGGCTTTGGCTTGCATCTTCCAGTGTTTCTTCTGTCAGCAAGTCCAGCAGAGCTGCAACTCCCCCAGCGCCAGCCCGGACGGCAGCCAGGAGCCCTGCCCAATTGACATGGTGAAGATGACCAAGTCTAAGACCTTCCAGGCTTACCTGCCCAGCTGCCACCGTACCTACAGCTGCATCCACTGCCGTGCACACCTGGCCAACCACGATGAGCTCATCTCAAAGGTATGGCAGCTCAGCCAAGCTTGATTCTTAAGGAATCTGTTAACGATCCGTTAAGCAGCTGCTATTGATTCCAGTAAGTTATTCTATTGTAAAAAATGTATTATGCTTGTGTCGTAATATTTGGCATATGGTATAAATATGTGCATGATTGTAACCTTTCAAGGTGACTTCTTCTGCCATTTTGACTTTTGAGTTAAGACCATTACCAAGTTAAATAAACCACTAATCCAATCCAATCCATCAATCGGTAGTTTGTGTACAGCATGTCCTGCTCCGTTAACGTTAGGCTTTTAAGATTTTATCAATGAAGACCCTAAAATGGACAATTGTAGAGACATTTGATTTAATTTAAACCGGCGCCATCCAATCCTTTTGAAACACACAGATGTCTATCGCTGTGTAATTCTTCTGGCAAATCTGGAGAAGCATAGTTTCAGACAGGTCCTTTCAGAGCAGAAATATTAAAAATATATATTTCCTACAGAAACTTCTCCCTTGCTCAATGATCCAACATGGTAACCTGAGAAGATTTATATTCTTTGATGGATACAAATCCAGACAACGTCGGTCTACTGATTTTACAAAGTTGTTTTCCATTAACGTTAAGCACCTGTGAGCTATATAGACAAACGCATGAGCAAGATGTACTATCTTCCCCTATCTCCAATTTTATCTTCAGTCCTTGACGCATGCGACTGGAATACATTTTCTTGATATACGGTGTAGTCTTGACTATCTTTTAAACAGGTGGTTGGACAAATACATGTGGTTGGACCTTTTTTGGTGCAAAATGTACTCCCCAAACTCCCATTTTATATTCCTGGCCATTAATTGAGGAGATAACCCCAATAAGGAAGAGACTGAATGCATCTCTTGTACAGAGACCGGCTAGCGGTCCGTCCAAACCACCGTCATCGAATTGGTTATGAGGTGAATCAGGAGATCTCCCTGTGCTGATCTATTGGCCCCAGAAGCATGGAAGCCTAGGGAGCTGCCTGCTAATCTGAGGGAATGTAGTAATATGGTATAGTAGCATCAGATCACCATGGTTACCAAGATTTCCAGGAAGCCCTTAGTACACAACAGGGTACATACACCTTGACCACCAGGACATTTAGAAGTTCAGAGGTGTCCAACATTTGGTGATGCAAACGGTGAATTGTGATAATCCTGTGGATTCAGCTGGAGAGGCAGAGAAGAGGACATTTAAGGACTTGGTTGTTGTTGCTATTGTGGTTCCTGGTTAATTTGGTGACGCCACATTGTTCACCACGGCTCTGCTGAGGCTGGAATGCCGGGGAACCAGTTGCGCTTTAGAGCATAAATGCAAATCAAATCAAATGCAAAGTGATTTAATTAATTATATCCTAGAAGAAGAAGGCATGCGTTTTTTTGCAGAGCCACACAGTCTATTTGAATCACCCCCAAAAAACGCTTGCAAACACCCAAACTGTTCACTCATCTGAAAAACGTGTTGACATTTTCCTGGATTTTCATTGTTAGAGAATGATGAGTCCTAGGCACCAGCACTCGGCTTCCAGGCCCCCTGCTAGCGCCCATCTTGGTTCTAAATGCTAGCCACCCAGCTAGCAATTAGAACTGACGGAACCAAGATGGTCGCTAGGTGAGAAGGCCAATCCGGCGAACACCTCGTGGCCCCTTCTGACAAACAGCCTCATTAGCCCTTGCGCCACTTTAACTGTAATTGGATTTGATTGCAACATTCCCGCTGACTGTCAACTGGTCTGCTCTAGATTCCAAGTGGGCCCCAACATGTGGTGGAACATTTGATCCTTTAGATTCTAAACCACCACTGATATTCGGCCCCTCAGTGTGTATGGGGAACATCTAAGTGTTAGCCCCCCCCCCCCACTGGAACCTGCCACTGGTCCCCTGACGTTCACGCCTTTGTGCGGTGGAGCGGGACGCCATTGCCTCGCTCCAGCACACCAACTCCTGTAAGCCGATTATGTTACTTGGTAAGAAGGCGACACCCGGATGGGTGTTTTCCACTACATGCAGCCAAGAGTGTGTGTGTGTGTGTGTGTGTGTGTGTGTGTGTGTGTGTGTGTGTGTGTGTGTGTGTGTGTGTGTGTGTGTGTGTGTGTGTGTGTGTGTGTGTGTGTGTGTGTGTGTGTGTGTGTGTGTCGCCGTTCACATGTTCAGTGGTGATGATTATGATGATGAGAGATGATGGACATGGCGACGGATGTGCTGGGGTGTAATTGCATTATTGGTGTTATTTTGGCTTCAACAATGTAGCGTGCGACTATTCACACGCAGAGCGCTGGGACCGAAGACCTTCAGTGCTTGGCAAGATGCAGAGGTTCAGAGAGTGGGGAGATTAACCTGTGGAGTTGGCCAAGAGAGAGGGAGGCATTGGCCCAACTGCACACACACACACGCACACACCGGCACAGACACTGATGCAAGGATGCATGCACGCACATGCACAAATGCACGGACACTAATGCAAGGATACACACTCAAGCAAAGACACACATAAACACACAAACACACACATGCACAGACACTAACGCAAGGATACACACTCAAGCACAGACACACATAAACACGCACGGACACTAACGCAAGGATACACACTCAAGCACAGACACGCATTAACACACGCAGACTCGCGTGCACTGACATACACTCATGTGCGGACGAGGACACATAAACCATACGCATCCACAGACAAGCATAAACATGCACTCATGTACAGACACACACTTATGTAAGGACATGCGCACACGCACACACACAGGGCAGCAGACGACCCCCTCCTCTCCGGTCCTTAAGTGACTCATCCTTGGTGTTTCTCCGAGGGACATCACTCAAACGCCACACAAACAAATGGATGGTGACAGCGGAGTCCAGCTGTTTTCCTCACGCCGTACCCTGCGTGCAAAACCTGCTACCCTCACCCAACGCTGTGGCTTTGACTCCGAATTTTGACTGGCCACTTTTTCCCCCATTCAAGCTAAATCGAGACAAGTTATTACTAAAGCTTTGTGTTTATTTAAAAACCCTAGTTTTAAATCTCTCACCCTGTTTTGCATATTATAATATGTAAAGTTTCTGGGTGCCATTCTGGTTTTGTACACATCTCTGGCGTCCGTTCAGGCTTTGGTTTTAATTTGTGCCTGTAGTGCAGTTCCACAAGTAAAGCGGCTCCACTGATTGAGAGACACATTAGTTGCCCTTTTATGAGACATGTAGGGGAACCGGGTGCCAGAAATGTTGGGTGCGCCATCTCTCGCTGTTGGACTCGATTCAGAATTGTATTTTTACACCTCCTAGACGCCAAACAAATATCTTCGCATCACAGTATTTTCTTAAAAATTTGTTGTTTCGTTTAGTAAACACAACAGATGAACAGATACATGAAAACGTTGACATTTTGAAATAGGAATGTTCCTTAGGGGATGTGAGATCAGAGCGGGATGTGTCATATTTATCCATTTCAATCTTTGCACAAATCTTTTTGTTTTGTTAAAGAACACACCAACTGCAGCTTGTGTGTGAGAATGTGGAAACGCATTTGAAAGGGGAATGTTCCTTGGGCAATGTTCCTTGGGTGATGTGGGAGCAGGGTTGGATGCAGGCCAGGGGCTTAGAGATGTACTGGAGCTCCTGGGCTGGACCGTATATAATGCATATGTTGGCGTGATTGGTTGGCTAAAGACCACCACTGGATCCACAAGGATTTGGAGGTCTTGCCAGAAAACACATTACTGAAAACGGATGCCGGCCAAACGCCACTACTCACTATTCAGATTTATGCTCTTCAGTGTATACGTTTCAGGTTTTGGGGACCAGAAGAGTATGCCTTGTTGTTCCATTTAGGTATTAGGATTTCTTTTTTTTTTTTTTTAAGAAGCGGACAATTGTTTATATTGACAGAGAAAGTTCACCGGATGCTAAACATTAGCTTATTGAGCAGCTCCAGTACATTTTTAACATCTCTAGAATTGAGGAGAGTTAACTATAAGGTAAAAATAAACCAAATACAAAATGTAGTGGTGATGTAGTCCACTTTGACCTATAGCTTCATTGCTCCCATCTTTAAGCCTCTCTTTTGTCTTTTGTTTCCATGTCATGAAAAAAAAAATTGGACTTTGTTCAAATGAAACTCAACACTATATAAATGCAGTCCATTTACTTCACATGGCATTGCTAACCCAACCACAGAGACACTTTAACCAAAGCCACATACAGTGAAACCCCTGTACGTACATTCACAAAAGTTCAGCAACTTATTTTTCGTTCTCCATTCCCACGCGTGAGTGCAAAGTGTTCTCGGCCTACACACCATTCTTGGTTCCTTAAAATCAAAACCACGTTGATTCAATCCCAATGCTGCAGTACACAAAAATGAAAAGAACCCTCCCTCTCCCTCCGCCTGTGGAGACGGTTAAGGGGCTACCGCGGCGGTGGAGCAGGCAGCTGCAGCCCCTATTTGGTAGCATTAGCTAGCTTAGCACCCTGCGCTGCCTCATCCGTGCCGCTCATTTGCAATGGAAAAAGCAAAGCCGATTGGGGGAAGCTAGCCTGTGTCGCCCTGTCTCTCTGCCACTGGTCAAGGCGGGTGGAGAGACAGGGTGGAGAGACAGGCCTAGCTTCCCACATGTCTCTTTAAGGGCTCATGAAGGACAAGCTGACAGGCTTAAGGTATTAACCACCCTGGAAGAGCAGAGCAGCGGCATTCAGTATACGCAGCACACAAAGGCGCACCTTTACGGAAACACTTGCCTTAAGCTTCCATGTGTTCTGAGGATCCCTCGTAGAGGAGATTTGATGCCCTGGTGGTAAACAGAAATGTTGACATTTTTTCCATATGAACATGGGGGACTTTAGGTGGATAGAATGGATAGACCTTGGTTTTGCAGCACTAATATTGTGTTTGGGGAATAGGGTATGCAGTTTGAATATGCAGATATTATGCATGACTCTGGGATATTCTGCAATATGTTTTGAATGCAGTAAAAAATAAAATAAGAGAAGAATATCTAAACAATGTGAATTGCTAATCTATGATGTCACTTTTCTTCCCCAGTGTAAGGTTGTTTTGGATAAAATACTGATAAGGGTGGTATCTGTAAAACACTAGACAAACCACAAGATTAAACCAGACGCTGGGCTATTGCTTACATAGACGACGTGGCATCTGGTTGTAAAAACAGGCAGTCTAAGACCGTATCACTTCAGAAAACAAAGAGGGCCAGAAACACAAGACGTGTGCAGCATACTGTATACAGCAGGCCTTTGTTTGTGTTGTCTTGTGATTTTTTGTAAAATGTAAAAGTAAAAGTCTACTAATTTTTCTGGTTTAGACTTTAGAGAAAAATGGTTTAGAGAAAAACAATCCAGGAAAAAAAAGAGAAATCCACAATTAAAAATAGATTATAACCTCATCCTAATGGGTCTTGTTCTTCTGCATAATCGTACGATTTTGGATATGTTGACGGATGCTCTGCAGTTTTAGGCACCGTTTGTGAAAACCGTTTTGGTTTGAATCTGTACCCAGTGGAGCCGATGAGTCATGTCTTGCCACAGGTCCAGAAAACGTTAATGCTGTTCTCTAAATGTGTTTGTGTGACACATCAAAATGTGCAGATCAATGATATGGCTGGGGGGTAGGGGGGGTTGCATCTGAGAGACTTATATTTGCAACATCTTTGCATGCCATGTTGCCAGAGTAAACACCTCCCTTCAAGTAAGTCACCTGTACTCACAGATTGCAACACTTTCTTCTCTCTTTCAGTCGTTCCAAGGAAGCCAAGGGAGGGCCTATCTCTTCAATTCTGTGTAAGTGTTCTTAAAAAAATACAGAGTCGCATAAGCAAGAAAAGCAATCTATGAGGGAGATTGTCACAACACAAGTTAATGCACAGCGAGAATCTACCATTTCAAACCGCAGGAAAAACACAGGTGTAGTTCATAACATTACTGATGGGTCCATTAGATTAAGACACCAATATAGACGCAGCTAGTCAAGTAAATATATACAGCCCATGTTGGTGCTGCGGCAGACATGAGTAAAACCAAGGGAATGTTAAAAGTACAGGAAGAGGAAGTTACTTTACCCTACTATTGATGATCTGTGAATGGGGTTAATTTTTCTGCAATTATTATAATGTTATTGTACCACACTAGTAACCCAAGAAGCCAACAAAGATAACCATGGCAGCACATTCACACAATTTACAAAATTTAAAAAATAATCTCAATATGTGAATATAGCAATCTCACCCTGACCAATGTGTGTTGTTCCTCCTCCCCATCCTCCTCCTCCTCCTCCTCCTCCTCCCCAACAGGGTGAACGTGGGCTGCGGGCCTGCAGAGGAGCGGGTTCTCCTCACAGGTCTCCACGCCGTGGCTGACATCTACTGTGAAAACTGTAAAACCACCCTGGGCTGGAAATACGTAAGTAGTCACCTCAGCCCCCCCCCCCACCCCGAACCTCAGGGCAACAGGTCGGTTACACAAGGCATGTTATTCGTAGAGCCGTGCCTATGATTACGATGATGTTGATGATTTACATCGCACAGCTTGTGTTTTAAGGTGCAGCACCTTTTTGGCCTCGTCTTATTACAGTGCAAAGTGGTAACTATTTTGCTCTGGGTTTTGTATTTAGTGTGTGCGTTTTGCATGCTGAACTCTCCTAGCATTGAGGTAATTACTGTGGCCAGAGGTTGGCTGCAGCCAGACTGGCTCACAGCCCCTGGGATTCGCCGGTGATTAAATGGCAGGCCGCGGTGGAGCAACCCCGTCCCGGGTAATTGTCTGCAAAGACTGGTAGAGTACGGAGGGACCCAACACAAACACGGGAGCACTCTCTCCGCGAGATCCCTCATAGACAGCGGGGCTTGTTTGCAAAGGCAGAGTATGGGTTGCAAAAAAAAATATATAGAGTCCTTATTAACAGGAGAAAACCCAGTAGTTTCCGTTCAGGCGCTGCAGACGCATACTGGCTGTGATCCAAGCCTAATAAAGTTACCGCATACTTAGTTGTGTTGTCGGACTTGTTTGGGGGGCTGTCCGGTTAGCGAAGAAGACTTTTTTTTTTTATTTCCTTGAAATGAAAGTAGTCTTATTTTTTGCTTGTTTATGCGCTCCCTGATAATGACGTTACAGTGTCTTTGGATACTTTAATACTGCGCGCCTGATACTTTCCCCCCTTTTCAGTTCCTTTGTAGCATCACACCAATAAGATTTTGTATTGCATACTTGCAAACAAACTCTGAAACTCTGTTGTCGTTCCTGCGGTCAGTAAGTTAGTTTGTAGTACGTTGGTAAGATTGGAGGCGTGCCCTCGCCTCTCCGCCTTCTCCCTGCCCTCGTTTCTCCACCATTGAGAAGGTGCTGCATTTCGCACACCTGTGATTAACAGGCAAGATGGATTCCTCGACCCAACCACGGTAGAGGTGCCATGATTGGTCACAACCATCCAATCTGAAATGGAATTGGCTCATATCGGAAGGCAAGCGCAGTCGTCCTGAAACCGATATTCTCACAGTGCATTTCACTCACTAACAGCTGAGCGATGGCTACGCAACGACACTCCCATGATGGCTCTAAAAATTGTACCATCACCCCAACTATACTCTTTCTATCTGAACAAAATACATGTTTTTCTATTGTCTGTTCATAGCCCACAGATGTGTCCGCTGTGTACATCGGAGTGTTTATGGTTGAAAGCGCCTGATGGTCGGGCCGTTCTGTCGTTGGTTCCACAGGAGCACGCGTTCGAGAGCAGCCAGAAGTACAAAGAGGGGAAGTTCATCATCGAGCTGGCTCACATGATCAAGGACAACGGCTGGGAGTGACTGGCCCCGCCCCCCGCCCATGACCTCTCTGAATGCTCTTTATTGAACTGCGTGGAGTGGCTGCCGTCGCTCATCATGTTCCCACCACCACCACGACCACCACCACCCTCAAACAGCACCACCACCACCTCCTCCACCGCTTAAATGTGAACTCACAACCACACACTGCTCATCGTGAAAAAACATAAACAACAATATGTGAACGATGACACAAGGATAAAAATGAGTAACTTGGATATAGGGAGGGGAGGGGAGGGGTTGTCCAGGAAGTCCTCCACCCGTTACTATTACGATATGTGAGTGTGTGTGTGTGTTCTGTTGCAGCCCTCACGCGCCCATCCATAACCACCACCACCACCACCTCCCTCCCTCCCTCCCTCCCTAGCAAACCCACGCTGCTGTGGAGTGTCTGTGGTGAAGTGAGGACCGGCTCTGTGAACGCGGCTCTACGTTGACGTGGGACCGGGCCCCTGTCGTGTCAGTGCCGTAGGGAGGCCTCCACTGAGACGCCAGGAGGGTGACTGTTCATTGCTTTTCGATCACGCTGTTGATACTCTGATACTATGCTTTATTTTCTTTCGTTTTTAAAATGGTTAAAACTCTCGTGTTTGGACAGCCCCGATGGATGTTACTGGTTAGCATTTGTTTACTTCTCGTCTGCCTTTTGGCTTGGTGTCAGCGCCTGTAGCTGAGCACACTCCCCCTCTGGCGGTCTGCTATTGTTCGGGTGACAAGGGGTTATTGGGGGAGAGAGAGAGAGAGAGAGAGAGAGCTGTGTGTGTGAGCACACACTGCGTGTGTGTTTCATAGAGTCCAATTATGTAGCAGCTCTCGTCAAGAGGCCCCACCCCTGTTTTATATTATTATTATTACTATTATTATTACTATTATTAATTGTTTGCTTTTGTGGGACCCCCCCCCCCTTCCTATTTCCTGGTTCTGTTCCACACTCAAAAAACTAGTATTTGTTATTTATATAAATATATATATGGTTATAAACGTATATATCATCTATTACTGTGGTGTTCGGCTGGATGCAATCGTGGCTGGTCCGTGTTTGCAGAAGGCCTATAAGTAAAAAACAAAACAAAAAAAAGACATGATATTTTCCCGTATGTAAACCTATGAGTTATGGCGGGTGAACTTTGACCTATGCCCCGAATCGCCGTGGTGACGGAGGACCTCAACCGACGGGGTCACATGACCATACTATGAAACGGTCCGCGGTGTACGACCACCGGTCCATGGACTCTTACAAATGTTCACCGGCGCTCACACTTTGTACATAGTCATATGTGACGTGCGTGTGCGTGTGCGTGCTCGGTGTGACCGGATACACGGCGACATACTTGAAGGACGCTCACCTCGTTTGCACTTTTTTTTTTTTTTTGCGGAGGCCTTGGGTTCATGTGTTTAGGGGCTCAGTCTGTGCTGCACGCTTTTCTATGGCCTTTACTCTCTGACCGACCGTCACCTAATGAAGACGCTTTTGAATGAACGGGACAAAACGACGCGCTAGGGTTGGGGGGGGCTAGGGGGGTCCGATCGGACGCGGTTTCTTTCTCCGCTGTCGCTCCCCTGTTTCCCCTTTACTTCTCCTTCTTCTGCGTAAAATAGACAACAGCGGCTTGCCTTGGGACACCCGTGACCACGATTTCAAATCTTGCCCATTTTAAAAGTCCTTTGAAAATAGATGACTATATCCTTTGATGAATCGTTGCTGTTGTCCACCCCCCCGCCCTTCCATTCGTGTAGGTCTTTTTGCACTTTATGCCTGCCCTGCTCATACCGCAGTGTCTGACTTGTCACTTTCGTTGTAGATGGACTCTTTGCCTCTAGTTCGCCTCTAAGCAGCATGAATCTTGTGCCTCTTCAAAAAATATATATGCCCCCCCCCAACCACCCCTCCCCCATGTTTTCTGTGTTGTGCGCGTTGCATAACTGAAACCCGCCTGTGTCTTCCCCTAGCAGATATGAGGTGCGTCCTCTCAAAATACAACATCGCGGCGATGCTCCGCCCTTCGTTAGGTTTTTTTTTTTCCCATTTATCTACTTTTTTTTTTTTTTACACTTGACTATTAGAAATACACTTTAAATACATATATAGATATTTATATATATATCTATAGATAAATATAGATCTTACCAATTACACAGACACACATTATATATTATTAATAATACAGATTTTATGTGACACAAATGTTGATGGTATAAATCCTGACCGCTATGGAACGTTCCAACTGTTATTGTTGAGGCTAGTAAGTGTTAGGGACATGGTCTGTAGTTACCTTAGAGTCGGTGTAAGGCCTGCTTAGTAGTGTGGGGCTGGAAATGGTTCATTCCAGCCCTGATGGTGATGAGTACTTTGCCGGCAAGGTCATTCAAATCAAACACACACTTTCTTTTTTTTTTACATTTTATTTTATACAAGTGACGACTATCCTGAAATTTCTGAGTAGACGGCGGATAATTCCTACTTGAAAATGAGAAGAGAATAAACAACAACACAATAACAGCTGAGACATTAGCCCGTGTTACGGTTTTGTATGTACATAAACTAACATATTTAAGGTTTTTTCTACATATTTCTACAGGGTTGGTTCTTTTACTTCCCCAACTTGAAGCACTTTTATTACCTTTACCTCTGGCTTCATCCGCGAGCACGCACGACCGGGTTGCCAGTGTTCAGTGTGCGTGAGCGAGCGGATGAAACTGTGTTTTGTTACCTTACGCCTAGTACTTTATTTACTTTTTATCTCCCCTGTTTCCTGATTGGATTCTACCCTCGACCCATTATTTCATCCTCCTAGCTTTCCCCCTCGTGCCCGTTTTTTGGTGTCTGTACCAGTAATCTGTGAGGCCAAGAGCCAGGTCATGTAGTTAAGACAGTGTCTCAGATTGTCCTTTATTTTTTTTTATTGCTTACATTTTTCTTTTTTTCTTTTCTTCTGGCTGAGGGCGTCTGAGGTAGGGTAGGGAGGGGGCGGGTGAGCTGGAGCCTCCCACGGTGACACAGGGAGAGCCTTTTACCCAGCAACACCGCCCCCCCTCCCTCCTTTTTTTTTTTTTCACACATTTTTTTTTTTTCCTTTACCCACAACGGTTTCGTTTGTCCCTCTTGTGATTCCTTCCGATCGACAGCAAAGCAAAGCGGGTCGGCCGGTGTCCCCCGCGGCCAGTGTGTACCAAATAGGAAGCAGGGGGGGGCGGTTGGGGGGGCGCGCTCTGGCGGCTCCGACGGACGCGGCTGCGTTTCTTCTCGCGGCAGGGCCGTTGTACCCCAGACTCCAGGAGCTCGCCCCGGGAACGCTTCGACTTCGCTGTACCAAAACCTCTTGTTTCTCGAATGTTTCCACACCTACAAAACTTACGACTTGAACGCAGTCCACAAGGAATGCGACAAAGAGGTGTTCTTTTTTTCATTTTGCTGCTTATAAAAACTGTTTACTTTTTCTGGTTACTTTTTCGGTGACACTGGCTACATACCTTTTTGTTGAACTGTTACACTGTAGATGTTTTTAAAAGGGTGTTACTTCCAAGGGGAAAAGGGCAAACCCAAGAAGAGACAAAAAAATAAAAGATTTTCTGTTGGACAACGGTGTAAAGCATGTTCTGTATTTATATTTGCTATATGTTGTGCCTGTTTTCTTTATTTTTTTTCCTAAATTGAACGCAAACAATCTGCTCTTTTATTTGAACGTGTTGCTTCGCATTCTGTCTTAGTAAAAACATGTCGCACATGTCTGTTATCACCTTAATTGTAAACTCTATCACAATAAATTTTAAATGGAAGACAGGTTTTCCAAGTTTCTGTGTGTTTTCAGCTACTCAGACACCTGATTGCCCCCACATGGGATACGTGTGTTCCCGTATCGAAACACAACACACAACTCATTCAACGTTTGACGGGAACGGATGTTCCCTTCCAATGAAACAAGCCTTTCAGTGATCCCTGGAAAAGCATCACTAAGAAACTGTCTACAATACCTTGGCATGTGTTGTGAGTGTTCCCTTGGGTCTTGATGCAGCTGTGGTTATCCCTTCACCACTTTGTTTTTCTACTCAGCTGTCTGTTTTTGTATTCATGTAGCAGCACAACAGTCATTGCGCAATACCTTGTCCCATCTTGAATATTAAGCTCCCGGCAGATATATGTGGTTGAATATCCTTATGTGTTTCCATTTAGATCTATCTAGATAATCTAAATAAGCTGTGTGGAGTTCTATGAAAAGCTTACAAACAGCTTAAACCTGTTCTACCTGTTGTACCACTTTTATAACGCTCCTGCTGTCCTTTGATGTCCTAGGATGGAGTGGCAGATGATATATTAACATTGTTGTAGCAGTACTAGCAATCAAACAGAACAGTTAGTCTTTCTATTCATACATTATAAGTAAGGAATAAGTTTGATGATTCTCAAAAGAGGAATATATAGATATATCTATGGAGTATTTCTTTTAGAATTACATACAACAAAAAACACTTCAATGGTCCAAGTTACACATCCAGTTTGACTTCTTAAACTGGTTAGATGTTGATTACAGATTAGCACAGTACACCACAAAGGCTTTAACCTTTGTGGTTTACTGTGGCCACTGGACTAATTTGTTCGGATGGCTTGGGCTTTCTTTCAACCAAAGGACTACTCAAGGACTTTTAAGTAAGTCACTAAAGGCCACCAGATCATTTCAATGACAGTGTTCTCAATACCACACACGTTGAGTACACAAATGGTGATACATTCATTACTGGTAACAGGGTGTTTGACTCCCAGCCAAAGAGGAACTAGGTGTGATTTCCTTATGTTCACAATGTAGGTAGATCCTAACCCCTACGAGCTTCTAAATGGACAAATGTAAGTTAAATAGTGATCGCTGTGGAATAGAAGTGTCTGCTACTCAACAGGAATGGTGAGGTGAGCATGGTCACCTATTCAAGTCAGAAAATGTAGCCATTAACCATGTTACGTATATCTCAAGATTACATATCAGAATCAGTTGTCCGTCGTCATGTGCCTCTCCACTCCTACTGATGAAGTTGGGCTGCTGTTACGATGACCACCGGCCTAGATAAAAACACAATGGACGCCTACAGATGAAAGACGAGGAGGAAATGCTATCAGTCGAAGAATGTTCAAGGAGTGTGATGTTTGGCTAGACACAGAGCTGACCGAGTGTACGCCTCACAGTTCTACAGGCACATGCGCACTTCAACAGGTGTTGCCGAATCAAACCCTTGCTTTACATCATTGGTGCCATGCTCAAGGGGGTAGGTCAGGACACAGTGGATGTGCTACAGTTTTAATCTAAGGTCAATGTGTGTTTGCAACGTGTCTGCATGCATGCGTTTGTGTGTAGGTGTGTGTGTGCTGTCTCTCTGCCAGGGTTATGCCCCACCACATCTATTATTACAGTCCTGTCAAACAAATGGGTGGCTGTGTTTTCCTGGTTAGGCATTGCAACTGGTTTGAAGACACTGTATGGTTGAGTTACAATATTCAGATATTCAGCAGGAATTAGGAAGAGTGAGAGAGAGCGACAGAGACTGAGAGATTCTTAGGTTGGTTTAGTTTTCATCTTGCCTTGCTTAACAACGTGGAACAAGGCAAACAAGGAATCTTTCAAATTGGTCTTTTTATGGCTTAGTGCTTATGTAATTTTGTACCGTTGTGAACTTACCAAGGCACAAGAGAAATTCGTGGAAATGAAAGAAAAATGTATTTCAGTAATTATCAGTATGTTTTTGTGAGTTTGTTTCAGAGTTTGTTTCCTATTTGTAAATGCCACGGACATTCCCTGTTGTGATCCATCCCTCCCCTCTTACTTTCTATCTCTTTTCTTTCTGTCCCTCTCCCCCACCCCCCCCCCCACCCCCCCCACCCCCCCACTCCCCCCCCCCACTCCCGTCTCGTCTTCTCATTGGCTGGGAGAGGGAGGGGTGAGCGTATAGCTCTCAGCAGCTAGCCATGACTGGAAGCTTTAATGCTTCTGCTGCTATTTACAGCCCTCTGATGTCATCAGGAGGCGGGGCCAGGCCTCATCCCCCCCCCCCCCTCCCTCTTCCGACCTCTCAGCCTGTGAGTGACTCACAGGCAAAGCAGAGAGAGAGAGAGAGAGAGATTGAGAGAGAGCGGGAGAGCTACAAGGATAGGGGGAGAGAGAGAGAGAAAGGGAGAAAGACGGAGAGAGAGAGAGATTGATTAGAGATTGAGCTAGGGAGAGTCAGAGAAAGTAAACATATGTAGAGATTCAACAAAGTGGAGCTTGAGGAGAGGGATGTTTGCCGTGTTTGTTTGGTTGTCGTTGGGAAATGAAAATAAGCACGAGAGAGAGAGAGAGAGAGAAAGAGAGAGAGAGACCGACCATCAGATGATCAGTATCAGGGCTGGCCTAAGAACCCATCCGTCCACCTCGACCCCCGTCCTGGTCGACCGCAGAACAACAACGTGTTTGTCCAACCGGTCCAACGTGTATATTACGGAGCGGAGTTGGCATGTTACATTTGGCTTGAGTCTTGGTTCTGAGGACAAGTGCCAAATGTCACATGCAATCTATGTTCCGTGCTGTAACGTTCTCCATGTGATTATACTGTCGATTCAACTCCGCGAATCAGTCAGGGATGAGACACAGGAGAGATGGATGAAGGGAGAACTGTCTCCATGGTCCGGGGAGATGTTGTTGTTTCGCCACAGTCTCTGGGTGAGTGATGTCACGAAGCTCATTCAGGATCTGCCTACAGAAGAACGCGGTGGTGCTCAGCATCCCGTCACCATGGTGACTGCCTCGCCTCTGCTGCTCTCCCCCTCGCACGCGCACACACACACGCGCACGCACGCACACACACACACACACACGCACGCACGCACGCACGCACGCACGCACGCACGCACGCACGCACGCACGCACGCACACGCACACACACACACACACACACACACACACACACACGCACACACACACACTCCTCCTCAGTGTTTACTGTGAAGGACCTATTGGCCATCCCCGGTCCGGCCAACATGCAGCTCGACCAATAGGGAGCAGGGAGGGTGATGTCACCAATACAAAAAGGATACTGAAGAGGGGCGAATGAGACCAAAACGAAGGGTGGCACCGAGCTGTGAATGACGCATGAAATGGCATTGTGCAAAGTGTGCAGTCGAAAGTGCAGTTAGGACACAAGAATATAGAGCGTGTGTGTGTGTGTGTGTGTGTGTGTGTGTGTGTTTGTTTGTGTGTTACTGAGAATTGAACATCACATTTCACTTGCAATTACGCAGCGGTTGAGTGACGCAGTCAAGTGAAATGGGATTGATAATGACCATTTTCCAAAGAGGTGCCATCGCAGGACAAACGCCGGCGTCGCTCATGATGCTAATCACGGCTCTACTACTTCCGTGCACCAGGGCTCATGGTCCACGGTCACTTTATGGAACACGCCCCATGATTAGTGGAATGAGCCGCACCTGTGTTTGTTTCAGCTCAATCACTCACTCACTCGTCCACTCAATGACTCTCTCACTCGTCCACTCAATGACTCTCTCACTCAATCGTTCAGTCAATCACTCTCACTTCAATATTCACCCATCACTCAATGACTCAATCATTGCCTCACTGACTCTCTCGCCTACTCTCTTACTTGCTCACTCTCTCAATCATTCACTACCTCACTCTCTCACTTACAGATACATCTAAGCGACGTCCCAAACAAAGACTATTTGTATCCCTGAATCTTGCATGCTTAAATTGGTCGGGGTGGTTGGACCCCACATAGTTTGTATTAGACTATTAAAGGCCTAATGTTAATGTGCATCTAACCATAACTCTGAACTCATTTGGTTCACTAACATATTCAAAGCCATTCAAATTGCCTACGTGTGTCTTTTTATACACTGAATCAGTTGCTGCCTTTGTTGCTAGGCAACACAAAATAAGCATGAAGGGTGTTTTCATACACCATGCCCAAGTTGGGTTTACGCTTTATGGCTTCAAGAATGTTTTGATTCCGACTTAGCCGATTCAATGAATTATCATAAGTCTAATTCAAATTGAACAAAACGCTGGTATTTGTCTCTATTGTGCCGTGAAATATGTGAAGGCACAGGTTAATTATGTGCCCTTTTGCTTTCTATAATATAAAAATACTAAATCCTTCTTTATCCCTGCCTGCAGTTATTTTCTTGTGCTCTCGTTAAGCCAGTTATGGATTTATTTTGGCATTGATAAATATAATAAAATATAATAATGTTATTATAAATGATATATACTGTATATATATATATATATATATATATATATATATATATACATACAAATATATTCTGAAGTCTTACCATATATACATATATACACATATTATACAAAACATCAATGCAGCTCATGAGTGTGAGAGACTACCCACAAGTTGTTTTTTTAAACTTTGAAATGTAACCTTTTTTACCAGCAATAAGTGACTGTGACTCACTCAAAACGGTCTCTCTGCTGGACCATGTGACACCATTAATGTTGTAATGCACAGTAATTAATGTAATGTAATGCACAGACCAAGTGAACCACTGACTACAGTACCCTCTGATGTGCCACTGATGTTAGACAAAATCAAATGTCCCACTTTTATCAGTGAAATGCTGCCTTCTTAACTTTTGATGATACATACAGGCGTCATTCCCATTTAGTTCATTCGTATCTTAAGTGCTAAAAACACGTCCTAAAAACGAAACCAATTAATGAATACATAAAAGAAAGGAGTAAAAGTATGCACATATTAAATACTCATTATACATTGTAGCATGAATAATCATAATGCATTATGCATTGGTTGGTCGTGGTTGTGTTCTGGGTAATGACACAGTGTAGTAAACACAGCGGCCATCAGCCTATTAATGTAATGGCAGATTAAAGGATGCTTGTTCTGTGTACCGAGTGGCTTGTGAAGAACAGAGATACAGCACACGTATTCAGGGACTCTTTTGAAATGGATCCATTGATCTTTGACCTCAAAGTCATAACACCAGTGAATATCTAAATGTGTTTCTAATACTTACATCACACCATTCTCTTCATCTGATACCCATTAGGAATTTCCCCCAAATGTTCGTTGTCAGCTGTTTTGATAAGCAGACTTCCATAGTTCAGCAGTAATGTGATGATTATCTTGTAAAAACAACTGAATGTATTCCTTAGTCTTGTTAAGATGGTATTACCAGTGATTAATCATTAAGGATAGAGATAGTTCAAAGAGGCATTCTAAAAATAATCAACATACAACATTATCAGTATAAACATATGCTGTGTTAAGATATGAGATCGACTCACCGCCTTAGGAACAAGGCTTTGATCACTGCTAAAGAACGGGCTCACGGTTACATGAATGTGATGTTCACCAGGTCAAAGACATGGGCCAAGTGCTCCGATCCACCTCAGCACCCCAGACTGATCAAAAGACACTAAACGCTGTTCGTTATCCCTAATGTCCACATGAGGGGGGCGGCATTAGCTCAGGAGGTAGAGCGGGTTGGCTGGTAACCGCTAGGTTGCTGCTTCGAGCCCCGGCTCCCCCTAGCTGAGTGTCGTGGTGTCCCTGAGCAATATGCCTCACCCTAATTGCTCCTGACGAGCTGGTTGTCGCCCTGCGTCGTTGACTCCGCCATCGGTGTGTGAATGTGTGCACAAATGGGTGAATGTCAGTCAACACTATAAAGCGCTTTGGATAAAAGCGCAATATAAATGAGGACCATTTACATGAGACAGACTCCTATCGCCATGGCAGCCTGCAATCTTGGCACGGCCAGAGCTTTTATTCCACCGTTTGTCTCGAGCGAGAGAGGGTGTGTGTGTGACACACACTAAACTTACATCAGATCAATTATCTTCTAAGTGAATTTACTGTCACAATATGACACTGATCGCTTTTAAAGAAGGCCAGATGCACTGAGCCAGAGACAGACAGAGACAGACCAACAGACAGATACACAAACACACACACACACACACACACATTTTCATTCATTTCCCCTAAAGCACTTCCCCAAATTACAGCACACGGCAAACAAAATGATATCTCTCATTGGCAAGAGGAGACAGAACTTCAAAGCAAACGGCGGTGCTCTCTGGCCCTGTAACGACGGTTCACCTGACAGCAGCCTGAAGACGTACAGGCTGAGTGGAGCGCGGCCTGGCCATAGAACGAGGTTGATGTAGACAGACTTGGCTGCCCTCCGGAGACAGGCCGTGGGAACAATGTCAAGACGGGAAGGAGAACACAATTCAGCATTATTAAAAATTTCCTCACCGGTAAATTACAATTATTTGACTCCCTGAGCTGTCTGGTGAGCTTGTTACACTTTTTGATTTATTTGATGTTGTTTTGTTTTTTTGTATGATTTGGCAATGCTAACTTTCTTTTCATGTAAATAATTAAAATGAGAGAGACAGACACCGAGACAGAGACGCACAGAGAGAGAGAGAGAGAGAGACAGAGAGAGAGATAGAGAGAGAGAGACAGAGAGACAGAGAGAGAGGAGACAGAGAATGACAGTCACCTGTCAGCACTACAGTCGTTGTGGCTTTTGACCAAGCATACCAGGGTAGTGCTGAAGGACAGTTTTGTGTGTGTGTGTGTGTGTGTGTGTGTGTGTGTGTGTGTGTGTGTGTGATTCCATGTGCCGGATGGATGGCTCTCGGTAGACGACGGCCCCTCCATCAGACTAGGATCTCACCACATCCTCATCACCACCACGCTCCCCCTCCTAACATAACACACGCAGCACACCGCAACAGCATGTGACGTGCACACACCAGCGCAATAACAGGAAACACAGCGGGCCTTGACTTATCCACCATATTTCTGCCTCATTGCCTCATAAAACCCACGGCTAAGCTACGTCCAATAGGAGCACCCCAGACATCGTTGTGTGTGTGTGTGGGGGGATGTGCATGTTTAAATGTGTTCTGTTGGTTTCGTGTTATTGTCTGTATTTGTTGTTCTTGGCTTGTCTCGGCCTGCGAGGAAGTCGGTTGGATCATGATGACGGTTGCGTGGATGTAATCTGTGAGACGCAACGCGGGCCTTTGTCTTACGAGTCACTTGGGAAATACTGTGGCTGTGAAAAGCTGTGAATCACATCCCTGGCCCACCGCCCACCCCCCCCCCCCTCCAACCCTATCCTCTGACAGCAGGAGAGTTCATCAATCAAGTCATATTGGTACCGTACTATACTTTTTAAAACGATGAAAATATGAGCACATTTTAATATTAGGATAAGATTGAAATCAATGGGTTCAAATGAACAGTGACGTTGCAAAAGGGGAAAATACGATGATGTCGCCTGCGTGCCGGAGCCCAAGGGAGAGCAGCTGAGGTCAGTGCGGGATGGGGTGGGGTGTGAGCCCAGGTGGGAGCCCGGGGGGCCTGCCACCTGCTGCCATGGAAACGGTGAGGATGAGGAGCAGGTTTATACTGGGCGACACCCAGACTCGGCTACCCCCGACTCCCAGCTGCTAATGAACAGCAGGGGGTTTTAAACCAGATACTTCCAAAGCACTTCGCCTGGCTGTCACTCAACACTCACGTGAGCAGCCGACGTACTATTTTAATTTAAGGCATGGGTATAATGTAGACCCACATTTATTGTCTGTAAATACTGCATTGTGCAGCAAAGCCCGAAAACAAGTGGCAGACCCCTTTGACCGGCTGGCAATTGTGTTCCACTTTTGGGCGTATATGAAACATTGTAAATAAAAGCTGATAGTCTGGCCCTCGGCTCCGAGCTGCTGGGTGTTGCTTCCTGACTGCTAGGAACCCGTTGGCCCTGGTCCACGTAACAACCACCCAAAGGACACCGGAACACAGGGTCGAGGGCAGAGGGAGGGCTGTGTTGTGTGGGGAAGGGAATGGTTTGTTTGGACCCTGAATGACGTGGTGTGTAATGTGTACACACAACTCGCAACCCTGCTGCTCTGTCGTCAAGCGCAAACCCTCTCAATCAGAGCCAACGGGAAATCAGGGCTGCTGGTTAAGGAAAAAAAGCCTTCTTTTTTGTTTTAATCATTTTTCGTTGCGTTTCATCCATCCATCATTGTTTTCTTAAACTTATAATAATCATCGCTCACCCGAGACTTATTGTTTGGGGTTTTATTCCATCTGTTAAAAGGTTCCCATGCATTTTAATTAGCAAACATGAGTTAAAATAGAAAGTGATTGATTGCTCAAGATAATTGCATCATGCAGTCTGGTAGGTTGACAGGCAGTATACTGCTAAAAGTAGTTTGTTGTTGTGAAGTGTGGTTTTGATAAAGATACAGCCTCATGTGACACAAGGTGGTAAACAAGGGAGCCATTCAATCACAAAAAAAAAACCCAGTGGTTACCAAAATCGGTTTTCAGTTTATTACACCATAAAAAAAAGTTAATTTTGGAGGAAGCCAACAAATTCAAGACCATTAAAAACAAAAGAAAAACATGGTAATCTTGACAGTGAAAATACATTGAAACGACTGGGATGAGACAACAGAGCAGACATGGGTTGTGTGTGGGCTACCAGCCACTGAAGTTGCCAAAGTTGGTCTTCCCCTTTGATTTCTTGGCCGTGGAGCCGCTGGTGGAAGGGCCGCTGGTGGAAGGGCCGCTGTCGTCTGTGGCGGCTGGCCGCTTGCTGCATGACAACAACAACAACAACAAACAACTTCACAACAATGGACTTTCCTGATAGATGGCAACACTTTGGCTCCTATTTTAATGGGCTGTTCACATCCTGAATACTAACTCCAGGTTTGACTTTATTATTTTAAATGCCTTCAAAATCTAAATTTAATTTATATATTTAATAACTTTATACTATACTACTATATTTAATAATTTTCTTTTTCGAAAAGATAAAAAAAATAATAATGGTGTGATAGTCATGCAAGATAGGTGGGCGTGGCGGGGGGGGGGGGGATCAGTTATGAGCTAGGGACTGGGTTGGTTTTATTGTGATCCATCTAAAAAGAAACACTGCATGTAATAAAAACAATGGAGCAGTGAATCACAGCTGACAGTGACGTCCTCCACTGTGAAGCATGGATTGAGTGTTGAATCACTGCGCTGGCTCTGCTCCCAGATCCACGCTCGTACCTTTAACAAGAGCCTCCATCTTCTGCTTGCTCCCCAGCCAGGTCTACCCATAGGTCACTTTGACCTTGGTAGAAAGACCCCCAGCAGCAACAACCATTCCCATCGGTTGCTATGGTGACCTTTTGCCATTTCAGTATCCCCGTGTGCTGGGGTTGTTTTGTTGAAATCTTCCCACTCTCCGGTCTCATAAACTATATATTTGAATCCACTCCTCCAGCCCGCAAATGGAAGAAAAATAAAGAAATTGGCCTTGGCTACTCAACTCATATTAAAAATAGAAAAGAATGCCCATCGGGAGTATTATGGGCTGTAATAAAAGCAGGGAGGAGTTGGTTGTTGCCATGATGAACCGACTGAATATCCGTCCCCTCACCTCCCCTCATCCCTCCCTTTCCAACGACACAGGAAAAGCTACGGTGGCCTGTAAGGTGCCAGTAGGTACTTCCAAAATGTTAATTGGATTAAGACCTATGAATACATACTAATGAATATTATATACCAACTATTAGAAATTCAACACACTACACCTTTAAAAAAGGCATCTTCACCACTCTCCGACTTGATATACGTGTTGATTACTCACTGTCTAGCTCCACGTCAGATTAGAAATGAACTGAAATCATCCACAGCTACACATAAGATTCTAAATGCATTTAAATCATTAAGGACACCCAATTTAAGTTGATAACAGAAACAGTGTGTTTATCACTTAACAAGACAAAAGACCAAGCCTAGCAGCAGACTCAAAGGCAAAACCAACTCAGGGTCGGGTTCCCTCTTCAATCAGATCATGACAACAGTGGCCTTTTGAGTACCGCCACTAGCTCCGCAATTTGCTGTGGATGGATGCCACCCAACATTACATCATAATAAAAAGAAAAAAAGTGTGTTTCTGCGAAAAATAATTTTCCCCGGACCAATGGGGATCCCAAACCCCAGACTAATGAAGTCAATGGTCCGACTTCTCTGCAATTTTACACGGAAATGGAATTCATGGAAGCCCTCTCTCAGAACATGCCCGAGTGCGACAGTTCCAGATTAACACAAATGGCAAAACAAATGGCGTCCTGCGTAGTCCGAACCCAAAAAGACAGGGTCAGAGGAGCCGTGTACATGTAACAGACCCCCCTAACGGACGGTAAACATCTGACGTCGTCTGCCGTTTGACGCGGCCATGGATCATCTCTGTCTGCGTGGGACCATAACTGTTAATGTAAGCTGCAGCCCGTAAAAAGGCTGCCTGAACACAATTAGGGCACAACACTCTTCTTCATAACACTCTGCAAGGCTGTGCGGGCTGCCAAGAAATCATATCTGCTTGACGGATTAAAAATCCAGCAAGTTCCAGCGATTCACCCGAAACTCAACAACACAACAGAGGAAACAACACACATATAGGAGATAGCTGAATACATATCAACCGTTTGAGGGTCCCTGTAAGGAGATCAACGCTGTAATTGTCGTTTTAACACGTTGTGTGTCTTCCTCCGCCATGTTCCCTACGAGCCGGCGACATGCATTCATTATAATCCAATTTCCCACATCACTGAAGTGAGACTGGCCAAGTCCATCGTATCAGGTTTATCTTTGTATATATTAGACGCAAGCATTTTCAAACCCTGAAGAAGGTTTCGAAATGACATGCGGAAACCAAACGAGAAAGTAGAAGGCCACTCTGTGATGACCATCGTTTATACGCGGTGCACTTTTAGACACACACGCCCAAGCATCATTTCAGAATGATTTCGGGTTGCCTTGGTGAAAGTGTGGTTCAGTGTGTGTGTCAGTGAGTGTGTCAGTGAGTCAGTGAGTGTGTGTCAGAGTGAGTCAGTGAGTCAGTGAGTGTGTCAGTCAGTGAGTGTGTCAGTAAGTGAGTCAGTGAGTGAGTGAGTGTGTGTGTGAGTTTGTCAGTGAGTGTGTGTCAGTGAGAGAGTCAGTGAGTGAGTGTGTCAGTGAGTGAGTGAGTGGGTGAGTTTGTCAATGTGTGTGAATGTCAGTCAACACTGTAAAGCGCTTTACAGTGTTGACTGACATTCACCCATTAATGCACACATTCACGGCGGAGTCAACCACGCAGGGCGACAGCCAGCTCGTCAGGGGCAATTAGGGTGAGGTGCCTTGCTCGGGGACAACACGACACTCAGCTGGGAGGAGCCGGGGATCGAACCACCAACCTTGTGGTTACCAGCCAACCCACTCTACCTCCTGAGCTAATGCTAATGTGTGTGTGTCTATGTTTCAGTGTGTGTGTGTGCTATACTTACGCTGCGGCGGGGTTGATGTACTTCCCGATGCCCTGTTTGAAGGTCTTGGGCGCCTGGTCCTCCTTGGCCTTCCTCTGGGCAGCGCTGGTCTCCTGCCTCTCGTCCTCCTGCTTCTGGACCTCCTGCTGCCGCTCGGCCTCGATCTGACACACACACACACACACACACACACACACACACACACACACACACACACACACACACACACACACACACACACACACACACACACACGCACGCAATAAAAATCGACACAGTAAGCACGATTACACGACCTGAGCTATATATTGGACAGACAGGTTGTTGAAGGACATCACCCCCCGCCCCCTTACCACCCAACCACACACACCTGTGCATCTGCCTCCTCGTAAGGGTCCACAAACACGCTGGCGGTCAGCAGTTTAATCTCAGACTATGGATCAGAGAAACAAAAAACACAAGCTTGTTCAGATAAATACACACATTTATATATACATATAGACACATACATATAAATAGACACACACACAGTTGATAGAAAGCAGTGGTCAGGTGAGTCTGTGTAGTGTAGTGGCAGAAACGTCCCCCGTCTACCTCTCAAACTCATTCATAATTTAAACTCATCTGCCCACTGAATCCACTCTGCGATCCGCATCCTGCTGAGAGGCATGCATATCTCTCTCTCTCTCTCTCTCTCTCTCTCTCTCTCTCTCTCTCTCTCTCTCTCTCTCTCTTCTCTCTCTCTCTCTCTCTCTCTCTCTCTCTCTCTCTCTCTCTCTCTCTCTCTCTCTCTCTCTCTCTCTCTCTCTCTCCTCTCTCTCTCTCTCTCTCTCTCTCTCTCTCTCTCTCTCTCTCTCTCTCTCTCTCTCTCTCTCTCTCTCTCTCTCTCACCATGGTCTCATTACTGTATATCTGTAGTGTTTCTGGACTATGGTCTCTACTGTACATCTGTAGTGTTTCTGGACTATGGTCTCTACTGTACATCTGTAGTGTTTCTAGACCATGGTCTCGTTACTGTATATCTGTAGTGTTTCTGGACTATGTTCTCTACTGTACATCTGTAGTGTTTCTGGACCCTGGTTTCTACTGTACATCTGTAGTGTTTCTGGAGCTATGCATAATTAATGCCAGAGCTAAATACATTTCTGAGTTTGAGTGTACACATCCACACACTTATCACCCACACCTGCACTCTCTCACCCATTCCCACACAGTCTCCCCTACTTATCTCACACACACACACACACACACCCTCTCTCAGTTACTCTCCCACCTGAATCAACACGCTATTAAATTATAGCGTTCTTGCTCTTGCAACGACTGCAATTATTTTAACGAGTACAAAATATATTCACTTGTTGAAAACAAAACTCGCCATTTCTGGAGGAAAATTAAAGTTATGCCGCATTTAAAGTGGAACCCAATAACTCCTTTCCTACCATGGTCACAGCTATCCTACCATGGTCACTGCTATCCTACCATGGCAACGCCTGTCAGCATCATCATCATCTCCCCCGACAGACGACCCCCAATCCTGCCATTGGCCACTAGGTGATAAAAGCCCAAATAGAAGCCATCATGGTTTTTAACACTATCCCGGTGATTAGCCGGGATAGTGTTAGCCAATAGGTGAATAAGGCCCAAAGAATCTCAAAACCTTACCTTAGGCTTGTCACTTTTTGGGTCAGCCTCCACGTTCTCCATGGCCGTGAGTGCCTCAAATCCTCCCACTACCCTGCACACACACACGCACACAGACAGATGAAATCACGTTAGGACCTCCAGACAGCCAGTCTGGATAAGAAGCACATAACCTCAGAGTGAAAAATGTATCAGAAATCACACTTCCAATGGCATAGGAACCACTGGAGAGCGACTGCAGCCGTATCATTCCAGGAGGAATTTGGGGTCCTCTGATCAGGTTGTTTCTCACTCCAGGCTCAAGATAAAAGGAGGCTGTGCTTTTGAGGGTGTAGCGCCTAAACTTTGGAACGCTCTCTCCCATTGGACTTCAGATCCAGGAAGTCTGGAGTCTTCCAAAAAGCTTCCAAAGGAGCTGAAGACTAATCTGTGAGGACCTGCTTTGGTTTTGATGTTTTTGTTCATTTGATTTACCTTGGTTTTGGTTCATTTAATTATTTTTGTTCTTTAGCTGAATATCTGATGTCTGTTGCTGTCTCCTCATTGTTCTTTAGTTGCAGGTCTGTAGCACTCTTATTTGTCGTTTAGCTGGATGTCTGCCTTGTATTTGCGTAAAACATAAACACATTATTATAAGAATATACTATTACAATTCTGGGTAACTGCTTCTTCTTCAGGCTATTATTTTAGTGGATGTGAAAAGTGTGAGTGTGTGTGTGTGTGTGTTTGTGTCGATACTTAAAGTGGCCCAAGGGGACCTTTTAATCACTCAAAAATAACACTCTTTAATTAAAGCCGTTTGGATAATTGCAGGAATGAAGTGGAAACAACAACAACTCCAACAACACTCCAACAGAGGAGTACAAGCCGCGGCTGAAGGCTGAAGAGTAATGCAGTAGGAAGTAAAACCATTAACACCATCTTTTAGGTTTCACACATCCCCTCTGGACACACATGTGTGTGTGTGTGAATGATGTGATGGAAAATAGGCAATTTCAGAGATGCAAGAAGTGTGACGTTAAAGTTTGTTCGACTTTGGTAGCAGTCAACCCTGCCCTCATTCAAGCTTCTGCATTTCCTTTTGATTAGAGGGGTTTGGACTAACTAGTTTTCAATGCCAGTGGGTTACAGTTAATAAACATTGCCATGTTAGTTCATGCGCCTCATTGAACCATCTCGGTTCAAAACAAAGCTTCTTGTGGGAAATTTATGTACAGAGTACAGATTCTGTTTCCTGCACCCAGCTATCACTTAGAACAACAATGGAACCACGATGGCTGCTAGGTGAATGAACACCATGACCTAATAGACTAAACCAAAATGGCTGGAAGGTGAATAAAGGGCCATTACCTAACGGAAGGAACCAGAATGGCTGGAAGGTGAATAGGTCTCCATTACCTAGCGGAAGGACCCAAGATAGCTGCTCATTACTTTCAACTGTAACAAAATATACACTGTTTTAAGGGAGGTATCGTTAGAAAGGAGGACCGTGTTTGGTTTGAAGAGGAAAGACGTCAACCGTCTACATTAATCACTCACATGCACAGCGGAACATTCAATTAGCGGGGTTGGAATCGCTTTTTAAACACCGCATTAAGGGCTCTGCCGCAGTGCCAGATCATTTTCCCAACGCTAAAGTCATCATCTAAAGAATGAGGGGGAGCTTGGGTGAAATACACATTTATCTAGAATAAAGTTTCCCAAAAGGTCATGCTAATATGCTTTTTAGAAGAAATCCACTTTCTAACCTCTTAGCTTTAACACCCACTTCCTCTAGAGGGGCCAGCAGAAAAACAAGACCAAAGTAAAAAGTTTAAAATTGACTTTGGCTCTACAAAACGAAAACACTGGCTCAACGTTGCTACAACAGACGGCCGTGGGTATGAGTGTTTGTGACACTTTTATGGCGCATTTGACTGAGACCTTTACGATTAAGGGATACGTCGTCTGGGAACCAGCAGGCCTCCTATGTTTAGCAGAACTTCTGGGTGGAGAGGGCCAGGAGCAAGGGCCGGAAACCTCCAAGTGAAAGGGCCGACTCACGCCTTGTTTTTGGTTTCATTCCGGAGATTTCAACCGCAAATAAACTCATTGGCGCGAGTGGATGAAGCTTTCAGAAGTGTATTTTAATAAGTGTGTTTCTACAGTAGCCACTCTATATGCCACTCTTTATCGTTAACATCTACCGGCGAAGTTTCTTTAGCCAATGACGTGCTTCCAGATACCCGTCTCGAGCCACAGGATTGGTCGAATCTAATATGAAGTGCAAGAAAGCAAAACGCCCCGATGGCCCCGATTTGAGCTCGTCTGCCATCAGACTGTAGATTCTTAATTTGTGTGTGCAGTGGCGCTGTAGTGTGTAGTAAGTTGTGTAAGGTGGCGCACACTTCTAGAGGGCGGTAGCAGAGGAAGGTCATTCACTGGCATACATACTAACCAGTTGACGAGAAAAATAATGACACAACAATAATGAGCAATTAGATTCAACTAAAAACATTAATTCACACTTATAAGTTCCATCGCCAAATTCGATATAAATAACAATTAAGAACGATAAATAATCATCCTGCTCGTTTTAGTCAATGTCTTCTGTCCTTTTACTCGGTTGCATTCACTCTTCAGGAGGTGTTAATGAGAGAAAAAGAATCATCATTTCCATCCTTTTATGTGTCAGAGGGGAACCCTCTGACACATACCCAACCCTGCCCCCACAAACCCAACCCTGCCCTCATTCAAGCTTCTGCATTTCCTTTTGATTAGAGGGGTTTGGACTAACTAGTTTTCAATGCCAGTGGGTTACAGTTAATAAACATTGCCATGTTAGTTCATGCGCCTCATTGAACCATCTCGGTTCAAAACAAAGCTTCTTGTGGGAAATTTATGTACAGAGTACAGATTCTGTTTCCTGCACCCAGCTATCACTTAGAACAACAATGGAACCACGATGGCTGCTAGGTGAATGAACACCATGACCTAATAGACTAAACCAAAATGGCTGGAAGGTGAATAAAGGGCCATTACCTAACGGAAGGAACCAGAATGGCTGGAAGGTGAATAGGTCTCCATTACCTAGCGGAAGGACCCAAGATAGCTGCTCATTACTTTCAACTGTAACAAAATATACACTGTTTTAAGGGAGGTATCGTTAGAAAGGAGGACCGTGTTTGGTTTGAAGAGGAAAGACGTCAACCGTCTACATTAATCACTCACATGCACAGCGGAACATTCAATTAGCGGGGTTGGAATCGCTTTTTAAACACCGCATTAAGGGCTCTGCCGCAGTGCCAGATCATTTTCCCAACGCTAAAGTCATCATCTAAAGAATGAGGGGGAGCTTGGGTGAAATACACATTTATCTAGAATAAAGTTTCCCAAAAGGTCATGCTAATATGCTTTTTAGAAGAAATCCACTTTCTAACCTCTTAGCTTTAACACCCACTTCCTCTAGAGGGGCCAGCAGAAAAACAAGACCAAAGTAAAAAGTTTAAAATTGACTTTGGCTCTACAAAACGAAAACACTGGCTCAACGTTGCTACAACAGACGGCCGTGGGTATGAGTGTTTGTGACACTTTTATGGCGCATTTGACTGAGACCTTTACGATTAAGGGATACGTCGTCTGGGAACCAGCAGGCCTCCTATGTTTAGCAGAACTTCTGGGTGGAGAGGGCCAGGAGCAAGGGCCGGAAACCTCCAAGTGAAAGGGCCGACTCACGCCTTGTTTTTGGTTTCATTCCGGAGATTTCAACCGCAAATAAACTCATTGGCGCGAGTGGATGAAGCTTTCAGAAGTGTATTTTAATAAGTGTGTTTCTACAGTAGCCACTCTATATGCCACTCTTTATCGTTAACATCTACCGGCGAAGTTTCTTTAGCCAATGACGTGCTTCCAGATACCCGTCTCGAGCCACAGGATTGGTCGAATCTAATATGAAGTGCAAGAAAGCAAAACGCCCCGATGGCCCCGATTTGAGCTCGTCTGCCATCAGACTGTAGATTCTTAATTTGTGTGTGCAGTGGCGCTGTAGTGTGTAGTAAGTTGTGTAAGGTGGCGCACACTTCTAGAGGGCGGTAGCAGAGGAAGGTCATTCACTGGCATACATACTAACCAGTTGACGAGAAAAATAATGACACAACAATAATGAGCAATTAGATTCAACTAAAAACATTAATTCACACTTATAAGTTCCATCGCCAAATTCGATATAAATAACAATTAAGAACGATAAATAATCATCCTGCTCGTTTTAGTCAATGTCTTCTGTCCTTTTACTCGGTTGCATTCACTCTTCAGGAGGTGTTAATGAGAGAAAAAGAATCATCATTTCCATCCTTTTATGTGTCAGAGGGGAAGAAGTGGTGGTGGTGGTGGTGGTGGTGGGGGCCATGGTAGTAGGTGGCGGTGGCTGTTGCGGGCTAACCGTTTCCTGAGCCTTCTGTCCACCATGGCACAGCCTCAGCTGGCAGATGAAAACAATGACACGTCTTGTGCCACTAGCTGCTCAAACAGAGCCGCCATCTGGCCCGTACTACAGTGGAGCCAGGCTGCAGTGGTTACACCACATTACGTAACGGCGCAGGGGGAGGGAGGGAGGGAGGGGTGGTGTTTACCTTCCAAATATGGTGTGCTTCCTGTCCAGGTAAGGGCAGGAGCGGAACGTGATGAAGCTGGGGAAGGGAAAATGAAAAAAGGCAATATAGTGAGTAATAACCCGTGCCATGCACAGAGCACAGAACAAGAAATCACGCATTAATGATTTAAATACCTGGGCGCCCATATCGACAGTTGTAATACCAGCTTTATGTAAGCAGAGTGTTTGGAGGTAGGCTGTGTCTGGAGGGGAGCAAAGGCGGCCTGTTGCTCTTGTTATTAAAAGATAGGAGAGATTGACGCTGGTTTTGTCAATGAGCCAATTAATCACCGCTCTTCTCTTCAAAACAAAAACAACAGGGATTTGAGGTCTGATGCAGGCTTTATAGTCACCGTGAAGTCAGCCAAAACACAGCCTTTTTAAGTCACTGTTATGCAGCAACATTGGTGTGGACGCGCCGTTCACTCCCTCTCCATGCAGAGTTTCACATTGTCAGAGATGCGTGACAATTCGCCGTACGAGCCCTGCGCGAAATGTGCGTGTCATTTTTGCTTCACTCCGGCTCGCTCTGTTAAGTTTACACAGTAAACAAAAAGATTTTACACAGCGGTTGATGACTCATCCCAATACGCCCCCCCTCCCCTGTGTCAACCTATCATGATTTGCATCTGGACCCCAACAGAGATCCTGCATGATATGATGACGGTGGGAAGACTGGGACTCACAACTGGGATTTGTTGGTGTTGGGGCCGGAGTTGGCCATGCTCAGCACGCCCCTGCCAGTGTGCGACAGGTTGGGGCGGAACTCATCCTTGAAGGGCTTCCCCCAGAAGGACTCCCCTCCTATAAACACAGAGAAAGTGAGAAAGAGAAAAGAAAAAGAATGGTTAAACTAATGACATGTTAGCAACCTCCTGTCTTCCTGTTATGCCCAGCTAGTATTTAGATTCAAGGTGGCCGTTCGATGAAGTGAGGCCCCAGATGACATAGACCTTGGTCACAGAACCCTGTGGAGGGACCCTCCAGCTGCCAATCAAATGTCACCATTACGGCTCTCTGCAGTCACACTAGGCATGCAGGGGGGGGGGGTAGGAAGGACAGAAAATATTTTGCTCCCTCTGAGTTGTGTCCTACTGACCCGTGTTATGCCAGATGGCGTGTGTGCTTGTGCGTGTGTGTGGAACCTCCTCAGCCAATCTACCTTTCAGGGGCTTTAAGCAGCAGTCACAGCCCGCCCCCATAGTGACATTACTGCATAATTAATCAACTTGTTGACCTTTTGCCTCAGTGGGGGTTGACCTTCAGTAAGTGGTAGTGAAGGTAGAGGTGTATGTGCGTGTGTGGCGTCACTGGTAAACAGTCAACAAATCCTAATTTTCTATGAGATCAACTCGTCGCCCTTTTGTCTCAAAGAGAACGTAGGAAAATCAAGAGTCATTTTCTCGAAAGATGGTGGAACAGCATGCACACATATGAACAGAGCATTCCCTTCTGAGCAGCCTCAGTCCTTCTCAGTATTTGCAGCAGCAGCTGGAAGACAATGTGCACAGCACAGTGTAGCAGCAATGAACCAAGCAGCATGTTGCATTCAGACACTTTGCTCCTTCTGTACAACCTTGAGCCAAGTTTCAGACGAAACGGGGTCAGGTCCAACATACGCAATGAAGAGGCTGGGCGTGTAAACACCTATTCATCATCAAACAGAGCAAGTCGCTGCCATGAGCCGTAACCGCAGTAAGTGCATTTTAATCGTTTTTAATACGTGGCCGCGTTCCCTGGTTTACGTGTGGCGCTAGAGGCAAAGATTGGAGATACAATTGACTTGATTAAACGTTTTTAGGATATTTGCATATCTGCAGTTGGATTAAGATACAAATCAGCTAATCTATGAAATACAGGTTTGAGGAAAAAAACGACATCCATCCGTCCATGCATGCATGCATGCCTGAATAGCCAAATGAAACCACCTCAGGACAACCGTGAGAAGGGGCTGACCTACCATGAGATCACATCTATGTGCACGCCAAATACTAGAAATATTACACTTTGGTGATAGCTCAATTTAACGGTACATAATCACTGACCTTTCCCTGTCAAGGCAATACAAACAACTGTCTGGGGGGAGAGTGTCCCGAACATCCCCCCTGTGGTTTTGTATGTTGCCGTGTGTGTGTGTGTGTGTGTGTGTGTGTGTGTGTGTGTGTGTGTGTGTGTGTGTGTGTGTGTGTGTGTGTGTGTGTTCAGACTAGCCAATTGAGACAAGTCTGCCCACGAGGTCAGGAATTTCCTTGTGTGTTTCTGTACTCTTCCATGTGTCAGTTGACACACACACACACACACGCACGCACGCACACGCACACACGTTAGCCCGGGTGAGCCTGATGCAACTGACAACAGGGCAGAAAAGTGACCTCATCTTTGAATAGAGAGTGGGACATTTTGCGCTCCAAATTGAGCAGATGCTGGTGCAAAACTATTGCAATAAATATTGCACTAATTGGGTTGAACTGAATATTTTTGGCTCGCAGACCTCGTTCTCCTCGGGCAAGGATCCAGACCCGGAGAGCAGCAACACCTTTTTCTTCTGCATAACAGGTTGTCAAAATGTTCTTTTTGCCTCTGCTTTGCAGACCACTCAACCCTCTTACTTCGGCACTGTGTGTGTGTGTGTGTGTGTGTGTGTGTGTGTGTGTGTGTGTGTGTGTGTGTGTGTGTGTGTGTGTGTGTGTGTGTGTGTGTGTGTGTGTGTGTGTGTGTGTGTGTGTGTGTGTGTTGCATCTCTGTCTGGCGCGTTTATGCTCCCTAGTGCCTTCAGAGCTTATATTTAGCAACACTTGCTCATACCTAGAGTTGCCGGGCTATTGACACAAAGTAACCCAAAAGAGGTCCATAAATAATTGAATGGTACAGTTCTATGAGGGAGAGGGGGTGTTCTGCTGGTCTGATCTTACCTGTACCGGTTCCTGTAGGATCCCCTCCTTGAATCTGGAAAGAAAATAAAAAAGGAAAAAGAAAATAGGAAACTTGGTTACGATTCTGCCCGCATTAAAACAAAACCTTATTCTGTGATGATGTTTGGGAATCATGGAGCCCATTTCTCTGTAGCATTACACAATGCAAAAAACAGTGAGTGTGGAAAACCCCTGAGTTCGTGAGAGCAATAAGACTTTAAATGTCTCTTTAACACTGCGCTGGGTTCCCTTTACTAACGTCACGCCAGGCAGCCTATTGAGAATCTACTCTGGACTCTTTAGTCTGTGGTTTAGTCTGTCAATCAAATAATGCAGGTGACTACATTTATCAGTTCATCTGCATGAAATTCAGTCCATCTCATATTTGTAAAAATACACCATCTCTCTTAATTAAATTTTTTAATTTCAATATAATCATTCTATCCTATTGAAAATAGGATGGAAAGAATGCTAAATGAATTGGATTCCACCGTTCCAAAACTGGAACATTTCGCTTACATCTTCAGCATTTGCATGCCCACAGATGGAGCAGATTTAGTCCATTTTGTTTTTGCAAAGGCAGCCTGTGCACGTAAACAGGCAGACGGGCACCGCTTGCCAATCGGAGAGGTTAGCGGGCTGCAAGGGCTTCCAGGTTTTCACAGTAACAATGTTTAGCTTCTAGAAGTCAAACTGGAGCCGTCTGAGCCCTCGTAAGGTTCTGATAAACTGCTTTTATGTCTGCACAGCACCACCCCCTCGTCTCTTCTCATAAAGAAAGATTTTACTGCGCACCGTGCGGAGACACTGTCTGCGTAGAGGCCCTGCTTTTGTATGTTGGGAGCACAAGCACTACGGCGACGGCCATTAAGAGAGCTTTTTACAGCTTGCCACCATCAATGAAAACCATGCAAACCGAGAAATAAACACTGCCCCTTCTTAAGACTCAAATGACGGGGTACCGGTCCAAAGGAACATACAGTACCGGAGCAAATGGGACTCCTCTGTTAAATGAAGATTGATGAAGCGCAATGCGTGTCCCTGGGTTACCCTGAACTTCCATCTCAAGTTAAATGCCCAAACCAAAGCTCTTTAGAGCCACACCTCTAGGATGCTATCCAGGGCAAGACTTGGCCTCCTAGTGACGACCACGGCCATTTAAGTGGTTAACATGGTCGATGGAGGCCCGCCAGTTTAAATACAGAACTGTTATGGATTTGTTAGTGAGGTAAAGGCCTAGATTTGAGATTGTGCAGGAACCATATATTTGGCGGCTGTACTGATGTGTCGGAAAGACCCTGTGACTTGTATGGGAATGACATCTAGTCCAGCTCAGGAGGAGAGCCAATGAGCGGCCCAAGGAGCCAAGAATAATCCGATGTCTTTACCATGAAGTTCCTAATAGATCTGTGGAAAACGGTCCCGTCGTAGTAGCCTTTTTTACAAAGACGGGTGAAGTTCTCCCCAGCTTTTGGAACCTACGAGAAAGAGAAGGGACATTAACCAGTGAAAAACGTGATAAAATAATAGTTGGCAAACAAACGCATGTAGTGTAACTAATTCAACTCTATACATTTAATTAATTCAAGTCATTTTTGCGTCACAGGACCCACAATAGCCCCAAAGGGGTTTCTTAAACGACATCACAAGCCTGCAAGTCGCTCACATTAAAAAATAACCTGGTCCAAGTACAAACATTAACCGCTGAACACTTGACCGACACCAACGTCGACAGGAGTGACAGCGGGCAAAAACCGGAGCATCATAAAGCTTTCGCCTCACCGCTACATTAAGCGGCTATGCAGGACAGCAGTGAGTGAGAGTGCATGTGACAGGTCAAACAACACTCATTCATTTATGAAGAGCCGGCCAGAAATAGCGCAGCGATCTTGAGTGAAGCCTGAACCTCCAACGCAGACGGGGCTACGGTTAGTCTGGGCGCCGAAGCTTCTGCTCTTGTTATTCTGATTTAACAGCCAATAGAAACACAGCACCCAGCACTTGGTTACCGGGGTAAACATTCAGTGCTAGATTATGCACGTCTTCCCAGGGTGCAAACCCTCTTGAAACGCATGAAAACAAAAAGAGAATGCACGTCATGCATTGAAATGCATATTTTTACAGATGCTCTAGATTTAGACTAGAGCTTATTTAAAATGTTTTATTATGTGGTTTCCTCGAGAAGTGATGTAACATTTGGTGGCAAAATGGCAGTTGGGATTAGCACTATGAATAACTACAGTAAGGATAAACTGACACAATTCTGAGAATCTGGTCCCTTAGTCAAGATTTGTTGTCACAAAACTGAGTGGAAATGGAATGAAAGGAGGAAGAATTTTCAACAGTACCAAAACCAAAGAACCAAATGCATACCGAATCGATCTAATGCAAATCGGTCACAGTCTGAATATAAAATGTTTATGTTGGCGATGTCCGTGAGTATGTTGACATGCACACTTAATTTGGATAAAGGCTGAATTACTTTGGGTCATCCTCCTCATGTTTGTCAAAGCCGTCATTGTAGGTCCAAAATGCTACACCCCACACGCCCTTGTTTATGTTTCTCATGAATTAAAATGATCAACTTCATTCAGATCATCTTATTAATGCGCATGACAAACATACTGATTATTCATGCGTCCTACAAGTTGTTGATTTCATGGTTATTCATACGTGGCTTTAAGGTGCATTATTGCTCTCCTTTATTCCCCTGTCCATGCAGCAGACGGCAGAACAGGAGGGGAGCCTGTTTTTCTCACCTTGTCACAGTACAGCTCCAGATTGATGTCCCCTTTGTTGGTGTGGAGGCGGACGTAGCCCTTCTTCTTCACGTACTTGTAACGCACGGTGTCATCGGCGATGGCGTCTGCGTGGGGGACAAAGGTTGGGTTGATTATGCTTGAGTGCACGATAAAGGAGTGTGAGGATGGTTCGGGGAGGATCGGGCTGCCCACCTGCTTCATGGACGGTGGCAGGTGCCATGGCTGTGGAGGTGAAGGAGGCAGACACTCGGCCTGTGGAGTAGTGAGCCTGGAGAAACACGGGCAGCAGAAACACCACTCTGTTAATAAAGACTTCTTGTTTTCCCTGATGTCGGTTTTATTGCGCTGTTGTTTTTAATGCACTGTCAAGGCACTTGGAGATTGTCCCTGACAATGAAATATGCTGTCCAAATATTGTATTCTTCAAAAAAAGGTTATTTTTCCATCTTCATTTTTACTCCTCTTATCATGTATATAGACATCTTTCCTGATGGCCTCTGGATATATTTGTATTCTAGTTCTGTCCTGTACTTGCTGTTGTGGCACCTACATTTCCTATTTGGGATCAATAAAGGAGGATTTTATCCTACACCCCCCTTTTCACATGTAAGCAGTGCGTGTTCAGAACTAATACACATCAATAAGGCTAGCATCTACAGTGAACACGTTCGAGATACATATCCACGTGAGCAGGTAAGGGAGGGGTTTAGCCTTTTGCTCCAGGATGCCATCAGGTAGACACTAGACAATCGGGTACAAACCCAAAACCTTTCCACCTCATTCTCCATAATGTACCAACAAAATGCTAAATGAAGTCAGTTTAGTTCCAAGGAGCCCATTTCATATTATTCTAATAAATAGAAGGTACATTTCTGATACTAATGCAAAATCTGTTTTCTCACTGAAAAAAGCTGTTAGTAAAAAGGTATTAACACTTAACATTAAAATAAAAGGTGTGAAAGCGTCTTGTGTATCACTGAGGAAAGATGCAGTAGTGTTTATTCCATTATAGTAGGTTTGTGTTTTCAGCAACAAATGTATTGGCCCTTTCCATGTAATGCAATTGCTTAATGACCTATAACTCTTTTTCCCTGCCAAATTTTCCAACGATTCCTCGCTGACTGGTGGCAGGTAATCATCGGACTCTGCTTGCCACTATTGCTTGTAGCCGGTCTGTACTGTGGTGAAGTTCAGCGCTGTACTCGTTACATACATGCTCCCTACCACCAAGAGGACGAGTGCTGCTCACTGCTGCCCTCCCTGAACCCCAGGGAGGGTCAACTCAACAGACATTCCTCTAGGCTCCGATCGACCCAGCGTTAAAGCACTTAACTGGTTCTAACATGCGGAACAACAAGCATAAACAAGGGGAAGATGATGGTGAGTCAACAGAGCTCTCTGGAGAATAATTATTCTGACAAGTTCAATGGAACACAGGGAAGGCTCTGAAGGAAACTGCAGACTCCTAAAAAGGCAGTCTTGGAGGGAGGAATCCCATGCCTGTTTTCAATTGCATATGATGTCTTTGTTTAGATCAACCAGTCCCCATGCCCAGCTTGCATTACCCCAAGCGGTACCACTGCTCGCTGATCGGGTGTAAGATTATGCAACTGACAACAAAAACGGTGATATTTTTGTATGTACATGGGTGGGAGTGGAGGGGGAGAGAGAGAGAACCATAGCCCCTCATTCTCCCCCACAACAGCCCTGTCTGAACATTTTTCTGCTGTAGTTCTTGTGACGGAGCAGTTTACCTTGTTTGCTCCGTCTGACCTACATTTCTAACTCTCTAAGAGGCTGTCGAAACGCCACCTCGCCCTGAACTCCAGCGACGTCAACCCAGCGCCGGATCAAGTACAGGGAAGCTACTTTGCACGGCCTCAAAGTGTCCAAACAAGTCAAGTGTGAAGGAGGACACATGAGTAGCAGAGTAACAACTTTCTGAGTAAAATAAATATATATTACACACACGCATATATAAGGCCCAGTCATCATCATCATCTTAATTCTTCATTATAGTCACTTATATAGTTCTGTATATAGATCTTTTTATCTAGTTCCATAGCATAAAATCAGATCCACACGTTGTTAGAGTGCAGAATTTAGGGTTTTTACAGAGCTCCTTTATAAAAAGGTCACTGCATCGTTTGCCATTCATGCTTTGTTAATGTGTGGTTGCTCCTACTAGTTAAACCTGACTAGCAGTGCACAACCAGTGATACTAATTATGAACCTGCACGAGTCTGTAACTTGCAACGTTTGCTTACCGTTTCTTATGTTCAGAGTAGCCTTTTGTTGGTACAATGCATCGTAACAGGCATTATATTATTTTATGTAGACTGCCGTTCTGCCCAAGCAATTTCCCATGTTTTATGAATGTCCCACAGTGAGGAAGACATTTTTTAACAGTATTTGTGGTGTATAGAGCGCCACCTTCTGTCCAACTACAATAAAATGCTTTCCATGGAAATACAGTAGTTACAAATAAGCAATAACATAATGGCTCACTTCTTGGGCAACTAGCTAGATCCTTAAATATATTATTCAGATCAATAAGGATTCGCTCATCTGTCTTTGTAAAGATAAAATGAATTGAAAGGAAATGTTCTAAAGACAGTTAGCCCACTTCACAAGTTCATCCACCCTTTTAACTTATTTATATATTTTTGAAAAGCTTTTTCAGCCTTATGGAGAGGGCAGTCAAGAGAGAACGGAAAATGGATTTGAGAAGAGTCGGGAATCAAACCTGTGTCACTACTGCCTACATGCCTAGCATTTGTTTAAACCTAAAAACCCATGTTTAGGTTTAGAAAATAGCAGTCTTGCTCCATTCCGAACACCCAACCTAGCGTCCGGAGCTTTGCTCGATGCTCATCATGTGTTGACCACTGAACCCCAACCGATCCACTGCGTCACACAGAGGTCACAGGCGGGGATTAAAGAGGGTGTCTTACAGCGTTGAGCTTGTCCGTCTTCTTGGCGGTGGGCTCCTTCATGGTGGAGGCCAGCAGCGTGTCCCCCTTGTAGTCCCTGTAGAGCTCGGCCAGCGTCTCCCGGGTCTCCAGGTTGGTGCTGTTCAGGTGGTACCCCGGGTCCAGCTTGGCCTTCTCCTCATCTAGACAGAACCGGGACAAGGAGGACTAGTAAATCACCGGACAAGCAGATTTTAGGCTAACAAAGCATTAGACTTTGAGTTAGAGATGGATACTTGGGTAGGGTACTTTTGGTTATGAATTCTGCTACATCAATCAAGATCTATTATAGTGCCCTCTGTCCACTAGGTGGTGCCACACTAGACCTTTTTGGTAGATACTTTTGATTGCATGCTTTGATTGTTATAAGCCTTACTTGAGAACAAACTCTATGGATAAAAGAGTTTGCTTGATCAATTAATAAATGTGAATGCCAATTTTCCAAATGATCTTTTTTTTTTGTTCAGATGCCCACACATAGACACCTCCCAAGTTGATGTCACCCTTTAAGGACAAGAGTCATTGACGCATTGAAATATGCAGTCTGTTTTCAAGGGACTATTACAAAAAGCTTGTCCAATGCAGTTGAGGCAGGTGCAGAGGTCTTTGTCATAGTCCCTTGCCTATCCCTTGAGTGTCAAAAGGGGCTGAGGGTTGGCATGGCAACTGGAGAGCACCTACCCGGATCCAACACCTTGAGGTTATTCTTCACATGGAAGAAGTCGGACACGTTGAATTTATCCAAATTGGTGGGATCCTAGGGGAGAGACACACATTCATCTACAGTCAGATTATCAGGCCCCTTTGCAGGTCAACGATATCAACGGTGGACATAGGATACAACATGGAAGCAGGATACGATCAACAACACACCTGTAACGTGATCAGGTCTTTTCTGGTGAAGGGCTCATCAGTGAGGAGATCTCTGTAGCTCTTGGTCTTGATGTTGAGCTGTTCCACTGCCTAAAAGGGCAAGCACACATCCCCAATAATGTTCAGAAATATGTTAAGATGATACAGGGTTCTGCCCGAAAGAAGATGGCCAACAGTGGGGCCTTGTCAATGGTTCAGTTATTTACAAAAAAACATCAACAGTGTGTTCCAGGGTTGACATGGGATTTCACTGTGAGTGGGTTAATGTTACAGGTGGGCATACGTCTACATCAGCGCTCGGAATTCAGTGCTGCCAGATCTCATGGTTTTACAGAGGTCATTAATACAGTTCTTCACATCTTTCTGGGGAAGATTCAACTGGCTGGCTAAGCAGGGGACCAGTCACAGAAATTAAAAATAGAATCTGTGATTATGACTGGAGCAGTTCCGAAAAATAGGTGTCCTTGAGTCTTTGATTTCAGACTGGTGATGAGTGAACATTAGATCTTTTAGAGAAGCAAGGGAGACACTGAGTTTATCCTTTTTCCATTTACTCTCTTCCTGCATAGTCTCTTTAACATCATTAATTCTCTAAAGAGAACAAAGTCCCTGCACAGCCTTTTGATTCACAGGTGCTGGTGATGTGCAGCCAACAATAGTATAAATCCAAAAAAAGTGAAAAATCAGCACACACACACCGGTAAGCTGATTTATTTTTGTAAACAAAAATAAATCAGCTTACCGGTGTGTGTGTGCTTACCAGTGTGAGGTGATTTTACACTTTTTTTGCCTTTATCCTTAATTCTCTATTTAACCATGGCAGAGCAGAAGGTTTCAGCTTTTTATATCTGTCAGGAGTTATAGAATGTAAAGCAATAGTGCAAGAGCTGTTAAAAAAAACCCTGACAGGCTCCTCTCCTCTCCTCTACGTTTGTGGTTCATGTTTTGGCTCAGCAACCAATGCTGAGGGGGCCATGAGTGGAGTTGTCAAGGCAACGGCCCGGAGCTACCGGTAGAAACAAGTAGCTCATGTGGTTCGGTGAAGTGCTTGCTTCTGGACCAAGAAACAAGAGCCAGGGAGTGTTTGTATCTGTAGGTCTGTATTTTCAGTACAAAGCGTATTCACTGACCTCATTGGAGAACACATTGCCAGTGACCTTGTTGGTAACAATGTGAGAGTTGTTGGTGAAGATATTGAACAGGACTGGACAATGGTACTTCCCTGAAGCAGAAGGAAATAGAAATGTTTAACTAACCTAATCTCTCAACATGTAACCCATGGGTTCTCAAACGTTTTATATCGCCTCATATTTGTCTCCCCACCATTATGACCGATGTTATAAAATACAACAAAATACAGTAGCTTAAGCCTGCGGCCCTATTCAGCTAGGCACAGTTCACGCATATATTCTCCAGTGCTACCACCAATTCTTATTCGTGGTAGCACTAGAACTGACAGACACAGACACAGTTTAAAAAATGTTAGGCTAAATACAAATAATATTTAAAGTTGGCCAGCACGTTGATAACTGAACTTCCATAAGCCTAATGAGAAGGGTGCACCTGGTGGTTTGTTTCATGGAACCACTTTAGAAAATCATCACATACCACCAAATACCACCTGTGCTCAGTTCACTGTCAGTTTTTTACAGTTCTGCTCGAAAAATGATCCTCCTGTCTGCATTTTTGTCGCCACAATTGCAGTGTTTTGGAACCATTCCTAATTGTAGTGTTTATTTAAACCCGATTTAAATGGTCTCATGGTTATTGTATTTCCATTCTTACTATTATTTAGTTATTATATTGTGTAAAATAAATCCTCTGCATAGCACTAAATGGCGCATTGCGTACAACCAGTGGTTCGCCTACCACAGTTTGTGGATTGAGCGAGACGGATGCATGAATGAACACTTACCATCACTGTTCTTGGCGAAGGTTAGTTTGATGAGGGACTTTACTTCAAGCTTCTGCAGGAATTAAAAAATAAAAAAGGTATTGACATTTTAGTGAAAAAGTTTCTTTGTCTTTTAGCAAGAAATAAAAGTGGTCAATGTCCCCATGTGCTTGCTTACCTCTCCTGAGATGGGGTTGGTGCCATACCTCTTAATCCAAGGGATAATGCTCCTAAATCACAGGGTATGAATGAATTGCATGTCCTTCTTGTCGCCTTATCCCAAACTTCATAAAGACCCAGTCGTAGTCCTTTGAACTACAACAACGGATCAATGTCCAATGTTTTATTTATTAAGTTGTTTTATTTGAAACTGTCCCATACCGTCTACCCTTTTCCTGATATTGCCTGTATCAAGCCAAATCTACACCAATACGAATATAGCATGTTTAGTTAATATCATATTATTGTTAATATCATATTATGTAATCCACTTTCAGGCTCACAAGTAAGAGGCAAAAGAATACTTACAGTAGGTCAAAGACCACTCCTTCCTCGGTACAAACTGGATACTCAAATGGTTGGAGGGACAAGCTTAAGGATTTAGGACACAAAGTGTTCAAAAGTGTCAACAATGTACAAGGTTTTCCTATTTGGGATATATATAAACCACCTAAATTATTTAGCCTCTAAAATGTGTGACTGGGTTAGTGTGCATAAGGTGCATACGCATATAGACCTAAACAAATATACAAGATGAAACAAACATACATCTCATAATTATGTGTATAAGATTTAAAGATTTAGGTGTACTTGAAATACATAAGTCAATGGGGACCATACAATACCATACCTGCAGTGATCGAATGGAAGTCGTCTAAAATTTGCCTGTGGAATTTCTATGATGAAAAGAACAAAATTATTATTTCACTACTTGATAACTAATTTTCTACGTCAAACAGGTATTATATTAATACTTTTCAGCAATATTTATAGGCATGTCATGTTTGAATAATAAAAATGTATACGTGAATAAAACATACCTGCACGTTTTCCTCCATAGAAATGTGTGTACTCCGAAGAGGTTATATACCTGGAACACACATCATACAGAAAAGACAGTCGACAGTGACTTATTTTACATTTATACCACCCATCGTTACTAAAAATTATATATTGAGCGTAACAGTCTAACCCTTACTACGTGACTTCAGAAAAATTGAAACATTATCTACCACCTTCACATTTCTGTAAAGAAAATATGAAAACGAGACCAACTGGCCTTATGCATTCTAGCAGTACGAGTTACCTGGTTGATACTAGAATAATCTTAACCGTATTTTTCACGCCTGGGAAAAGAAAGAGGCAAACCAATGTGCACTTTTTCTTTGGTTTGCCACTTCAGGAAGTAGTCATTACGCGCAATTCTCTCCACGGAGTGCCCTATTAAACCCAAAGGCATGTAGAAATAAGAGGAAGACCAAAGCTGTCTGTAGAGGTGCGTTTATCACCATCAAATACACTCATAATAATAGGGCACTCCATGGAGGGAAATGCGACCAATAGGTGCCAACGTCCTCGTTAGTCGCTTGCGGCTAACTTTAGGCTAGTGTTATGGCTCTAGCCTAAAGAAAAATGTGCCTAAATAAAGTCAAACTCGTATAATTCATTAACGTAATGGGGAATACACCCCATATGGCAACCAGATCTGTATCCAATACACATTCTCAAAGGTTGGGGGACTTAAGCACTTCATAATGAAACATATGTTAGCATATGAGAGATCAGACAAAAACACCTCAATATTATTATCAAGCTTTATTCCTTACTTACATTTTATCTTTCTGGTGTTGGCGTTTCCCCATTATGACACTATGTAGTTAGATCACAACTATGTCCTTGTTGTAGTTATAAACTTTAGATAAGGACTATGAATATTTGGCAGTGTTTATATTCTGTATGCGACGCGATGACTTCTTCGTGGTTCTTTTTCCAGCGGTTGGTCTTGACTAGGAGGACTGCTGCCCCCTATAGGTTTAAATAGTCACACTCCAAATGTATTGATTTCTTCTCAAACAATGAACAGTGTATACAAGGGTGAGATGCGAGTCAGTCGTAAGAGTCAGAGAGTACTGGGAAGTATAGTGCCTGCCAAGTTAGATTCGACTGCTAAATACAGCTTTATCTAAGATAATGCTAGGTTTTAAGAATGGTTACAGGAAGAAAGGTCTCTGTAACTACATACTAACAACTACAATAATTAATGCATGTTATTATCACTGCATAACAAATAAGGGCATTTTAAATTATTGCTAGAGCAATGTTATGCAGATCTCTTTAGGGTACAACTCTTAACTGTCCGGCTCTTATCTTTCCAATCTTATTCTTACATCTCTAGCGGCAAATCATCAGAATACAATTGCAATAAACACGTTTGGAATGTCACATTCATTTGCATCCATTGTACTAATAACTTTATTATATTGAAATGCATCAAACCACAGACCCAAAATTATGAATGTCAACACAAACATGAGTGAAAAGTAAGTATACAATGTAAATGTTTTCGTATTTAGTCAGATTATTAATGTTAATGACGTTATTGAATCAGAGTAAAATATATTTATGGACTTTACTAAACAGAAAAATACCTTTTGTTGGGCATCAGGAAGGCATTGTGGCCATGGTGATTAGCAATGTACAATAGCTGGTACATTCAAGCATTGAGCCAGAGAGAAGAACAACAGACTTGTAACACAGATGCTTTGCATAGCCCCATTTTACTTTGATAAATATATTTTCATAAGGAAAATAAAAAAATAATGGATCATGACAATTTGAAACAAGACCCTTTTTAGATAAACAATTCCACAGAGTCAGTCTTTTTGTATTCAACGGACACGACACAAGGCAGGGACACTGCCCACAGTACCTGAGTTACTATTGGCTTCCACATCTGTTAGTACTTATTCTCAACAGTATAGATAACGGAAGTATGATATAATATACAAATTAAAAATAAGGAAAATAATTATATAACGGTCTGAGTCAGGATCGTAATGGAAAACCTCATTGGATGACGAGAATCCTCTTTTTTCTTGGCACTTAACTGTTGGACAACCCTTATTACAATTAAATTAAAAACAAACAGAAGTTAGAGTTTAAGACATCTGATACATAACCCGTACTGCAGTTACATTTCACCAACAAACATTAATGCTAAGTTATACTATTTCCTCAAAGTTATAACTAAGGGAGCAAAATAGGACAGACAGACATGGCAAAGAGGTGCCTGTCTGACACCATTGCTTCGCCTGCAAAGTGCAACATAAGGAAAATTGAAAGAGCAAAAAATGGTCACAATATTGTTCCAGTGGAGAGCGGGAACAAATCGAGGTTGAGGTTCATCAAGGGTTCCAGAGCCGGTAGATGGCGCTGTGCTGTCTCGTACGATGAACTGTTCTCTAATGAGATAAATGTGTTTCATAATGCAGTCTTTGTCCTGTTGCGAACCCTACAATTTTACCGCAGGTCCAACATGGAAACTGTTGCATCTGTGATGGTGATATGGCCCGCATGCTGTGGGAAATGGAGACATCAGAATCAGAAAGAGCTTTATTGTAATGTAAGTTTTCACATACAAGACAGTTGGGTAGTGACTTGTATGTTGTTGCAGTGAACAAAAGGATATAATACAAAAATAACCACTGAACATGAGTATGTAAAGTTGTGTGTGTGGGCGCACATTTTTCGGTGCATTTGTGGGTATGCATTAGTGGTGGCTCATTCGCGAACGAATAAGTTCGAACGAACGACTCTTTAAAATGAACGAACCGACCTGATTCGCCACTCTTGTTCAACTCGTTCGTCGTCATTCGTCTCGTTCGTTCTGCGAGACTCGCCACTGACTCGCGAATCGCCATTCGTTCACTGACTGTGTTTAGCGGTGAAGACTCGAGGACTGAGAAGTCACAAGAGCCAGCCGGGCAACAACATCCCGATTCCAACTATGAAGCACTCCTCGGCTAAAAGGAACTTAGTTAATGTTGTGTTGATTGATGACCATTTGCACCACTTTACGATCGTGATTCGTTTGAGAAAGAGAACGAGGGAGGAGCTGAGTCTGACTGACTCGGCTGAGAACTGTGCATTCGCGATTCGTTTGAACGAGAACGAGGGAGGAGCCGAGTCTGACCGACTCAGTCTCAGTGACTGAGAATCATGATTCACCGCTAACGGAAATGCGAACGAACGAACAAACGACTCTTCTTGGCGAACTGACCGACGCAAACTGATTCATTCAAACAAATCATGAAATCCACCACTAGTATGCATGTGTGTGTGTGTGTGTGTGTGTGTGTGTGTGTGTGTGTGTGTGTGTGTGTGTGTGTGTGTGTGTGTGTGTGTGTGTGTGTGTGTGTGTGTGTGGTGTGTGGCCCTGAGGGGAACAAGTATTATTGATCATTAATATAAAATAAAAATGTAAGCTATACAATGTAAACCCCTAAGCTGGAAAGTGTGCAATGTTATGTACAAGTTGCTTAGTTATTTAGTTCCAAAGGTTGCTTATGTCTTTATGCTTGGAATGCACAGGCTGTTGATTTGAGTATGTTTCACAGTAAGAGCCCTTACTGTGAAAAGAGGAGGGTCTTTGCTGTGCGGGTGAAAGCTCTTCTGTTTACATGTGGAGATCTCTTCTGTTCCACGGTCTGTCAGGCGGTAGTAGCCGATCCTGCGATGTCATTGAACACAAAAACAGCAACACGGTTGCATAAAAATACATTAACCGTCCCGCTGTTATAAATGTCTATCTACCAAACCAGATCTGAACACGAGATCGAATGCAAGTGCCTATGAAGCAACCAAACTGAACTCACTCGTTGAACTTGGGTGAGCAGACGATAGCGATGGCCTCCGGCAGCATCATCTGGTAGGAGCAGTGTGTGTGGAGGTCCACGCTGGACAGGAAGGCCGTCTGTGTGGGGTGAGTCTGGAAAGTGACAAACTGCAGTTAAGACTTTGGGTGTGTTTGTCCGAATGCTCCGTTTGATTTATGGTTTATTATCGCTTCGAGGAGACAAGCATTAGCAGTTAGTGCTGGAGCAGGAGAAAGGAAGAGGAGGTGTGAAATTGACACCAGCATACCTATTACGTGGAAATAATAGAAAACCAACTTTAGGATTAGACTCAACACAATACCCAACATGCCTCAATATGTATTGGAACGGTGGGAACAATGGCAGTACGATACACTAAGCCTAATATGTATTGTGTTAACCCAGTCTTGACTCACGTGAATCCAGCCCAGAGTGATGAGGTCATACTGGTCCTGAATCAGGAAGAGCTCCTCCTCGTTTTCAGTATCACAGTAGTCAGGCCCCCCGCTCTGCTTTGGGACGATGACGTGGGTCACAGTGAAGGCATTCCGGTTCTGGAGAAGGACCAAAAAAAATTAAAAAAACATATTCACCCTTTCCCAAACCCTCATCCCAAGATGGAAATGGCCCTCGGTTGATGAGATGAAAGACGGCAGCATACCACGCCATGATGCCTCATTCATTAGAGAAAGAAGCATGTGCTTTTTACAGTACAGTTACATAGAAAAGACACCCGGAGGACATTTTAGACATGTTCTGTTCACTGGGATTTGGTCTGCTGACCCCAGGCTTAACATTCATAGTCTGGTTAATGCAGGAATAAAGGAATATATTGAAAAACAACTGCTGTACGAAAGTACTAAGTACAAGAGACCACATAACCACATATTTCTATGCAACTTCAAAACTAAATATAACTCAAGAAAAAGCTATGGAGATCTCTCTCTGTATTTGGGGCTTCCGGCACAACCCACCGTTGGTACAACAGAGCAGTCTCCCTTGGAGCCTCGCTGTAAACAATACCTCACCAGTTTGCCACACAGGATGCCACAGGTCTCCACCGCTCGGCTCGTGTTCGCCTCAGCCAGCCTCAGAAAGCTCCGGCACAGCTCACCGGGCACCACCAGCTGCCGCAAGGCATCCACCATGTTACCTGTGGCAAATTACGCACCATGAGAAACAACGGACGCGAGGAGAGGTCTGAAATCTGGCCTGCTGCAAAAGGAGGCATGTTGTGAACAGGAAATAAAGTAGGTCATAAAAAACTGGGCAAGCTAAGCCCAGAAGAACAAATAGTTTTAAAGCAGGCGGGTGTGGTATTTAACTCCTCAGAGGCCCCTCCCCCCACTCCCCTGAGACTCAGAAGAAGATTAACTCACAGTTGTTGTCCGGACTGGCCAGCGAGCCCGGCTTGAGCGACCGGTCAAAGGTGGGGGGTGCAGAAGGGGTGGTTGTGCCAGGGGTGTACGTGGGGGGGTTGTTGTACGGGTTGAGGTTGTTGGCGCCGCCCGGTAGGTCGCTGTGGCTCTCCGGAGGGGGCGTGGCCGGAGAGACTGTCGAGTAGGCCGGCGGGGGCCCCTGGATACCGGAAAGGAGGGTGCCTTCAGGAGGAGGGGTGCCCGGAGTGGCAAACTCCTGCACCACCCGCTGACGCTCTTTCTCCAGCTCCTGCCGGCGGATGAGCTCCTCAAAGGCGCTGAACTGCTCCTGCTCCCGCTGCCGCCGCTGCAGCTCCACCACGCGCTCCCGCTCCGCCTCCAGGGCCCTCCTCTTGGACTGCTCCCTCGCCAGGGACGCATCCTCAGCCTTCTGCTCACGGACGACAGCACCCTGTTCACCGTTTGTTCCAGCGTTTCCCCCCCCCCAGCATGCAGCATCCCATACATGGTCTGATTCCAATTCAATTCAATTATCATTTCATTCAAGAGTTGAATGACCCCACAGGGGAATTATTTTGTTTCCGTTGTCATAAAAGTCTGCGTTTTGTATAAAGCTGATACCTTTTAAGCGTGTTTTTAACAGAAGTCTTTACTGGGTTGTAATGTATATAAATGTTATGGTAAACTGTTCTACCATCAAATATCACAGATATTAGATATTTTCAATTCTAATTATTGTTTTGTATATTCTGTGATCATTTTTCAAGTGAAAGTTAAGTTCTTGTTCTTGGAGTGGGGTCGTTACCTTTTTCATAAGGTACTCTGCATACTCCTGTTCAAATCTCTTCAGCAGAGCTTTCTTCAGCACTTCCGCTTGAGGGAATGCAATGTCTTTCAGTTTCTACCCGAGGACGACATTAGAGACAAAACCGTGTAAGTATTTTAGCATAAAATAAAGCCAAATTATGTCATGAACACAGTATGTTTTCTCACCTTTAGTGTGTCCTTCTTTTCTGGGATATTAGCAGTTTTGTATTCTCTGTGCTTGGGAAGCTTCTCGATAAACAGCCTGAAAAAACAACACACCCCCCCAACAAAATGAAATGATCAATCAACATAAAAAATTTGGTTTCAGTAAAAAAACTACACAAAAAGAGGAGGCAGAGGACTTAATGGTTACAAATAATTGAATGTGCCAGTTGAGCAGTCATAAAGAATGTCCTAAACTCTCTCTAGGATATAGTAGGGAAGGGCAAGTTTGAATAGTTAATAGTGAATAGTTTGAATAATGTTTTGGTCGTTTTATAATTTTTGACCTTTGAAATTTAGACACACCTGAGTTTTTCCTTATTGCCGAAAATTTCTCAAAGATAATTTTACACATTCTTTACCTTGAACAGTAAATCTGTCACTCAGTTCTCTTCAAAGCACATGCACTCATTTAGAAGAATGTACAGTATGTACTACAATACATACCACTCAAAGTAGCTGTTATTTAAATGAAAACTTAATGTATATGAGCTTTAACTGAAAGCATTTTTACTTTCTAAAAACAATACTTTAGATAAGAAATATATATATATATATATTACATATATATTATATATATATATACAACGAACTGGGATAATCTTACACATTGCGACTTTAAATCCAATCCATTCGCTGTGAGACTTCAAAGTTCAAACATCAACACATTGTTTGTAAAAAAGAAACTGCCCATTCCATACTTACGTGATGTACTTATTATACAGGACAAAGGCGCACTCGATGTTGCCCTCCTCCGTGTAGATAAGCGCCATACGGATCATCTCCATGCCGGAGCGGAAGTATCGGCGGGGGGGCATGTCATCGCTCACCTCCACCGAGCTCCCCTTTTTGGTGAGGGCACGGACCCGCTCCTCCGGAGGCAGGCTTATGTCATTGTGGTCCGCCATAATGACTCAGGTTATGTCCTCGCACACACAACCGGTACTCTACATGGACCAAAACAATTGGTTTAGTCACCAGGGAAAAGACACAACCAAAAAAAATATTATTATTATAATTATTATAGGAGTTGAGAGGCCTCAACAATACATCCAGAACACTAGCATCAACTCAACAAAACTATCATTGAGATACCTTAATCAGGAGGATTCGTATTGATGAGGTTGATGATGATGTTGATGCTAGTGATCTCTGACTGGAATTATGACATAATAGTCATAATCAAATTGTAGATATCTCAAACTGGAATTACAGATATCTACAATTCAGTTGCAGATAGCCGTAATTCACATATTGGATATCTGCAATTGAATTGTAGATGTAATGAGAAACCCCATAGACATGAATGGCAAGCGTGACATCATTTCTCCTAGGACGAATGTCTTTGTGGATATCTGAAATGACAATTGTTATTATCTAGTCTAGTGAATTTATGTCAAATTGGCTTGCCATACCGTTCTGGTGATGATGTCATTGACTTAATTTAAATTGTGGTAAATATGGCATTGGTTTGATTAAAGATGTGGTAACGTCACGGATGTTTTCAATGCAGAAAAAGGAACTGCTGTATATAGTAAACTCATCAGTGGAAAGCAGTGACCAGCCCTGACCAGACACGCTTCGTCATCATTGTCTAGGGTTCACAATTCAGAATCCCTGCGTTAAATTATATATATATATATATTTTTTTAAATTTATTATTTTTTTTTTTATGTTCTTGTTATGGTGTGATCAATATTAGGATATTACAGCTGTCATTAATTAACAGCAAATAATTGGCCTTTGACCATTTCTGACATTTACATGACACTTAAAATCCCTGCCGTTGTGCATACGACAGACAGTAAAATAAGAAAAAATCATGCTAGTATAGAGCATAATTACACTGGAATAGAGATGGAACACGTCACTAAATGTTTAAAAGCAGAACAAATATACATAATATGGGTATATACAGAAACATGTCAACCCTAAGGGTTGACAACAATGGCAAACATCAGAAATTCACTAATGAAAAATCAGATCTCTGATTGCCTATCGATCTTCTAAGCAGGGGATCAGGTATGTTCTTTACTACTAGATTACGCGACGTCCCCACATCACCATGTTTATGTCGGCAGTCATACACCTATATGGGCTAAGTAGTTGACTGTTAGCTCACTAGCTTGCTTCTGATCTTCACAGACTCACACAAAACATAAACAAAGGATGAGATTATTGTTGTTAAGACAAGCCATTTACTTCTCACCTAAGGAATCCGTGAAACGAAATGTCCAATGACCAGCATATGGCCGAGCTAAATAACATTTAAATCACGCAGAGTTAAAATGAGCTAGGTCGCTATGTGCGCTGCTGAAGCTCCATCTGTGTGCTTCCGCAATAACAACAACTTCCGCCTGACGAATACTCACGTGGATAGACGCCTAGACTTGTTATTTTATTATTTAGTTATTTATTCATATTTCACGAGTCGGTACCCCCATGTTAGGTATACGTTGGAGAAAATGAGAGGTGGGAAATGATTCAATGTTTTGCTCACGTACGTCTTCATGCAAACGTGTTTTATTTTCAATTGCTATCCATTATTGGTGTCACTTCAGTGGCTCGTTGGTCTAGGGGTATGATTCTCGCTTTGGGTGCGAGAGGTCCCGGGTTCAAATCCCGGACGAGCCCGTTCTTTGACACTTTCGTTGAAGTTACCTATGTAGACGTCATCGCAATTTTCAATGCTACTAAAATTGTATTGAACCAAATACAATTCCTGCCTAGTAAAAAGGGACAATATTACGTCGAGGGAGAAGACAGAAAATGCCCAAGACCTTAATTAATAGGCTTGGGAAAGTTAAAAGTTGAAAGAACACAAAAACGACAAGGTCCTAGTGTCAGATAATGGTGCAAGCTGTCAACATACAGGACATCTAGGCTGTTTTAGAGAGTTAGGAGTCTGAGATATAAAAAGGTTTTGGTACATTCTCAGATTTTTAACCAAGTAGCAGACACAACTTTCTATCTCGCTGTGGGACATCATCACCTTATGTTGAAAAGTTTCGAAATAAACATGAATACTTTATTTTCAATACAGAATTTTCAATACAGCTTTCCATTTTATGCATCCTGTATAAACAGATTAATTACATATCAGGAAAAACCTAAAAGGCAAACAAAATACTACCAGGAGCTGTTTTCCGTGTACAATGGTTTGGACTACATTAGGACTAGATGGGACAACATGGAATTGATAGGACTCTGAATGGGTGATGAATCTTAGGAGTGGTAAGTTGTGACTGGTGGTGGTTTCATGTTGTCCCAGGGGACCTCGTCTAGACTAAGCAATTGGCATGTATGAGTCTTCATCTGAAAATGTACTATTTAACTCAGAATTAAGGCCCAGGCAGAAATACAATAAGAGAAGATGAGATACGATGTACAATGTACCAAACCACTGAAGGAGACACTCACACGATAACAGTGAAGACTCGAGTTGTTAACTAAGGAAACTGAAAAGGTACAAAATACATAGGTGAGTGAAATTGTCTAATTAATACAGGTGGTTGCTGAGGGACAGCAAAATGATTATAGAAATGCAAGTATGAATTTTTGCCAGTTTTGTTTGGCAAGCTAAAAACAGACAACTGGTCTGTAAGCATTATGTGAGATGACTGTGGAGAAAGCGTTTAGCTAACTGTACAAATTGGCCTTCGTCTCAAACGTATTATATATCATATTATGATGCATCAAATTCACATCAGGGTTATTTTTATGATTTGTTAATTAATTTAACATATATTGTGATCATCATTTGCATTTCCTGGATTTTATTTTGTTTTTTGATATTTGACACTAGAGGGACACGTTGCCATTGAGAAATGCATAATTCACAAAAGTGGGCGGGAACGCTCTACGTCACCGAAATTTGCCCCACATCTTAAACACGTTGCTGTGTAGTTTCATTGAATGGGTATTGAGATTTTGACTCTGAAGAGACATGAATCTCTCTCTGGCGTTCGCTTTAGTTATTACCAACACATTACATGTTGCTTCTAAATTCATAACGAACATATTAACACATTGAGAGGAATTGACGTCAACCTTTTTTTTTCCCCACCGTACAGCATTGGCCAGCATCACCCGGTAAGCTAACGACAAGGGATTAGCTAATGCTAACATATAGATAACTACAGCAATGATGCATTTTAGCCATTTGATCGCGGCTGATCCCTGATCACTGATCAGTCTTTTTTTAACGACAACCAAAAATTCATGTTTACTAATACCGCACCTTGTTTCTACCAGTAGTTGTGGTAGGGTACTTGATTGCTGATCAATCACTTGAGTTATCACTATCACCGTCAAAGCCTTTGTCATTCAAACTTGTCGTGTATGTTTCCACCTTCATTTCACTTGCCAAACTGCACCCGTTACTAATATAGCACAAAGAAACGTGTAACTCACGACCATTACAATAGGAATTGATTGTGTTGTGGTGCATAACACACATTGGAATGAATGACCATTGACTATAAATTTGTACATTGGTGGTGGTTGCACACTGGAAAACAAGATATTATGGGGAGGATATGAACAAAGCACTGTGTTAGATATCAACGTTCAGTTTAAACAAGCTGCACTTGAAAGCGTTTGTGTGTACTAGAGTTAGGGTTAGGCTAGCTGTAAGCTTTTTGACAGGAGTTCCAACTCTCCCTTTGGAAAGTTGTGATGGTGCCTGGTACTGAAGGTGACAAATGTGCAGTAGTCTACTTTTTGTAGTTTACTCATGGGGTCAATGTATGCTTAATTTATAACTAGATAACACACACCACGACACCTCACTTTGAACCATATCCTATAAAGTTTATAGTAATTGTCTTAATTATTCATGACCCAATGCTATAATTGGTCGGCAAGGTAGTGGCCAAGTGACCAATTGACTGGATTAAGACAATGTGTTCTGCCATCACATTATTTTTTTCAGTAGGCAAGCAGTTTGGTTAAGGGTCAGTTAACCACCCTAATATTTGAGCTATTACCTTCCTGGCTAATTACAGTGGTGGTTGATGCAATCATCCCAGTACCAGGTGATGCTATAATTATAGTCAGTAATTATGGTCAGTAAAGAATAGCAGGTCTGTTGGACTGCGGTGGTTTGGCCTCCCCCTACACACCCTAATGCTATAAAGTAGGCAATGTACTCATTCTGCAGATGGCAGAGTACACACACAGGCAACACATATATGCTGGAAGAGGAGAAATCTTAAAAGTCAAGATCAGAAGGGCAAGTACTCTCTCCGTCACAATAATTGTTCATTTTGGGCTATGATTGTATCTGTTTTCAACCGTTTGAATTCTATACTACGGTCTTCTTGGATATTTGACAGCATTTAGGCTTTTGTGACGGTTAGATAGAACTTCTTCATTTATATTAATATATTTGTTAATTTTGATGTATCTTTCTAGTTAACATGCATGTTTTTTGGAGTTGTCTGTGAATTATATTAGCAGACGGGTCAGGGAGCACTTCACGTTTTCTGATCTAAAGTGACATAAAGGAGGACTGAGCCTAATGAAAATACATTGAGGGCTACTCTTACAAAGAGGCCAGCATGTTTATCACATAGACTTGTTTTTGCAACCCTCAGGAGTAAAACTCAAACTGTTCCTCACCGTGCCCCCACCTTCATAAAAACATCTCTCGATTCCAGTCTCATGAAACAGAAATACACGTCGGGGTCAATGTTGGATTTCACATGTGACGTGTCCCAAAGTGTTTTTTCTGCCCAAAGGCAGAGTATGAAGGTGATGACGAGAACATGTTGTCTCAGCAGGGTGTTTTTGTGTTATTGAGGCCCCTCTGTGTGTGTGTGTGTGTGTGTGTGTGTGTGTGTGTGTGTGTGTGTGTGTGTGTGTGTGTGTGTGTGTGTGTGTGTGTGTGTGTGTGTGTGTGTGTGTGTGTGTGTGTGTGTGTGTTGTGTTGGTCGGCATGCGTACAGTAAGAGAATTCTCACGTTTTCATGCACGTGGATGAAGAACAAGTTATACAGAGTTAGTTTGTGTGTATTTCTTCCAAAGAAAATTTACTATACACTGCAGTTACTTTGGAGTGATATAAATGTACACAAAGAGAACGGCTGGCTGGGAATGGTCTGCCTGTCTCCTTCAATATCTGTCCACAACCTCTCCCATTCTTTCTTCTAATATGTAAAGATTAAGTATGACCTGTAACTCGGACTACTGGTTACACAAACACACACACGCTCATGTACCTGCTGCATATGAGCTACAGCTAGAGGCTTTACTAGTTCTTATCGTATAGGATATACTGGGCCTGGGCGATATGGCTGAAAGACATATCACGATATAACTTGATCATATTGATCGATATCGATAACTATTGATCATTTTAATGACCTAAAAAGACTACGAATTACCATGCTGGATTTAAACACTTCTGTTTAACACTGAATATGACCTTCCACTGTTCTTCATTGATAAATACTCCAATGTCGACAACCTAGCAGCTGGGTTTGTGTAACAAACCCAATATGTCTCTTATCGATACATATTGAACATGTTTTATATTGATATTGATCAATAGTCTATCACAATACGATCATTTATTGTTTTATTGCCCAGGCCTAGGATATACAAACAAACACACACATACACACACACGCACAAAGGGACACGCGCACAGAGTTGGCACGGTGGGCCAAGGTGACGTGAGTGCGGTTATCATAGTGTGCTAAGTGTGTACTGATTGAGGCCAGGTTGCCCTGACACTTTGGTGTCTCTCAAGGCTTTTAACCCAGTTCAAATATTTGCAGAGACCTGATTTCCCAATTCTGTCCCAAGGGGTTAACTGGAGAAAGGATTTGGTTTGACCACATTAACCTCCTCCCCTTCGCTCCCAGCCGTTTCCAAGGTGGTGGTCTTTTAGAGACCAGTTTTTGTCTGCCTGCAAATTGGAGGTGTTATGTTCGGGGTTTTTTCTGGAAGATATATTTAGCAGTCATTTCAGGACATGGTTATTGCCAAGTTGGCGTGGTTTGATGATACAAGGCAAAATAAACATCTGCTAAAAAAGTAGTAGCTTGTAAAGGCTACGCTGTCTTTGTTTTTTACTTTGAGTATGTCATGCTTCATGAATTCTGATTTGAAAGCCTGGGGTAAGTTGTATACGTGAATGCCAGGCTGTACCTGTCTGGTTGGATACCGACAGGTGTATTCCTTTTTAGGGACATAATGTCCTCCACAGATTAATTAAGCTCACAATACCTATCTTGCGTGTCCCAAAGACATGGTGGTGACTTCAGGGCACTCCAGAAGCTGGAACAGTCCGCACATCTCGATTATATAGAGCATGTTTGAGACGAGGTAGAACGGAAGCCAAGGTTCACAGTATGGATGTGTTACCAAAAATCGGCGGAAACTGTGAAGCTGTAACTTCATGGAAACCAAAATACACAAGAAATGCGTCCAGCTCATTCATTAAATCTATAAAGAATGTAGTCTGTTCTGAAGGCAAAAGGATGTTTTTTACTGTATTAGATGAGTGAAATGTTAAATGGGCTTTCATCAAAGCACATCTTTTGTTGTTGCATAATATCTGGATTGAGGTTATTCTAGATGGATGCTAAAATATTTTAATATTAGCCAATAAGTCATTAACGGTTGACATGTTGGAGTAGCGAGGTGTTAAATGAATGTTCTTCTTTGCCCCTCATGCACTCATGCAAAGTTGGTAAGAGTGCAAGACATGCAAATAAGCCAAGAATGAGCACGACTCTCTCCTTCAAAAGCCTTTGCCGGGAACCCTTCCTTCGCTATCGAAGTCTTTCAGTGCCTGCATGCCGCAGTACAGCACCAACCTAATTCCAACCCTGGATAGTTCAAAGGCCTTTACTGTATGCAGCAGCAACGCAAGTAACAAGGAATGTTCCCACTGCTAAGCGATGTGTGGTTTGGAAAACTGAGCAGCGACGCAGGTTGGAAGGTTTATCCTGGAATCCAGTTTTTGTGTTGTATTTGTGTTGTATACTTACTGCAGCATTGGGTTAAAGTGAAAAAAAAGAAAGCTATTTTTTGAGCCAGTTTTCGCTTTCTCCTTCACTGGGCTGAAGCATAATTTGCTTATGGGTCCTCTCTTCTTCCACAGCCTCACTCCGTCCCTGCTATCGGAGCGACCTGTGGCCTCTCTGGGTGTAAGACTAGCATACCACCTAACAAGCACCAGCTCAACGGCTTTAAAAGGGACAGGTGAGTGGTCTTCAGTGAAATGAATGAACAAATGAATGAATGAATGAATCATGCTCCCTGTGTCGCCTAGGTAACTCTGAGGTGTGTGTTACAAGGCAGGTGTTACATTCTTGTGTGTGTCATCTAATTGTATTTGTGTGTTTGGGGGTGGTTACAGCAGGGTGTAACCAGGGTGTTGACCTTTTGTATTCCTCCAACTGGCACAACGGTTAATGTTTGTTCCACTTCTTGTGCAGTGGAAGCATAATACATGCATTATGTATACTGCCAGGAATATTGTTTGCATGAAATTTGGGTTGTTAAGATAACAATTTCAATGGCAGCTATTTTGTAGGTCAATTATCCGCCAAGCATGTTGTATACTGTACATCTGAGTGAAAAATGGGTCACTAGGGCTGTAAGCCGCAGGAGTTTAATGTGATTGTACTGAGACGACGTCTTTTCATCCACCGCCTTCTCCTTATAGAGCTCAGAGTCCAGGCCAGCCTAGACGAAGCCATGCCCCATCAGCCTATTCATGGCTGTCCCACCAACACCGTCAGGCTCCATCGGCCGTGTCTGATGTTGCTCCTCATTATGCTGCTGTGTCCCCTGGACAATGTGCTGGCCCAAGGAGACGACAACACCCAGGCCAAGGCCCAGTCTCCCACCGAAGTCCTCCAGGGTCTCCTGACCCGCTACGGGGACAACTTCACCATCACAGTGCCCCAGCTTCGCGCACTCCTGTCCCACCTGAGTCGGGACCAGGCGGACGATGCCAACAACACCTCCGTCACTGCGACCGAGAGACCTCCGGTGGCCACGCCCAAAGCCATCAGCTCCAAGGTGAGGACATTATGGGATTTCCCATAAGCAGCAGGGCTGCAGTCAATAAGTCAGTGTTATGGAAAATGTGCCACATTTAGTACATTTAGGACTATCAAATTTCCCGTTCCACTGCAGCAGAATAATGGACGCGCATGGACTGTCAATGAGATACTTGGTGATCCTCAAATCAATTACATTCGGGGAAACAGAACTGGGGAGCTGTGTGATATGAATATGTTAATTAAATGCTTTTTGGACAACAATATGAACCACATTGAAAGGTAGTGATTGTTGAGGAACAGGGGGTCAATTAGTTTTGTTCAGCAGGGCCAGTACCCAGGGATTGGTTCCTTGTAGGTTGTGCATAGTATTATGCCACTAAGAAGGGACAATTTGCTGTTGGAGCTAGCATCCTCGTGTGTATATTTGTGATCTCTTTGACGCATTGTTCATTCGACGATCATCTGATAACAAAACAATAAAACAGGCATTCCTCAGTCCCTGAGGAATGCCATTAGACTGGCTCCTCTCACCAGACCTGAGATATTTAATGGCAATCTGCATGTGATGTTTATCTGTTATCGAAGCGGTGCCGGGCATCCCACAATGCATGCTCTGCCGGAATCTGAATGAAGTGATGTGATGCCATGAAGAATGTACCGGAGGTCTGATGGTGTGATGGCTGTCCCCCCTTCAGTGCCTGGCGTCAGACACGTTGGCCGTGTATAACTTCAGCGAGCAGTCGCGGCTGGATGGACAGGGCTTACAGATGTTCTGCCCCACCATGCTACAGCAATTGGACGCCAACGCTTGTGGCATGGAAAAGGAGGAGGGGCTTAGCAGTGAGTCCGCCCCCAGACCTACTGGCTTAGAAGGTGAGCTATGGAATGCCCTTTCTGTCACATGTTCTATTTTTAAATACTCTGTCAACGGTCCACAATTAATAAAGGGTTGTGTTTTTTTCTGGCCTTGGAAAGGAAAGAATATGAAATCACTTATTTTTTATTTGTATTCCAAACTTGTTTTGCTATATCTATCCCATATTCGAGTCAATTTCATGCCTATTGTTTGTACTTAGAATCTAATGTAGAATCTAACCCTGCTTTTTCATAACTACCAGACATGACCAAATAGTTCAGGGAAAAAAGCTCTAACGGTGCAGATAAGATTACATATCAGTTTCAGCCCCATAAAAATGACATTGCATCATCATTACCATGGTGATGATATCCGGGCCATCAAAAGCCCCTGTCTGCCACAGCGTGAGATTGCATTACCGCCTGTGACCTCTAAAACCGCGTGAATGCCCATCAGACCTCGCTGTTTCTCCGCAGTCAGCAGATACTTCCCAGGAGCAGCGAGCACTCCCAGGTAAAGATGATCCGTGGAAGGGAAGTGAAGATGCTGTCTTGTGAGACTGCGGCGGTGCTCTCCAAATGTCATCCTGGCTCTCCCCTCGCTGTAACTCCATGTAGCCTCCAACCCCCCACCCCCAATATCATCCTTGGCAATCCTGGCCTAGATTGCCCCCCCTCGGTATTTGTTATCTTTCAGATAGCGATTGAGAGCGCTGACGTGACAGCATAGCCGACATCCTTGCTTGCTTGTCTGTTTGTTTAGCATTGTTTGACTTGGACTGCGTTGGAAGCGTAACGGCCTGGGGAAAGCTGTACGCTTTTTTTAGAACGCTAGCAAATAATATGTTCCAACGTTCATGGAGATGTTTGCATATCTTATACCGGATCCGGGCCACCTTCCACATCTAACGAAAATCTTGGGGGAGTGTGTTTTTTTATTAGAATGAACACCCTCTTACCGTGTGAGCACATGAACCCGACCATTCTGGTGATAGAGCAGCACAAGAGATTAAAGGGCCCAGCCTTTGCTTAACTTGGCAAAACAACGGCTGACCCTCAAAGCGAGGAGCACTCTGGCAGCTTCTGCCCCCCGTAGCGCGCAAACAGCCAACCCCGCTCTGGTTTCATCCTCAGTTTAACAAGAAAACTGAACCCAAAAGTATCCCATAATGTTTTGCTTTGGCTTTTCGTTAGCAGTTGTGGTAGATTCAGATGGTCTCTATGTAGATTGTGGATTTAAATCGTTGAAAGAGAATTTCTGCATGCAATTGAATACACTGTGTGGCTTTTGATCTTTTATCAAATTTTCCTGTGGTTTCATCACTTTTCTCTCAACAGGTCTTCTTTTACCCTAACAATACATTCTAACTTCTTATTTCCTCTGTAACCGGGGCCCCTGGAGCACCACTCAACGGAGCACATTTGACCCCAATCTCTCCTGTAATGCTTCACTTTTCTTCCATAAGTTATAGAGGATGTCGGCTCGGAGACTCCGTTTTATGGCGGTGGTTGGTTGTTGCAATAATTATTATACGTTTTTAACAGGAAGACCTTCAAGGAGAGTGTGTGTGTGTGTGTGTGTGTGTGTGTGTGTGTGTGTGTGTGTGTGTGTGTGTGTGTGTGTGTGTGTGTGTGTGTGTGTGTGTGTGTGTGTGTGTGTGTGTGTGTGTGTGTGTGTGTCCATTCTAACATGTGTGTGCGTCCCCCTCCCTGCTCCCTGCGCGGCGGGGCCCAGTGTGGGGCTTCTCCTTCCTCAGTGTGACGCTGGTCAGTGTCTTCTCCCTCACCGGGGCCGCTCTGGTGCCGGTCATGGCCTCGCGCTACATGCGCCGCGCCCTCGTCTTTTTCATCGCTCTGTCCATCGGCACGCTCTTCTCCACCGCCGTGTTCCAGCTCCTTCCCGAGGTTTGCCACCCCGTCCGTCCGTCCGTCCGTCCGTCCGCCCCGCCCCACCCATCCGACAATCAGTCCCTTAACTCCACTGGGAAGGTTTGAATGCTCCGACGGGCTGCGTATCTCTCCATCTTTTTCTCAGGGATTTAGTGTCACGTGAAGGAGGGATAATGGTGTACCCATGGGCGCACGCACAAATGGCCCCCGAGGGCCTCATTCTCCGCCCCCACCCCCCACGCCACACCCACCTTCTTCTTCTTCTTGTCTTTTGTTTCCTCTAATTTTTCTCTCTTCCTTTCACAGGCTTAAATGAGCACCTTGGAAGAATGGGTTTTCAGTTCATTGGTTCTTCTGCCTGAGGTGCCTTTGCTAACCAAGTGAACTCGGGGAAGTGTGTGTGTGTGTGTGTGTGTGTGTGTGTGTGTGTGTGTGTGTGTGTGTGTGTGTGTGTGTGTGTGTGTGTGTGTGTGTGTGTGTGTGTGTGTGTGTGTGTGTGTGTGTGTGTGTGTGTGTGTGTGTCTCCCGAACAGTGCTTACATTCCTGCTGTATACTGGTATGGTGGCTGTGTTTACCAAACGATGAGCCCTTTCATTGATAAGAAGTTGCTTAGTCTGCAGTTTTTTTTTAATGCTGCAGTGTCATGAAGGTTACCATCTGAGTACAATACTACCACTTCAATTCTGGTTTACCTATTTAAGACTCATGTTTGTTAAAGTACTTTGTTAAAGTGTTTGCCAAATGGAGGTGTGAGTGTTTGTGTGTGTTCTTTAAAGGAAATGTTTGCTTTCAGAAAATTCCCATCTCACCCTGTTCTCAAAGGGTGCTATTCTAATCACTCTCAATCACTCCTTTGGTGCTGGGGGCGTTTTGGAAAGGATGTTGATTAATTGCACTTAATTTCACCTTTACTCTTTCAGGACATGCATGTCGCCCTGACATGCACGTGATCTCTCATGGTGGTTTATTTCTATTTTGTCTATTTTAATATTGTCCCGGTTTCTCCTTTTGTGGTGGCCCGTTGGAATACCCTCATTCTAAACATTTTGACTAATCAACCTCTTTCTCTCATTTCCCTTTTGTTTCGTTCATCTCTTGTATGTGGTATGTCGTCCCCACCCCCCCCCCCCCCCCCCCCCCTTTCTATGGTTCGCCGGCTGGTCAGTTTGGGGTTATGGATTCCTGTGCGTCACTCTGATCTCGCTGTGTTCGCTGGTGGGCGCCAGCGTGGTTCCCTTCATGAGGAAAACCTTTTACAAGCGCCTGCTGCTCTACTTCATAGCCCTGGCCATTGGCACGCTCTACTCCAACGCGCTCTTCCAGCTCATCCCGGAGGTAGAGTGGTCTGGTGGTCTAGACTCCCCCCCTCCCTCCTCCCCCCCCCCCCCCCTTCCCCTTCTAATGTCACACTGTAATGCAGACACAGTTCCTGCAAAAGGAATAGAGTCTTCCATTCGTTGGGATCAATTGCTTAAAATGATCCGGAGCTATTTGATACCACTTTAAATTTAGCTCGGGATATCCCATCCCATCATCTTCCATTTTCTGGAAGATGATTTTCTTTTCAAGTAGGCTATTTTAATATTGGTTTTACATAAAGCTGAGGCCACACATTTTAAGTTTAAAATGTATAACTATGGCGACTTTTTGTGTTTGTTCCCCGCTTTTTTTTGATAAATCCAAATGTAGGAACTTTAAGTGCCCTACATTTTGATAAATCCAAATGTAGGACTTTAAGTGCCCAATTCATCAGCACATGCTAATAGTCACGGTAATATATTGGTTGTATCTAATCTTTGACGAAAATGTTTAAACCTCAGTCAAGCCAAGTCACATGTTATGTTCACCATGTATCTAATAATTTTACCATGGTACTTAAAATGGGGATTGAGAGGTAAATGATCCATGATGGCAGCATCCCTGCTTGGCTTTGGCATAACCACAAAGGGTGTCCCTTTGCCCATACGTCCACACATATAAGCCAGGTTGTCGTTCAAACCAGGGGCTGTTTTCCCTGCAAGAAGCCAACTGTGCTGGGATAAAAAGGGATTAGAAAGTTCAAAAGGACTGGATTGTTTGGCAGCATTTTTTCTTTGTTAACCAGCAGACAAACGTCAGTGAAGTGAAAAAAAATGTAACCGGTTCACTCTCGATTTAAGTCACCAGTGAAAGATGTGTTAGTCAGTGGAACCAACAAGTGTTGTGTCTTGAAAAGAACACCTAACTTCCCAACAGGCTTCATTGAAGTACAACTGATCTTTAGTCAAAGTGTTGTTGATTTGATGAGAGGAACAGGCCACTGGGGATCTGGTGTATGCCGTTAATACTGTCCAATGCTGTGGCAGCGGCCCTTGGGTTCAGCCCATCAGCTGGGATTGTGTGGTTTTCAATGCCCCTTCAACGTGGTTGCGATGCCAACACTGCTTCTTTTTGTGTGCTAGGCGTTTGGCTTCGACCCCACTGTCAACAACTATGTGTCCAAGTCCACGGTGGTGTTTGGGGGCTTCTACCTGTTCTTCTTCACGGAGAAAGTCCTCAAGGCCCTGCTGAAACGGAAAGACGGGGTGAGGCGGAAGGCGTCACCTCCTTTTTGTTGTTCAGATGAATTTATCTTTGCGTTACATGTGTTTGCTTACGTTCTTCATTGGTGTCATTGGTATTGTCAATACTCTGAGACCCACCCTAGACCCACCTTTTTAATTCCATTGGAAGTGGTTGGTCTGGTTGTGTAGGATGCTTTTACCAGGAGCAGGTCATACACGTTTCGGTTATCCTGACTGTACAAATGTAGGACAACTGCTCATCTGTTATCACCTGTATCCACGGGGCTATGACGGTGATTGACTGACCCTGTTGTGTACAGTCTAATAATTTGAAGGGCTCAAATTATGACTATTGTTTTTGTTTTATGTCTTTAAAACAAAAAAAGTATGCCTAATTTTTTTCATTGGCAACTCTTCTTTTATTCTATCTCGCCCAGGAACATGGTCATGGTCACAGCCACAGCCACTTCCACGGGTCGGAGTGTTACTTGTCAGCCAATGGTGATGCGGAAGGCGTGAGGGAGAAGCTCCAGGCCAACGGGGAAGCCCTGGGCGACAAGGCGGACGCCGGGGAGGGAGAGCTCATGCTAAGCCCCGCACAGACACCACAGGTGGGGCAACAAGGGCTTGGAGTGGGCATCGCACTTTGCATTTGAAGTGCCAGTGAACCGAGAAGTGTCCGGGCTGTGGTTAATGTAGAATGCTGTGTCCAAGAGAGGGTTTCAGACACTTGCAGTTGATTCTCAGACACGTATAATATCACTTACTCATTACGGCCCTCGTAAAAAAACAACACATTTTGTTAATTTCATAGTGTTTGATTCAAGCTGAAACAGGAGTTTCACTGACGCTTGGAAAACAAGGAACAAGGACCTGATGGACTCTGACATTATTATTGTCCGAACAGCAATGCTAATTTCATATAATCTTTCCAACTTCACTCAAATTGTTTCACTCTCTGTCTCTATCTGTCTGTCTCTATCTCTACATGTATCTGTCTCTGCGTGTCCTCCAAGTGTTAACATTGCCAAAGCAGTTGAGCAAAACAAAACAAAGGCACCAATACCCACAATTAACGTCTGTGGTCATGTCATCGTTCAAAGCGTCTCCTCTCTCCCCTGCTGTGTGGCAGGCTTCCACGGGCCCCGAGGCGGGCGCGGTCGCAGGCCCCAGCAGCAAAAGGGGGGGATGCTACTGGCTGAAGGGGACGGCCTACTCCGACATTGGCACGCTGGCCTGGATGATCACGCTGAGCGATGGCCTGCACAACTTCATCGACGGGCTGGCCATCGGCGCCTCCTTCACGTCCTCCGTGTTCCAGGGCATCAGCACCTCCGTGGCCATCTTGTGCGAGGAGTTCCCCCACGAGCTCGGTGAGTGAGGGCACCGCCCGCAAGGGTCGGAGATATGTTGTTAATAGCGGTGCTTTGGGGCGCCCAGCAGTTTACCTGCTAGAGCGCATACCGTTAAGGCTCAGACCGTACCACAGCAACCCAGGTTAGATTCCTGCCCGTGGTCCTTTGCCTCCCCTCGCTCTCTCCCATACCTTCCTGTCTAAATCTTCATGAATAAAGCATAAAAATGCTAAAATAATGAATACAAATAATAATATTGATGGTGAATTAATTGTTTTAATAATTGTTATTGTTGATAATAATTGTTTTGAAGGTCACACTTTGAATTCTCATTTTTGATGCTGGGGTGAACAGAGAAGTTTATGAATTGGTTTTATAGGCGGGGTACAGCTACAAAAATACAATATGAAAAGAAATAGTGAAAAGGATGAATAGTTCTGTATGTTTGTTTATTCACATCTACATGCATACGCATGCATTACATTGTTCAACTTAAATCAATCCAACTCTATTTGTGATGTTTTTATGTTTTTGTTTTTCTTCCAAAACATCATCAGATGTTCTATTTGTGGATCGACTCGTGCCCCTCCACAGACTATTTCTGTTTGTTCTCCTCATCTCTCTTTCCCACTCCCTTGCTGCCTCCAGGGGACTTTGTCATCCTGCTGAACGCTGGCATGAGCATCCAGCAGGCGCTGTTCTTCAACTTCCTGTCTGCCTGCTGCTGCTACCTGGGTATGGGCTTTGGCATCCTGGCAGGAAACAGCTTTTCACCTAATTGGATCTTTGCCCTGGCTGGCGGAATGTTCCTCTACATCTCTTTGGCGGACATGGTAAGTGTGTGTGTGTGTGTGTGTGTGTGTGTGTGTGTGTGTGTGTGTGTGTGTGTGTGTGTGTGTGTGTGTGTGTGTGTGTGTGTGTGTGTGTGTGTGTGTGTGTGTGTGTGTGTGTGTGTGTGTGTGTGCGTGCGTGTGCGTGGTCTTTCTTAAGAATACTCATAGACACATCCTATCAGGGATGGTAAAGTGTGTTTGCACTAAGTGTGTGTGTGTGTGTGTGGGGACACACCAGTATGACGATCACAGACGACCAATAACGTAACCCCTCTGAGTAATCATTGTGTTGTGTGCTTGCTCTCTCCCTCTTTCCGTATCCTCGTCTCCCTCTCAGTTCCCAGAGATGAACGCGGTGAGTCGGGAGGAGGAGGAGGCCGGAGGCAGCAGCTTCATCGTCATCTTCGCCATCCAGAACGCAGGCCTGCTCACCGGCTTTGCCATCATGCTTCTCCTCACCACCTACTCGGGCCAGATGAGACTGGACTAGCGCAGGGAACGCATCGGGGTGCAGAGACTGGAGAGAGGGACCCTGGCTTAAAGAGCCGTATGTGGGTGTGAACTGTACCAAAACTAGACCGGATAGCATAGCGGGCTTGACATGTTTTCCTCCTGTTCTTTCGTTCTTTCGCTCTTTCAATCTAATTTCAACTCATTCCTCATCGGTTGAGGCTTTGGTGCGGCAGGAACGCAACACAAGCCAGCCATCGCAGTACTCATACTCTAATTGTACAAATTAACTGGATCTGGAGTGTCGACCTTGAAGTTACTATGGCTAGACCGTGTGTGTGTGTGTGTGTGTGTGTGTGTGTGTGTGTGTGTGTGTGTGTGTGTGTGTGTGTGTGTGTGTGTGTGTGTGTGTGTGTGTCTTTTGGTTTTGTGAAGAAAATCTGAATCTGTCGAGAGACCAAATATGGGCAGGCCATGAAGAATGGCGAAGGGCTGTATTGGAACACGTTACCCTCTTTGGAACGACATAATTCAAGTCTCTTGCGTGAGATCCCTGTTTTGTGCGATGGTGTACTTCAATCCATTGTGGACGACTTAAGACCATACTGTAACCTTTTTGAAGTAGATCCAAGGTTGTTTTTAGCACATGAAGCACATTTCAAAACCTGGTCCTTCATCTAAATTCCAAGGTAATTTAAGAGTTCAGCGACTCTACCCTGCCATGTGTGCCCTTCATTACCAAAGCATTTAGTTCACGGTCGGCATTTATCTTACCGTCATATTTCAGGGGATGGAACGCTTCCCCGCACATCTTGTATACTGTTTTCCTATAGTAAGATATGAATTTCAGAATATTTGTATATTTTATGATCTATTTAAATGTTTTGTTTAAATACTGTATACTGAGTAACATAGGTAAATATGTTGACTGTGCGATCTTATAAGAATATGTGTCTGTCTAATTCTTATAGGAACAACATATTCTGTAGCTGGCTAACGCTTGTTCATTAGGTCAAACTATTTTGTTGAGGGAAGTTGAGGGAAGGAAGAGACTTTTGATTTGTGGCAGTTTGGTGTGGCTAAGTTAAATTAGGCAGTGCAACATTTAGCAGTTTACTCATACAAGCAGCATAATTGACATTAGATAGTCGCTATGGCTACTCTTGTCAGTCGATATTGAAATACTATATTGTGGTTTTAAAGGGCTTAAGAATAGGCTGGGATTAGTAAAGTTGAGCACATGTCAATGGGGCCATGGTGGGATCAGCATGTGTGTAGATTATTATTTTTTTTATTATTTTTAAATTTAGTTCCCCAACTTTTTAATGTGGCTAGAGCCTACCAAGACCTACAGAGTTGTATGATTATTATTTTGTGTTATACAGTAAAGTCAGCCTTTATTGGAAAAACCTATTCTGTCCATGCAGAGTATTTCAATCAAAGTTTGTCATAGTAAATCAGCAGACCTATATTAACTGTAAGCCATTTTTGTGCTGAGGCATTGCATTTCCAAACCTTGCAACAGTGTACCATAAGGTATTTGAAGTCTTTCCTGGATAATGTATTGCTTGAGCTATGTACATTTTTCTCATTACTTTAATGCTTTACTTATGTATGCAAAGACGATACATCATTCATCGTCACTTTTTACCTCAAGTGATGTCCACAGAAATAAGTCAATCTTATTGATGTTGTTTTTTTATTGTTTTAACATGTGTTTTTCTTTGTCAAACGGTTCATGCTTTGCAAAAGATCCCAGTGAATATTCACTTTTCAAGTGCAGTTTTCTTTTCCATGTGTATCATGCTGGCTTTAACTTAAATCATTGCAAAAAATAGATATATTATTTCACTGTCAAAAGACAATTTAGCTGATCAAATAAAACCAATAATGATTTGACACATTTTGCCATTGTATGGCATATATGTGCTTGACTGGGAAATGTTCTACCCAATGTCTATTTTATAAAAAAAAAAACATGCATTTTCTTTTTGTTGTGGGAATGTGTTTTTATAAATAAACATAATTTTCTGTGAAAATATTGTGACTGTTTATTCCTAAAACCTTGAACTTGCTGGGGTTTATTTAATTGACTTCTACAAACAAACATTTAGTAATTATGAGTTTTTCTTACATGAATACAACTTAGATAATTATCTATTACACATAACTACTTTATTGCCCACTACGCCAAATAATCACATTCCTGTTTTGGGATCTCCTTTGAACCGGTGGCACCCAGCGTCGTAAGCAAATACTTGTATACGGTGAAGTCTTGCTGCAGTACCTTTTTCGTCCAGTTAGGTGGCACTACACACGTCAGGAGTCGAAATGTGTTTTTGCGCATGCGTTATGTAAAAACTCCTGCCACTTCCTGGCCTGTTCGGAAAGATCCATGAGAGTGGGCACACCACCAACAGCAGTTTGACAAGGCTTGTGATGTGATTAAATGCAATGGCTTTTGCATATTGCGGATATTAAAGTGAGAGGTGAGTTCGACTTCTGTACATTAACATCTGATATTTTTGAAAAGGGAGGCATTGGTGTTAAACGCAAAGCCGGCTAGCCACGTTAGCCTTTCCCATTGACGCGCTGTCCCTTATCAAACCTCTAGCTGTTAAGTTGAACAGCTTATATGTTCAACAACGTGTCAAGTCAATACATGAATACATGATAGTCATGAGTTATAACAAAGTTCGGAAGTCTTTAGCATACTTGCTACACTCATCTTGAAGGATTTCAAAATATGCTGTGTTTTTTTTGTGGAATCCTTCCCAATGTTATTTGTTGATTCGTGTTTACACTTGACGCAAGAAGTATTGGTGCATGACAGGCAGGCTGACGTTTAACTAAATAGTCTGCTTGCGTCTCCTCATCTGATGAAGAAAACCCCTGTTGTTGGACACCGCTGTGGGTTTACAGGACTGGTTTAGGAAGCACAACATCATGATCAGTTTAAAAATGATGTAACCGTTGTTTTTATTTGACAGAAGCAACGTGAGGTAGCGATCATGGCCTGTGCCATAGTACCGCTTGATGAACAACAGGTGACCGAACCGAGTGTTGTCGGAAAAGACCGAACCTTGCCTGCTCTGGTGAGTCATTGTGTGTGTGTGTGTGTGTGTGTGTGTGTGTGTGTGTGTGTGTGTGTGTGTGTGTGTGTGTGTGTGTCACATTTGGACCCCTCGGTTTGGTTAGATAATTAATTCTCGGCACCGAAACAAAACACCACAGCCTTTGCTTCTCAACGTGAACTGATGTCTTGCCATGTATCTCTGTCCGTAGTAACATGCCGTATATTCCACCTTTAGCATCCTGACCGGAAGGAGGATCGGTGTTTTGTGCCCTACAAGCCTCCCCCCGAGGATGGTTCACCTGCTCAGGTGGAGGAGTTCCTGGAACATGCCAAGTTCATCACTGAAGACCTAGAGTGGTTGCTGGCCTTACCCCATGACAAGTTCTGGTGCCAGGTACGTCTGCTGGGGTCAGAGTCCACAGTATTTCCTTCAGTCAGTGACCAAAAAAGCTTCTTTTTTTTTCTTTTTCTTTTTAAAAAGCTCACTTTAAGTAATTCAAATAAAAAAGATGAATAACAAGGATTAATACAAATATTGTGACATGTCTGAACAGCCTGAACGTAATTTAGTTAAAACTTTTGTTTCAGTTTCATAATCATTTTACCATTAAAGACAAATGTATCCAGACTAGTGATCCTGTACTTGAATTATGCATAAGCACATTCTCAAATGGCTAAAAATACCCCCCTTTCCCGCAACCTCTGTGGGGGGGGCTGCAGTTATGTAGCCACGGTGTGTCTTCATCTGTTATTCAACCGTCTCCCTCCTCCTCTCCTTCCCCCCACTGTGTTTCCGCTAGGTCGTTTTCGACGAGACGCTCCAGAAGTGTCTGGACTCGTACCTGCGCCACGCCTCCCGTGGCCTAGACCCGGCAGGGCTGCCTTGCTCCCCGGCCGTGGCAGACGTGCAGCGCTGCATTCACCGGGCCGTCTTCATGACCTTCATCAGGATGGCCACGCACAAGGAGTCCAAGGTAGGCACCGCCCAGCTCGGCCTCGGCTCGGCAGGCCACGCCCAAATCATAGCCTGAATTCTTTCTTGTTACTTTTGCCATCTTGCATCCTGTGGTCACGTACAGATGCAGGATTGAATGGGTATGGCTGAAGAATGCCAGCAGAAGACGCTTGTTTTGGACCTTGTTTAGGTCCGCCCTGTCGGTCTCGCTGCAATCTCTGAGCTGGCAACCCTCTATTGGAGGAGGGTTGTGATGGTGCTGATGTGTTGGAAGTGTGATGGGCCATATAGTGACTGGTGGAAGAACTCCAACAATTAGCAACTTTCAATGCAACACCTTGTATATTGATGGTTACGTGCTGGTAACAACTCAAAGTACACGATGAGCATGTTGGGTTAATGTAAAGGAAATGAGTTGGGCTGTCCATTAACAATGGGCGTGCAGTGAAAAACAATGGGAGAAATGCTGCAAAGAATTAATGATATGCATAAAATAAATGCGTAATATGCTTCTGGGCTGGACTGTGTCTGCCTGTGATTTTAGAAGCCATTCATTTTGGTGTTTAGGTTTCAGAAATAATTGTATATTTGATCAGTCACTGTTTTTATTTATTTTATTATGTCCCCAGTTGGTTGTGTGATTTGGCCACATATATTGCTTCATCCTCACCAGGGACTCCCAAACAAGCTGCGTCCTTTCTCCTACCCAACCAATGAGTCATGTCCCTGATGTGTCATCTGTATCATCGTTATGTCATCTATGAGTAACCAGCTGCTTCCTTCCGTGTGTGTGATCTTCTCCCTTCTTCCTATCACTCACAGGAGAACTTCCTGACTCCAACTGTGTTTGGGGAGATCATCTACGAAAACTTTCTGTTTGACATTCCCAAGATCCTGGACCTGTGTGTGCTCTTCGGCAAGGGCAACACCCAGCTGTTGCATAAGATGATAGGTAGGCTGTTGATGTTGTCCTCTTGACATTTCCACATGAAATATTCCTCCCATCTATGACCATTGAAGAAACGGCATCGTAGAAGACGCAGACTGTTGGGTGTAAATGTTCAAGGAACCCAAGGTGTGTGTAGAGATTGTCGATGTAACAAAAGGATGTGCTCAACTGCATGGCGGGGATATTCTGTTTATCCTGCTTGCTGAAAAGAAAATGATTCACTCGAGTCAAACACTGAGCAGCCTTCCATGGTGCTCCTTCTAAAATAAATGATGGAGAGCCATGTTTTGTTAACGCAACCATTTTGATGATTACATGAATACCCTTTCTTACATTTTTTTTAGAAAACATCTTCACGCAGCAGCCCGGTTACTACAGTGACCTGGACGAGGCGGTGCCGTCGGTGCTGCAAGTAAGTCCGACCCGACAGGCTGGCCCTGGACTGAACAAGCATCCGCTAGTGAGCTGCGGCTGTGTACCTTTCGTCCAGAGGACAGGGAAATGCTGAAGCACTGTCTCGGGTTTATTTGCGTCCTGAGATGCGTGACGTCTCTCTGTTGATCACCAGGTGTTCGACACGATCCTGGACAAGTGTGGTCTTCAGTGTGAAGGAGCCGGCGCCATGGAGCCCATGAAGCTCAACGCCAACGGCCGGCCCACTGCCATGACCATGAGCCAGCAGGTACGCTCTCTGCCTCCGCCTCTGTCTCCGTCTCTTTCTCTCTCTTTCTCTGTGTATCTCTGGCTCTGTCTCTCCATCTGTCCTGTCTTATTCAGGAATATGTGGCAATGGCAACGGGCCTAGTGTGAGTGCACCTGGTTGGCCGTGGTCCCATGTATTTCCAATGGTAGAACGCTCTGGAAGGCGAAGTTGAGAGGAGCCGAGGAATGTGACGCAGGGGGCTATAGGCACGAAGGAAGCGACCAGAGAGTGTAGAAATTGTTGAAAGTGTTGTTTTGTTATATCTCAAGGTGTCAGCCAAGAACAAGGTGTTCTCTCTCTATGTGGATCCCCATTTACAACAAAAAAATGAGTTGAGAAACTTGCTTGTCAGTTTTTCCTTCATTACACAACCCTAAACTCTGGCTATGCTTCAACCCACAAGATATGGCTGTAGATTCTTGTAGATTCCTGTAGATTCTTACGTGGTAGATTTTCAATAATACAGGGACTATAAGCACAGCATTGTGTGCGTAAGCAGACAGTGGAAAGTTATTATGCGCTGAATTTGTTTGTCAGAACTCACCTGACATGTGTCTCTGCTTTTTTTTGTTGTTTTACTTTTAAATAGAGTTTTACATGGACCGAGCTAACTCCTCACGATTGAAACCGAATGTAACACATTTCAAACTTCTTTCCACACACCCTGGTCGCTAGCTTCATGCCCTATGCACTCAGGGTATCGCAAGAGATCGCGTTGGATATAAAAGCGTCCACCAAACTACATATAATCTATTTAAAAAATATATAACATATATATTTGTGTTTGTGTGCGCCTCAGGACTTGTTAGACCTGGTTCTGTACCTGTGTGACTCAACCACCACAATCCACGCCTTCCTGGACATCTACCCCCCTGCCTGCTCCACCTTCCAGTCCCACAGCTTCCTCAGCAGGTAGGCCTGGACACCACCGTCACCCCTGCCCAATCCTGATCAGCCACGACAGAGTCAGTGTAACTCTTCCCTCCTTTTCTCCTCATGGCAATCCAGACTGGTCTCATTTTATGAGTCTGCTGTACCGGACATTGAGAAGGCAGTGAGGAAGAGAAACTTTACAGACAAAAGGTGAGCGATGCGTGTCCGTATTCAAATTACATAGGGTAACGAGAAGAACCAGAGTCTTCCAAGGCACCTGACACAAGTACTTCCCTCATTAATTACTGCTTGACCAGACCGAATGATTTCTCGAATAACTTTTTTTCTTCAACAAAATGCATGGATTTTTCTTCTGCCAATACGCTGATTTTTTTTTTTTTTGGAATGAAAATACAAAACCAGCTAAAAAAACTCTGAATGTTCAAACCCTGTCCAAGCGTGACCACATTCACGTCATCCGGTCAAATACAAACGTGGTTGTCTCCATGCCTACCTCATGGTGCGACTATCGGCAGCAATATAAACCTGACCTCTCACCACGGCACCAGTCGATTTGACCTGTATCCAGAGCAGTCCCACGGGCTCAAGTTCAAACTTTATTAAATCCCAGAGGGTTTTACAGTTACAGACCACGTTGGGCAATCCAAAAGTTTAGAGCAGACAATACATCACAGGCTTCATCTCAACTGGTCAGAAAAATGTATACAAAAGTGCAATGGCCTGTCCAACTAACACCTATTCCCTCTCCCCCCCTGCCCCGTCCAGCCTTAAGGAGGACTTGTGGAAGAGGATGTGCCACTCGTGTAAGAGGATGGTGGAGGTGGCCCACCTGCTGCTGCAGCACTCCTGCCTACAGCCCATCCTGGAGGGGTGAGCTCAATACCAAGTCCTGTTAGTCCTTAGAATGGAGCCCTGTAACAGCATGGGCCACGGGGTTATCTGTCGCCATCGTGCCACATCTTTCTGTGGCGTCTTAACAACATCAAGTGGAATATTGTCTGATTGAATTAACGGTTCTAGCGCTGTTTGTAAGCTTATATATGTGGCATACTTTTGTTTTGGAATTGGAATATACAGTGGTGGTTTCTATGAGATGTTCAATATCTAATCGGGTGATATTAAATTGTTAACGCATGGTAAATAATATTTTGCCATTGATCAGAGCTTAGGGAATTAGTGGGCCAGAATCTTGTTTTGTGTCATAAATTTAGTTTAGATTCCCTGTGGGACTGTGAACATGGCTGCTGTTTTTCAGGGGTGACAATATCCAAACATTCGCAGAGGAACTCCTACAACATTTCACGTCATTTCTCCCTGAAAAAAGGTAGGAAGAAAATTCTAGGTGTTACACCATAGAGAAATTGTTTTTATATGTATGATAAAGAACTTTCAGATCTGTGTGTTTGTAATTGGATCAATTAATAATCCAAAAACTCTTCAAAAACGTTGCTGTTCATTTGTAATAATAAAGTGTGTGTTTGTTCCTTCCCAGGTTCCTGTCAGACTACGATGAACAGTTCCCCATAGCCGACGACATCAGTCTACTGCAGCAGGCTCTGCCTCTAATGTAACTATCATCATATTACTATTTAGTCCATTAGCAGAACCTTTTTTGCTCACAACATGCAAGCATTTCATTGATGAGCAGGTAAGGGTTAGGCCTCTTGCTTTATGACGCCACAGAGGTTGGCTGCAGACATTGGGGATTGAATCCAGTACCTTTTGGCACACCCTAACTGCTTGAGCCAATCAGATGCATTCATTTGTGTTGTGTGCTGCCCCTTTTTAGAATTTTATTACAATTCAAAGTCATGTAAATGAGCTGCCAAGTATGCCTTGGCTGTGGCTTAAATGGATGCCAAAATCCTTTTGGACTTTGCATTAGTGTCCTTATCAATGAACACCACTGTAACAGCAGAACCCTAGTAGTGTCACTCTAAATTAAAGCCGTTTCTCAATACCAAGTACGCGGACTACGTACTCGGGGACTTGGAAGTACGTACTTGGCAAGACTGGACTTTCAAGTACAGACTTCCGAGAACGCGAGTATGCACCTGCAATTGGAACAGCAGCGGACTCGATGATGCATCCTGGGATATTTAACGGTCCCAAGTCCACACGAGTCACCTCCGATGCATCCTCGGTAGAACGGCCTCATCGAGAACACTTCCGGGTTTTACGACAGTACTCGTGTACTCGCGTACTTGGAATTGGAACAGTGCTTGGGCTACCACTGATGATGTTTACCGAGAAAGCAAGTACACGAGTACACACGAGAACGCGAATTGAGAAACGGCTTAAATGTATTTCTAAAGAACATTTATAAGCAACCAGGGTTGATCGAAGTGATGTTCCACTTAAGTAAATAAAACTCCCAAGTTGCAAGTTGAAATACGACCAAACCGATGAGAAAACCGGTCGATAGTCAATAAAAGGCAAAATGGTATTTTTACGAACGAAACACTAGGGGAGGAAACAAACGATACGTCTTAGCTGGGAACGAACGAATGAAGGCAGGCCAGTACAGGGCTGATGCGGCCCCACTGATGGTTTCGTTCCGTCCCACCTGACCTCCAGAGATGAGACACGGACGTCCTACCTGCTCCAGGGGGTGCAGAGTGCCTGGGACAGCGTGGGCCGGAGGAGGCCCCAGGGCCACACGCAGACCCACGCCCTCCCAGCAGCCCAGGGAGGGGCCGCCGGGGGCCGCGCCTCCCCTCTGGGGGTGAGGGAGTCGGGGGAGGGCTGGGAGACGCCCAGGGGAGCTGAAGCTTCGCAGTACATGCCCCATAAAGGAAACAACGTACGTACTCTCTTCCTGTTAAGTGCTGTTTTCCTTGACTTTAAGAGCTTACTGTCGCTTACTAAGTGTTGTTTTCATTGGATTTGTTGACGACATTGCACACATTTCTCTTCTTTGAATAAAGAATAGGACTCTGTGTTTGATAGCCCTTCATTGTTTACATGAATCAGTTTGTTGTTCATTTACGCAATGTACATGTGTGTAATATGCATGTACTGCCACTAGGGGGAGATGTCAGAACTCCAGTGCAAACTTACATGTCTTTAAAACTCCCCTTTTTTAAAACGTTTATGTCTCACCTCTGTCAGGTGAGACCCTAGAACTTATTTTGATTCGTTTTTTCTTTCATTCCCTTATGCTCTAAATGTATTATCATAACATTCATGACTCTTAACATTGAAGCCTATTTGTGTGTACTTGCGCACCCCAGAGTTTAAGTGTGTGTGTGTGTGTGTGTGTGTGTGTGTGTGTGTGTGTGTGTGTGTGTGTGTGTGTGTGTGTGTGTGTGTGTGTGTGTGTGTGTGTGTGTGTGTGTGTGTGTGTGTGTGTGTGTGTGTGTAGGGCGCTGCGGGTTCGCTGGGCGCGGGCGAGCTGGAGTCCCTGCTGTCCTCCATCACAGAGCTGCTGCCCGACCTGGGGGAGGGCTTCCTGCTGGCCTGCCTCCAGGAGTACGACTACAGCTCGGAGCTGGTCATCAACAACATCCTGGAGGACCGGCTGGCCCCCGGCCTGGACCAGCTCGACCGCGCCATGCCCAGGTAACCGCAGCCTGGGGGGGGCCGCCAGCACCTGTTCACACTTTTTAAAGAGGGGGGGGGGAAGTTTCTCAGTGTGTGTGTGTGTGTGTGTGTGTGTGTGTGTGTGTGTGTGTGTGTGTGTGTGTGTGTGTGTGTGTGTGTGTGAGAATTATGAAAATAAGGACATTTAGGCCTGTTGCTGACCAACCAAAAACACAACGGACCCTCCATCATAACATTAATTCCAAAACGATTTCATGAGGAAATCTTGCACAGTATCCGTGCAAGAGAGTATGTAGGAAAACATATTCTCAGAACAATTTAGGTTTGAATCCAAATTGTTATTCAATCTACCAGGAAAGGCGAAAGGTTGAGATTGATCTCTTATCCAAGAGAATTGATTGGTCTTTTAAAGGGCTTCTTATTAGCTAACAAATGAGAAATTCCGGCGGTGTTGATGTGAAGCCGTGACCCGTCGGCCGTACAAGTCAGTGAGACAGTGCTCCCCTCGTGTCCCCAGACCCCCGAAGGAGGAGCTGCCGCCGGTGCTGAGCGCAAGGTCCAACGTGTTTGACGACGACGAGTTTGACGTCTTCCACAGGGACCAGGTGGACATGTCCCGCATCTGGAAGGGCAGGAGGTGAGTGATGTGTGCACGTCACTGGCTGACGGCGAGCACAACCTCTGCAGTCAAGGGAAGATGTTTCTCCGGTGGGGAGGTTGAGCTGAAACAGCCAGTCCGGACACCAACGTTCTCAGGAAGGTGTCTGTAGAGGTTTCAGAGCCACACTGTGTAGACCGGTCCCTGTAGAAATACACTCAATAAAATCCCCTTCTGAATGCCTCATCCATCCATATAACCTTGTAGGACTGCTGGATCCTAGATCTTGCACAAGGATGCCGACTGTGGGCCGTGGAGATTTATTTGATGTCTATTTATCTTCCCCCCCCCCCCAGGTATCTTTTTACCTTTCACAGGATGCAATAAAGTGAAGTAAGCCTAATAATTCATTAACATTAATAATGGAAGAACACTCCTTTTTTTTTCTATCTAGTTGTTTAATACTTCATGTTAGATTCATGTTACATGCTATATGATGATATATGCTATATGATGGTTTTGCATATGATGCAACACAACTCATTTGTATAGCCTCAAGGATTCCCTTTGGTCTACTTGCGTGTGAATCCTACACTGTTTCATCTGCCAAGTCATCTCAAGACAGCAAACCCTTTGTTTCTGCTGCTTATATCATTGGTTCCACTAATTATTCCTCTCAGTGCACAGTAACTGAGCTCTGTTTCTAAAGACCACGATGGCATTTTCGCTGAAGCCACAAGTGTTTCGGGGAAAAGATGTTTAATAATTCAGGAAGTCCAGGAAGTCCTAAAACACACACACACACACACACACACACACACACACACACACACACACACACACACACACACACACACACACACACACACACACACACACACACACACACACACACACACACACACACACACACACACACACACAGGGAGCGAGAGAGAGCGAGCGCCAGCCACTTGTCCGCTTTGAAGTTCAGAACCCAACAGGACACACATCCCTCACTCTTAACCCGTATTGATATCCCTCCATTTATCATGTCCAGCAACGTGATTTGGGTTTTCTATGCAAGTCTGCTTCTTTTGTTTTTGTTGTTTGGTTGTTTACGTTAGCGGGTTGCGCCGCTGCATGTTTTATCTTCCGTTTCCTGTTCGATCTAAACCACTTTCCCCCCCCCCCCCCTTCCCGGTCTCTCAAGCGACACCTGCCATTTTCCCCCCCCGGCTGCTGTTGTAAACAAGTGTCTTGTGTGTCAAGACCGGCCCCGTTTTAAATAAAGATTTAAATAAAGATTTCCTCCTCCGCTTACGCTGCAGGAAAGGCGAGAGCGCGCAGGAGGTCCTGGGCGACAAGCAGCACATCAACGCGCAGCGGGATCGCTACCGGGCCTACGAGACGGTGGTGGACGAGGTGATGGTGGAGCCCGGCGCGGCCTACACCCTGGACGGGGACTACGACGACGAGTACGACGACACCTACGACGTCAACCAAGTGGGGGCCAACGACCTGGACGGAGACAGCCTGCTGAGCCGGAGGTAGGGTCCCGGGGAGGGGGAGGGTGGTGCTAGAGCACTGGGGGAAGCTGGAACTGCATGGGGAGCTGGAGCTATGGGACGGAGGGAGTAGACTGTAATAGAGAGGGGGAGACTGGGGAAGGAGGGAGACTGGGGAGAAGGGGGGGGAGACTGGGGAGACAGGTGCAAGAGGGAGACTAAGAGAGAGACTGATGAAAGGGGTAGACCGTTTGAGGCTTCTGAAAGCGTCGACGTCAGGCTACACCCTCACTCGAGCGTCGTTCTCCCCCTGCAGGCCTTTCACCCTCCCACTGGTGCTGAGGACCGGGAACAAACCGCAGTTTGAGCTGGAGGAGGAAGAGGAGGAAGACACCAGGCCCATGGAGGTAACCCACCACAAACACACACACACAACAATCCTAATTTGTGTCGGCTCCTTCCTCCCCATGTTGCTTTTTTACGAGCGAGTGTTTTCTCTCTTCCCTTAACACAGAACCAGAACCCCAACCACGCTCCCAGGGACCAGTTCTGCCAAGACCCCGCCCTGCTGAGGGAGCGGGCGGAGGCCCGGCGGGCCGCCGTCCACCAGAGGAGGGGGTAAAGCACCGCTACACCTCCCGCCTCGGCCACAGCTCTGCGCTATCTCTCTCTTTACATCTCAGATGTTGAGAGAGAGAGAGAGAGAGAGAGAGAGAGAGAGAGAGAGAGAGAGAGAGAGAGAGAGAGAGAGAGAGAGAGAGAGAGAGAGAGAGAGAGAGAGAGAGAGAGAGAGAGAGAGAGAGAGAGAGAGAGAGAGAGAGAGAGAGAGAGAGAGAGAGACCGCAGAGTTATGGCAGAGAGGGGATGGTTACGCCGTTTTCTTATCCTTTTTAAAATGCTGACATTTCAAATGAAAGGTTTAAAGGTGACCTATTATAGCACCAGGTGTGAGTGTGATTAGCTGTTACAAGCCGTTTTGCAAATCGGCCTCTTCTGACATCACAAGTGGATGTGTCCACCTAGATGTGTGACGGATAGATGAGCAACGTGTGCTACAGTCCACTGGGTAGGCCGGTGGACTGATCTATCCAGCACACATCTAGGTGGACACGCCCACTTGTGATGTCAGAAAAGGCCGGTTACCAAAATGGCTTGTAACGGCTAATCACACTCACACCTGGTGGTATAATATGTCACCTTTTTTAAGGTTTTAAAAAAAAAAAAAATGATGAGGTGTTATAGGCGAGACCAACTTCCGGAGCCCTCCCAGGTTTGAAGGCCGTTCTGGGGCAGGGCTAACCCCTGTAAACACCCCTTCAATAGACACTCTTCACAGAGGAGTCATCGGAGGACAAACACAGCTGGCGCTCATAACACTCATTACGAGACTGCGCCTTTTATGCACCAGAGCCATAATGAGTGTTATGGGCCACAGCTGTGTCTGTCCCAAGAGGACTCCTCTGTGGAAAGGGGACCATTAAGCTTCAATGAGAGGAGGACAGGTGATTCGCGTCAACACCTAATGAGGAGGTTATGCCTGCAATGGAGCTTGACCACTTTGATGACACTTTGCAATGGCCGCCTACATTTCCGAAGTATTGGAGCATAGGAATGTTATGGGCAGTAATGGTGTTTTGGTAATGTTTGATTGATATTAATCGTGAAATGATGTGTCGTTGTGGAGAGACATTGATGTGTTTTGAAACTACCACAGCGTTTCTATTGCGAGACGTGGCAAAACAGCGTTTTGATTTGTTACGGTATATTTACATTTGTTTCGGACTTTACATGACTCACTCGTCTTATTGTACACATTTTATGTACACTCGTCATAAACGAAAGAAGAGTATGGCCAACAAAAGAATCCCTGTGATGCATTTTTTTGTTCAAGCCCTGTAGCACGCCTTAACCCTTAAGAGAGTCATCTAATGCAAACCGATATGCAAGTGGTGTTTGGTTTTGGCGTCATGTTAATGAAATATTCAAACAAATGCTGAAATGTTTCTGATTCGGACAACCCCCAAGAGACCCATCCAAGTTTTGACCGGTTCCATCCATGTGTACGAATCTCACCGGCGTCATTCTGCAGCACTAAGGCACACACAGCTGGCATTAGCTCTAACCTCGTCCCTGCCCGTCTCTCCCCCGCGTGTCACAGCTATCGCCCTGAGCCGGCGGGCAGCGTGGTGGGCAAGCCCAAGGGCCAGGGCCAGACCCAGGAGACGGTACAGGACCGGCGCAAGAAAGAGGCCAGCAAGGGACGTGGGGCCAACCACAACCGCCGCAACATGGCCGACCGCAAGAGGAACAAGGGCATGATTCCCTCCTGAAACCCCCGGCGTGTAGGACAGGAAGTACAGTAAACCATATCCACCCCCCCTGTTCCTCTCCGCTCGGTGGACAAACTGACAAACTGATGGCAGATAGAAAAGTCAGATTCGGTGTGAGTGAAAGGGTTTTGTGGGAGACTAAAGATGGAGGACGATGTAATCCGACTGCCTATTGTTCCAACAGCCCTGCCATATTAACTAGAAGTTAAACTGTTCCATCAAAAGGCATGACCTGAGAGTTGAGGTTGATGATGACGACAAGTTGCCCTAGTTTTTTCTTTTCTCCACTAAGGTCATATCTTGTTTTGTTTTGCTATCGGAGCAAACCAAGCGGCATAAATTCCAGACGTTTTTGTTATAAAATCATTAGAGGTTTGCAGTTTTCATCCCCCCATTCTTCCAGTTCAATTTCCTTTTAAAAAAGGCCAAAGTGCCCGCCAGTGATTCGATTTGAGAAAAAGGCAAGAATTTTCTTTCATTAGATATTCTTTGTTTATTAATATATAGAATGCATTCTTTTTTTTCTTCTTTTTTTTTTACATCATTTACATCGAAAGAACAACATAGGAACAACATGAAAGGGAAGGAGAAGATGCTCTTACTGCATCTGGAAGAGCAACCAGACCTCACCTGATTCACTGTGCAGAACAACGTCAGAGCGGGTTTTACTACAGCCTCTACTGGAGTACTTGTGGAGAGAGAGAGCTTGTCCACCCTTCATCTTCTCTCATTCACCGATGCCTAGTGTAGGCAGACCTATATTTAAAGTACTTTTAGCCGCTCTTATCCACACATCACTCTTGTGCGTGTTTGTGTGTGCGGGAGTGCACATGCTGTTACGCTGCACATGAAATTCCCCTCTCAAATGTGAGGGAGAGCTACTTTTCACAGTTTTTTTTATGAGCAGAATAGCAAATCTATCAGAGCGTTTTGTTACAGAAAAGCACATTTGTGGTTGCTTTATTTGGAGTTGTCATTAAAACACATAATAAACTGAATACTACAATACTGTCTCTAGATAATATCGGCCAAAAGAAACAAGACAATTACACCCAAATCAAGTATACATTCCAGTAGGTGATACATGCTGGAAGCACCCGATTCAAAAGGCAAAATGTTCTTTCTAAAAGTCATGTATCGAATTCCTAACCCGTACCCACGATCATCAGTATTAGGTTCCAATCCCAGAGGGTGCTCGGTGATAGTGTGCAGAGAACAGGGAGAGGAAGGAAAATAGGAAGTGTTGAATTCAATTGAAACAAATACATATTCAGTACAAATATGTCTATCAAATACATCTGTATTTAATGCAGTGTAACACTTAAATTTTTCAAATCTATCTTTTGGGATGTGGCGCTGCACAATAAGCTCATCTCTGTACTAAGGTTTATGGATTTGGATATGCTGAACCTGAATTATTGCAAATCATACGGTTGTATTTTCTCTGATTGGTCGTTCTAGTGAGTTGACATCAATGTGTCCAATATAATCCTATGTTCTGGCTATGGCTGCATGTGATCGGCTACAGAGAGAGCAGTGTACAGCTGTGCACAAGCGACTCACCAGCTATGCCCTGCTGTGTGGTTGGCTGCATGGTTCAAGTGTAACAGAATGGTTCTTACAGCATAAGAACACGGTCAAGGACATCGTCATGAACCACACACGCCAGAGGGACCATGTGACCCTCTACATTAGCGTTATATCAGGGTAAAGCGCTCCCGGGATTTCCCCCGACAACCCATCCTCTCTGTTTGTGGATTCCCGAATCCTTGGACATTAAATAAATGTAGCCAATCTGATCACCTGATCCGACATCTGGGATTGCCCTGAAACTTCCTATATGAAAAGCTGCTTCCATTGTGGAATAATGTCTGTCTTGATGGCTGCATTTAATGTTCTCTGTTCCCCTCATATTCTATGATGCTACATTTACACAGGGTTAGGAGGAAATGCAATGCCGGTGTAGTGGTCTGTTTAGTAGTCATTAAAACTCTGTGGATCTTTGTTTTGCTGGAGTGTGAGCCCATGCATAATATCCTGAAATATTCGACGGGAGAGACTGGTTGCATTCCCATGAATGAATTATTTTTGGAAGGGAATTATGAATTTCTCAGGCGCCTGCAGTTAGTGGGTTTGTTCAGTCTAACACACAAACACATACACAGGTACAGTAACATGATTCTGTGAAAGAGTACCCTGCCATCCACAACAGTGGTACAGTACTACAGTATTTGACTTTTTAGTTTCCTCTTGTAACATTAACCCATACTGACTCGTCCTGTTTCTCCCTCCGGCTTACCCAACGCCCGGCCCAAAGTCAGGGGACTGGACAGGGCTAGCTGCAGTGAGCCAAGTGGTCCGTTTTGACAAGCGCATACTTCTAGCCATGCTCTGGGGTGGAGGGTTGTGGATGGAGGAAGTAGCGGAGAGGTTTGGGTCCAGGCTGAGGACCGGTGTGGTGCAGGGAAGGCTGGCGACACCAACTTGCGTCCAACATTAACTCTCTCTGCAGATGTTACCTGAACATAGAGGAGAGGGTCACACAGAGCGCTAAAGGTTGTATCCGGAAAGATTGTGATTGTTGAAGAAAAGCATGTTCCAATGTTTGTGTCGGTCAAACATGCGTGACAGACGGTAATGTTTCCCTTCATTGGGAAATTTGCAGTGGTCGCCGAATGGTGATGAAAGCATAAAGGATGTTGCGTAACTTTGCCACACACACTTAAGGTTTAGCCTTCAGCTTGCAGCCAACTGAAAAATGAACCACGCCCATTTCCACAGCACCTCAGTGCCGCCAACGGGTAACTCAAAAGAGCCCTGTGAGATCACCCTGTATCAGCTCGTACACGCCCTGACTTTTGCCCTGCTGGGAGGCAGGTCAATGTGTTTCTCTGCACACCGCTTCATGCTATCTCACAGGTGTGGATAAGGGATCAGCGTACCGAGTATGCTGCGTTTGCACAGGGGACAGGTGTGCTGCAGGATCAGCCAGGGGTCCACACAATCTCTGTGGTACTCGTGGCGGCACGGCAGCACCCGCAGACACTACAGGGCACACACAAGATAAGAAACCCAGTAAATTAGTAGCAACAGCAGAGGTAGTGGGCCCTTAGGAGTGCTTTCCCATTTTTCTTTTCAAGCTAATCAGATTGCAGCAAGTGGTAGTAGCAAAAGCCTAAACAGAAATATAGAAATAATATGTCTGATGGAAGCATGCATTTTTATTAGATGTTGCAAAGTTGTAAACAAAGGTTTGTTTTACCTTTTACAGAGGGCTGTATCACTGTTACATTCAACACAATTCACAACTTCCCCTCCAAGCTTTACAAACAGAATCGGAGCAGATACACAGGCTAACCATGTATGGAGCGACGTGTAGGTGAATCACCGTTGGGTCTGAAGACCTTCCTTCCTCTTACACTGACCTGGTTATTGTTGAAGGGCTCCAGACACACCGCACAGTTCTCCGCCTCCATTGGCTGGGATGAGTCACACCAGGGCTTGGGCTGGCAGTATGTCTTGGTCTTCAGGGCAGACATTCTCCTCAGTATGTCTTGTTTGGATGACTAGCCAAAGAAAATCCACCAAAAATTAGTTTCTCAAAACAATAATAAACATCCATTTATTTTATTTAACCTTTGTTTAACCAGGTTGGTCTCATTAAGATTACAAATCTATTTTGCTTGCTTTTTGCCTAAAGAAGTAACAAAGATTAGATGTTATTAATGGACACGGATTTAACGTAGTGTACCTCCACGTCATCAGTGAGCTGGTTGTCGTGGTACTGCCAGCGGGCTTGAACTATGACCCCCGTGCTGAGGACCACAGCCACCATCAGGACAGTGTTCCAAAGCTGCTGGAGGTATTTCTGTCAACCCAGACCCAGGTTCAAAGGGTTTCAGTCATTCAGGGATTCAGACAGACAACCGTTTCTTAGGGGTTAAACCAAAGCAATGGACAAGAGAAGCGTAAATAAAGCATAATATAAATAATACATTATATCTGAAAATAAATGATATTTCTTGAAGCTATGTGGCATGTAAGGCAATCTCAAATGAACACTGCTAAAAACAGGTAGGTAGTAGGTCAACAGAGTGAGTGAGTAAGTCAACAGAATCTTCAGGTGCATGCTTGCAATGTATGTGCATTCTTTGAGTGCCTTCCACTGTGTTGCAGGTGTGACGTACCTGAACCTGGGAGTTGGTCTCTCCGGTACAGATCACCCCCTGCCACTCTCCGTACAGACCACCTCTCGAACGGCCGCAAGATGACCACAGGGTCAGGGTGGCGCCCTGCACACACAGACACCTGTGGTAACACACTCACTGGAGAGGTCCATGTGGTAGCCAGTAGACTGAAACAACTGGTAACAGAACTGTGTGTTCTAACCGGTAACCAGTTAATGCTGGTATAGCGACTCACCAGGTTATCCTGTAATATAGTCTTGTATGTGATCTTGGCTGTTGCGTGAAGGCCCCTGTACGGAAATCAATTGACTCGTTACTGGGTGTCTGCCGTCTTTCTGCTCATTGCTCAAATGTAAAAGCCATAGGCCAATGAAATTGCCCTATATAAAAGGAACACTAAAGGGACATTTTAAACCAGATATGTTTGTTGGTTACAAAAAAGGAACAGTGATTATGAATTTAGCTTGTCTCAAATGTCTTAAATATTGACATTAGAGAGATGTCTCAGTGTGGTATTTTTTTTTCAAATGTAATGGTTGATTATGTTTCTGGAAACGCCTTACCTGAGAAGTGCACCAATCAGCTTGGTGACATTCTCCGACGTCTGGATGATGATGATGGGCTTGGACAACACTTGGGACAAATCCATCTGTGAAGTCCCATCACAGGTTTACATCATGCATTCCACTACTACATTAGAACACGGCCAGCAGGTAAATACGATGGGGTGGTGTCCTTCCAAAGCCTCCCACCCATCTCAACATAGTTCACACACACACACTGGGTTCTCCTGCTCGTAATTTACCTCACTGACGGTGTTGTGGTTGAGGGCCAGAATGATGAGTGCCGATGCTCCCAGCACCAAGGCTCGTTTCATCTGGGAAATACACAGAATGCTTATTTTTGGTTTTGATAAGATAGGTTTCAGTATACTTATTATATACTTTTTTGGACAATTGAGGAATGTCTCAGTGATCCTCAATTGTTTAATATAACAGGCTAGCAAATGGTATAGTGTGGAATATATATGATTAAGAGGTTATAGCAAACAGAGAACAATGCCAAAAGGGAGAAAAATAAAAAACATGAAAAGCTCTTGTCATTTAGCACTGACTTTGTTGACTACTGTATCGGCAAAAGAATCCTGGTTCCCAGTGGAAGATTGTATCTCCATCTTCAGAGGGACTACTCCAATCCATGGCTCCCTGTCCTGAGCAGCAGCTTCCCCTTCAACTTCGGTTACCTGGGATCGCTCATCCTGCACCTAACGACAGAAAATATGACAGCAGCTGGATAACTGAACTGACGACCCCACCAAGACCAGGAGTAATTTAAGAGTTTAATAAAATAACTCCAACAAATTATTTCTCTCTCCCCCGAATAGAGATCGAATTAGATCCCACAATCGTCATACAATTCAATATTGGTAGGGCATGTCAATCAATTTGAATGAATGAACTGACTCACCAATATCAGATCTCCCTCAAGGTCGTGTTGTTTCCCAAAGGAGTTGTCATTATGCCCGGGGACTCCGCCCTGGCGAGCCTCCACCAGCTGTCCCTGTAGTACAGCGCTGATTATCGGTCGCTCCTCTGTCACACAGACCTCCACCACCGCTACCTGTTCACCCGTGACTAACATCTGGATCCAAGACGAAGTGACCCAAAGAATAAATCGGACCCAAAAATAGTACCGTGAACAGATCGGAGCCATCGCTGAAGCCGTGTGTCAGAACAAAGTAAAAAAAAAAAATGACATCAATAAGTAACGATGTCACCCATCGTTTGCAGAGTGGCTAAGGAAAACAGAGGATGAAAAAAATGTAAACAAGTGAAAACAACTTCCGGGCTGGGCAGGAAATGACGCAGTGAAACGTACAATTTTGACTGAAAACATTTTCTTTCTGAATAAAGATTAATTTTTGAGACGAGATTTTTTGAGGCTACTCTTTATTAAACTTTACAGGCTTCAATTCAGGATCCACCGCATTTACATCTCTGTATCTAAAAATGAATCGAGTCACTTTTTTTTTCTATAAGCGAGTCTATAAGCAGCCCAGCCCGCCTCTCGGGGCGTTCCCAGTGCCGTGTTCTCTCGAGTCGGGATGAGCGCCAGCGCCGCTGTAGCAGCAGACAGCATCGTCCAAACAGTAACCCGATGAGCAGGTCGCATGTCGGGCTGCAGAACTGCGAAACGCCTGACCATTCTGGATTAAAGTCTCGTTTTAATAGCTGCATCTTTCGAAAGGCACCATGAGTGGTGTGGTTGGGAACCTAAGTCCTAAACAGGCCAGCGCCCTGGAACAGGTGAGTTTAGGCGAATTAGACATTTAATATATTGTGTGTTATTGTAGGTGATAATAATTGCACCAATTTACATAGCGTTATCATAACGCATATGCTTTATTATTGGTGTGTGTCTTGTGCTGTTATACGACTTGGAGTCAGCGTTTCTTAGTTATGAGGATATGAAATGTGGTACGTCAAATGTTGATTTTTGGTGCGTAGTTTTGGTAACGTTTTTTCAGACATTACCCACAGACAACGCTTTCACAATAGATTATATCTAATCGCTATGCAGGGCATTATCCAGTCTGCATGAATATTGTTTCAGGATCATTATTATCCATGTTGTAGAAGACCGAGAGCATGATTTAAATAGCAAGTTTGTACTCCTCACACAAGATTTATATGATTGTCACACCTCGGGTATTCAATTCAAATCTTTCAATTTTGTTGCATTTAAAAAACATGCTTATCTGTGATCAATAACTCTCTCCCCTTCCCAAACACTTTGCCACTCTCAAATGTATCACTACTTCTCTTTATTCTCTGATCCTCTTTCTAACTATCTCTGCCTCAATGTTACAGTTTCGAGAGCAGGTCAGCGACCTTCTTCCTCAACTTCCTGCACAGAGTGATCACTTCCTATTGCGATGGCTAAGAGGTAAGATAAAACAATGGGTCACCTGTTGCATCACGCTCATTGTACTGCACACAGTTAATGACTATGCAGTGAACGGTTAAACAAGCCACGATGGGAAAACACACAGTTACATGTTTAAGCCAGGGCAAAAGAGAGCTAATAGATGAGGGCACTAAGCGGTCAATAACAATGGCAATAGGAATCTTGCCATGTTAAGGCTCACTAACCAGGCTGGCTGGGTGAGCAACCTTGTGCGTGAGCCTAATCCATGTTTAATCAGATTAAAAGTGGACATTTCTACAGACTGAACCGACTCAAGTCCACAACACAGACAGACAGACACACATACACACACATACACACATACACACATACAGACGGAGACATACAGACAGACACAGTTTGCACTGTGTCAAGTTTTCTGTAAATTAATTTTACATTTGATTGTGTTTGACTGTTAGTAAAGCAGCCAAAACCAATATAATACATTATATACTTGACTAAACAAGTGAATAGTTTCCCGTGAAAAGTTGATCACTTGAGGGGCTGCAAAAAACGCAACACATAGAAAACGCAACAGAAAGAAAATTATTAAAAAAAAAGTATATCAAAATATGTATGTGACTATAGTATAAGTATGTGTAATAAGTATGTGACTATAGTGGCGAATTAGGTCAATTTTGACCTGTGACCAAGCACTTCCCCACTATTAGTGACAGTGGAGGAGGCGGCAGTTGGAGGCGGGGTCATTAAGGAGAAGATAGGTTTCCTTTTGTATCCAAAATAGACACTTAAACCGACTAGGGCTCCAACTTACCATGAACAAATAATTTGTTCATGGTAAGTTGGAGCCCTAGTTGGTTTCAGGTTTCATTCAACTGTCCTAATCTATTTTTTTTTTTGCTATTTTTTCTTCCTCTTTCTTCCTCTTTCTTCTTTAGCCCGAAACTTTAATCTTCAGAAATCTGAAGCAATGCTACGAAAGGTACACCCCCTCAAAGACTGTGTCTGTGTCTGCGCACGCACATCTATCTGTGGGCTAGGTTGGCTAATCCTGTCTTTGAAAGTTCCTGTTGTTTCAAAAATTGTTTCAAAAAAGAGAATGTGGTATTGCAGGTACAAGCATAACCCGCACAATGTTGTTGTTCTATATATTGAAAGTAGAGTGAGGTACAGCTAGTGAGATAAACCCTTTTCACTATGAATAGGACTAGGATTGTTTATGAGTCGTTAGGGAAAAAAAAGAAAACAGAATTATACATAATGTTGCTTAAAGCTTACATGTCAATATTGCAGTTATACGTCTTTCTTGAAAGCTTTAGCTATTTTGTATTCATTTATTGATTCAATAACGATATTACAATATTAAAATATATATATATATATATATATATATATATATATATAAAATATAATAATCTAGCTGCTTGGGATGTTTGTTGTGTAACCTTTGCACAAGAAAACAAAAACATCAACAATTATATTGTCACCAATATTAACAACAATATTTCATCCAATATTACATCCATTGTGTTCTCAACACTGGTTGGACTGATTGCACTGGTTTGACTGGTTTGACATGTTGTGATTTAGTGTATTGCGTAGACCTACATAGCAGCATACATAAATAGTTTGTGCATTTAGTTAATGATGGAGATGATCCTCTATATGCTGATACTACTAGAATTAGCTTCAATAATCTTGTAAGCTAATCAACACATGACACCCTATGCTACTGGGAGCCCAGCACAACCTGATGTGAACCTACTTATTATTTGTTTCATGTTTGTGGTTCGGTTGAATTTATTTGACTAACATTTGCGAAGAATCGGGGTGATTCAAAGACTAAAACCTAATTCAAAGTTGTTTTCATACACGTATGAAAACTTTTTAGACGTTTTAGTAATCATCATTAGTCATTTTACCGTTTCAACAAATAGCCACAAATGTAAATATATTTCTGATTCCATTACCATGTCCTTGCAGGCGGACAGTGGATACAGTTTAAGATAATATCCTTATTGTCCTTATTGTATGCAACATCTCGACCTCTCCCCATTCTATCTAATGGCTGCCTGTAATCGCTTGATATGACACATTGTTGAGGAATTCATGAAGATGGGAATAAGATGCAGTGGACCCAGGATTATTTGTTATGTTTGTATACAGAGAGAAGTACATAGCTGTGTTTCTGAGGAAATCAAAGAGGAGAGGTTTATAGGAAAAACACAATGAACACAGTGGTCATGGTGGGAGGACATTGTGTGACGATAATATTTATTATTTACACCATTGTTTATGCTAGCTGTCTGACAGACCTGTATGTGTGGAACAGAGAGGTCCTGTGTAGACATATGCAGGGAGATAGGGCCGTCTGCCAGCCGGAGTAAAGGAACACAAGTGGTCAAAAAAAGGTTGTTTGGGTAGTGTAAGCAAATATAAGTCGTAACATGATATGGAGGTTGGAGTCATATTTAGGGAGTAGGATTTATTTGCTGATTCTAACCCGCTTCTCCTTCCCTCGACAGCATATGGAGTTCCGAAAACAATTGCACGTTGATAAAATCATTACCGAATGGAGGCCTCCAGAGGTAAATTATTCAACACCTCCTGAGACACTTGTAGTTGCTATTGCGCCGACTGTTGATTCAGCCAGCAGCCTCTACGAAGTGATGTTGTTTTTGTAAGAAATAACTCCACGTTTGTACTGTGATTAAAAAAAATTAAATGTGTTTAATAATTGCTAGCATTGCTATTTATTATGCTAGCAATACTTATTAATATATATTTTTCATATATAAATATAGGCTATATAATACTCTGTATCATTAGTCTATAGTTGAACCTTGTTGTATTTCTACCACGGGCAGGTGTTGGAGAAGTATCTCTCTGGAGCGATGTGCGGTTACGACCGGGAGGGCAGTCCTATCTGGTATGACATCATCGGCCCGATGGATCCCAAAGGTCTCTTCCTGTCTGCGGCCAAGCAAGACTTCATCAAGTCCAAGATCAGAGACTGCGAGATTTTGCAGAAGGAATGTGACCAGCAGTCCCAGAGGGTAAAGGGCAGAAACATAACAACATAGCAGAAAGTGAAGCTACAGGTCCTCAGATGTAGTGGAGGTTGCTGATAGGGATATGCGATAAGATTAGCCAGATCAGGGTAAGGTCAGGGGGGCATTTGCTCAAAAAAGGTTGAGAACCACTGAAATAAATAATCAGGATAAACGTGGGAACTTTTACTTTTTACTTTTAGTAGCAAGCACTTTATTGATCCCAGACAGGAAATAGGTGTATCTATTACAATATGCAGTTACATTTAAAATAGTCCATCCTGGCTATATATCATAGTATCATGTCATATTATAGTAAGCATAATGAAAACCAAAACTAGTCTCTTACCTTGCTATCTGACGATAAGTCGATATCTTTATTTTATGACTGTACCTTACCACTCTGACAAGATAGTCTACTGTACTATTGCATTGCAGGTACAGCTTTGAGTCAATAATCTGTATCACAGAGAGAACAGAAATTTTAATGGGAAATAAATGGACTGCATTTAAAAAGCGCTTTACTAACCAGTGGTCACATAAAGCGATTTACAATATTGCCTAACTTTAACCCATTCATACACACATTCACACACTGATAGCGGTGTCAGCCATGCAAGATGACATCCAGCTCGTCTGGAGCAGTTAGGGTTAGGTCTTGTTTAGGGACACCTCAACACTCCATGAGGAGTCTGGGATTGAACTAGCAATCCTCCGGTTACCAATCAACCCTCTCAAAGGTTTTTGTGGTTATAGCTGTTCCATATACTAAACCGACACCAGTATCTTGTGTGAGGCTTCTGACTTAAGCTGTAGTCAGAAGAATAGTGTCATGTGTGAGTCACTTACGTGGAACACTCTTCTCAACATCTAAACACACTAACTAAAATAACATTCCATGAAAGACTTGGTGGACTGGGTTGATGTCAGCTGGGCTCCCTCAAGCGTGAGGACAAAGACTGGGAGGGAGTGCAGGGCTCTGGGATGGTTAGCCATCGAAATGATAACGTACAAAAACCTACACTGTTATTTTCTACTGCAGCCATTTATTCCATATATATATTAAAAAAAAATCCAAATTCCGTTGGTTACCTGGCTGGATGCTCGCAGAATTAATTTGCCTTGGTTTCTGTAATGATTGACGTGGGTCTTGACTTTTTTCAAAAGTGCCGAAAAGCATCAAATGACATCTGAAAAGCTGACTAGAGGCCACTAGAGGCTGCTAACCAGAAAACGTACATAGTGAAGGTTTAAGAATCAGCATTCTCAAACACCTACCTAAACAAACGTTTGCATTCCTCAACACAGATTTGTGTTTAGGAAGCCACACAACACACTATCTAAACACGCATTTGCATTCCACAAAATGTACCAACAGTAAAGATACATGAATACACTTGGTACATTCCACAAAATGTACCAACAGTAAAGATACATGAATACACTTGGAATGCTATTTGCCTCGCCGTCTGTTTTTGTTGTTGTTGTGTTTTTTTACTTTTACATTTTGATCAGTGTATTTCAATGTTTTTTTCCTAGCTGGGAAAGAACGTTGAATCGATCACCATGGTCTTTGATGTTGAAGGCTTGGGGATGAAACACATATGGAAACCTGCCATTGATACATTTTCAGAGGTACACACACACACACACACACACACACACACACACACACACACACACACACACACACACACACACACACACACACCATCATAAAAATAAATCTAATTTAATAAAGGTCAATATAGCTTTGTTGGTTAAAACAATAACACCTTTTTCCATTGCTAAATAAAGTTCTGGGATGAGCCCATATTAAGATAAGATATCACTTTATTGTCTGATTTATTATGAAAATTGTCCTGCCTCACAATTGCCATAGTTAGACAGAGTTGAGACAATTAGACAGAGATACAATCATAAAGTGGGTACAGTATAACATACAACGCACTTCAATTAACATTTTGTCATTAAAACATGAAATATAACACAGGAAAACATTACTCCCCCAGTACAGCACTAAACCTCTGCTAAAACATCCCCCATTTCAGATGATAGTACCTCAAATAGAAAAGTGAAAGAGTTGAAGGGTTTCAATACGTGCTTTTTTTATATTCTGTACTTAAAGATCCTCCAGATGTTTGAAGAAAACTACCCAGAGCGGCTGAAAAGGCTGTTTGTCATCAAAGGTACAGTTGTTTTTCTTGTTCTGTCCATTTTGGACGTTGATAGTCACCAAAGGCAAAGAGCAGTAAACACATATACACAGTGACTTGGTTCCCATCTGGTCCAAACAGCCGACCCTCTCTTACCATGTCTGCAAGCATTGGGTTGCTACGAATTACTTCATTAATCTCAGACACGAAATGTAGCATGTCATAGCAGAAGAACTGGACAATAATAATGATTAATGAAATCTAAATGTAGATGTATGTAAAAATAAAATATACAAAAAGATCTACTACAGAATATATCTATATGCACGATATGTAACACAATTGTAAACAGAATGCAAATGTCCAAATTATTGACCATTGACGTATTGAGATATGTTTAGATATACACTTTCCGTTTGTCTACATGTTAGTTTGTAGTTTGGCCTTAAATCATTTTTGAACTATATGCTGAAATACAATTAGGTGTAGTATTAAAAAGTAAGAATAAGAAAAGCATTATAGTGAACACAACGGGTAGGAAACAACCCAGGCATTTACAAGGGAGCTTTTTCCTTAAAAGTAGTTTAACTAATGTTCTCCTTCCTCTGCAGCCCCAAAGCTCTTTCCCGCGGCCTACAACCTCGTCAAGCACTTCCTAAGTGAGAACACGCAACAGAAGATCTTCATTCTGGGGGGTAGGAATCTCCATCATAATTAACATTAACAGTTCAGTTCGCTCCTGTTGGTTCTTAATGGGCCTCTGCTATCTCTAAATGAATCCCACCTGTAGGAGAGCGAACGCAGAACTATGGGCCTTATTCACCCAGGGGCCATCGTGGTTCTAAACGCTGGCTGGGTGATTCCCACCCAACTAGCATTTAGTACTAAGATGGAACCAAGAGGCAACTCAGGACCAATTTAGTACACTATATAATACACACGCCGATCAAGATCCATGTCTATGCTTACTTGTAATGATGATGTGTTTTCTGGGGTCAAAGGTGAAGTTCTGAAATAAACTAAAGAAAATGTTTGTTTGTTGAGTCATCTGCCTTTCTCAGAACTTACCCCAACGTGTTCAATTTATGCTTGCATATTGGAAGAAGATTGTGATGTTGTAGATTGTTATTGTGTGTGTGTGTGTGTGTGTGTGTGTGTGTGTGTGTGTGTGTGTGTGTGTGTGTGTGTGTGTGTGTGTGTGTGTGTGTGTGTGTGTGTGTGTGTGTGTGTGTGTGTGTGCAAATGATAAATACAAACTATCCATTCCAAACTGATCTGATAAAGCAAGCCAGAAACGGAATGTCATTCAGTATCAAAGGCAAAGTATCGTAAGGTCTTTCCTGCAACTCTACTCCCATTCATTCTCGATCCCTGTGCATGTGGTTCCACAGCCAACTGGCAGGAGGTATTACAGCAGTACATAGCCCCCGAGGAGCTGCCCGCCATCTATGGGGGCAAACTGACGGACCCTGACGGAGACCCTCGCTGTCGGACCCTGGTAAGTCCTCCCGGGTCTCGGGGGACACACAGTAGAACCGATCTGTTGTTCCTCTTCAGCAGTGCCAGCATCAGCATGATTCAGTTTTGCTGGTCAAGTGGGCAAGGGAGAGAGACATGTCTTTCTAAACAGTCAGAAAGAGTTTAAAATGAAGGCCTAGTCTAACCACCAATCGGTTTTAACACTAACAACTTCTAACAAACGTCACAAGGCAATTCCGTACATGGACATATCCAAAGGGAAAACTGTGAAAACAAGTGAGGCCTAAATGAATTACCATGACACTGTTTTAACTCGTTTAACTTGACCAGAGAAACTGTTCATCCCGATGCAAAACTGTTTCTGTAGTTCTTTTCTGTTTTAGAGCTTGGCTTCCTTAAAATGGGTCTGAAAATGTTTTTTCTCTGATGTAGTACATTGATATTAAAAATATTTGATATTTTTTCGTGAAAGTTACTTACATTTTCTAAGCTAGCAAAAGTAACTTGTTTAGAAAAGCTAGTAATAAAATTAAATGAGGAATCAAAGGGGTTGATCCAACTGGTACTTGTACAAACCTTGTACAGATTCCTTGTACAGCATTCTGTTTCAAACCAACGACATTCTTATCATTAAGTTCCACACAGATGGATCTTATGGTCAGAAACGTTGAAAAGTCTTATCTCAGCAGTACACAGCCAAAACATCTTATCTCAGTACACAGTCAAAGACGTTAGCAAATTAGTTCATTGACCTCTATGTCTATTGCCTTTTTTTGCCTAGCCAATTAGATTGGATAGTCATAGCCTCTGCTCCTTGACAACCATATGCACAGTGTCCCCCTGTAGAAGATACAGCCTCCCCCACAGCTGCTTGAGTAGCTCCTCCCTCAAGGACTGTATTCTAGATTAGCAAACTGACTGGAAGTCTGTTACTGTTTTTTATAGATAAATAATTGGGCCCAGCACAGACATGAGGAAGAAAATGAATGATTTTTTTTTTCGTCATGGAATTTTTTGAAGGAGAGAGTGTAGGGTTTTTTTTTGTCCAACCCTTTTTGTCCATTTCGTTTTGTTTGTGTATTATTTCTTAACACTTCAAATGGGAGAATTTGACTGTTTGTGTTATCACTTTGTATTGTACTGTATAAGCTAAGGTATTTGGCCACAGAGGCTTGTTGTATACATTGTGTCATTTTGAATCATGTTTTGTTGCCTTTTATGTGGGCTTGTGTACCGGTAGAAGAGGCTAAGTTCATGAGGTCAACACAAACTCTAGGCTCTGGATTAGTGTAGTTGTTGAATCGAACCACTCCCACATCTAGAGTAACTTTGACAAAGCATCAGATAGTACAACCCACTATTTGTACTACTACTATTCTAAAAAAAATTAAGTTTGTTTACATTCCTAATTTATTCTTGTGACGATAATTTGAATTTAAAATAATGTAAGTAAGTGTGTTGGTGCTATTCTGCTTATTTAATCATATTTAATGAACACAGACCTGTTTATAAGGTTACTCTCTGTTTCGGCAAATCATTTACTCTGGGTTTGCACTCGTGTAATTGACTCATCCTGTTATGTTGTTGTGTGTTGTGTTTTGGAGGGCAGATTGTTTTTTTAAATATTTTCTCACCTTTTTCTCCGGGTATATCCAGTTTGTTAGTGTTTGTGTCCACAAGATTATGAACATGTATTATGAGTGACAATTACCTAGAATTGTCCTGGCTTTTTATAAATGTGACCAAAACTGTGTTAACCCATCTAGCTCAGTTTATCTTCTTGGATTAGGGAACAGATACAAGTGAACATAAGTAAGATTAAAGAGACTCTCCGCTCAAAAACCTGTCATCTCTTTAGTTGATTTTAGATTGAAGAAGTATGCGTATTTATAAATAGCTTGTGGATAGCATTTTGGCTTCCCAGCATCAGTGTGTTTGGGTTGATATATAAACGGAAGTGCTAAAAAGGGGTAGTTGCTCTAATCTTATATCTTAGACTGCTTATGGGCTAAATAACAAAGACAAGATATGATAAATCATGTTGCATTACTCATCCTGACCAATTATAAATGTGCCACAAAACAAGTAAGTCATGCTTTTTGATTTTGTAGAAATTATTTTAGCAACTCATGAATTTATTTACAGATAATGATATTCATAATAACAGATGATATTATAATATAAATTTATCATGATAATCATAATGCTCATCGTGTGTGTGTGTGTGTGTGTGTGTGTGTGTGTGTGTGTGTGTGTGTGTGTGTGTGTGTGTGTGTGTGTGTGTGTGTGTGTGTGTGTGTGTGTGTGTGTGTGTGTGTGTGTGTGTCGTTTCCAGCTCCACTTTGTAGCCACAGTGCCCAAGTCCTACTATGTTCGGGACCAAGTTCAGCTGAACTATGAGCAGACAGAGATGGTGAACCGAGGGTCGTCTCTGCAGATGGAGTATGAAATTCTAGCTCCTGGTTGCATTCTCAGGTGAGGTCTCTCCCATAATATATTGGTTCATATCACATTGGTTCTGTAACCCTTCGGCTGCGACCCATAGCGGCAGGGGACTGTGAGATGGCCACAATAACAATTGTACACATTTATTTTCAATAAACTGAATGCCTGCATGCCTTGTGTGTTCTGTTTGTTCATAAGCATGTTTAAAGCCTAAAAAGGGAGAATTGTATCGAAGATCAAAAATCATAGAGAATGTGGATTATGGGGTGTCCTATAATCTGGGCGTAACGATAATAAGGGACTATACAAATAAAATTGTCTTTACTTGAATGACATTGTTTATAGATTGTTGAAAAATATTAACAACAGTATTAAGAATAGTGTTTACCTGTACTTTCCATCTCGTCATAGGTGGCAGTTTGCCAGTGAGGGGGCAGACATTGGCTTTGGGGTGTTCCTGAAGTCCCATAAAGGACAATGGCAGAAGGCATCACAGATGACAGAGGTTGTTCATAGCCAGCGCTACAACTCCCATTTAGTGCCTGAGGAAGCCTCACTCACCTGTCAGCAGCCAGGAGTTTGTAAGTGTGCCGTTGTATTTGGACCAAAGGAGTTTTCATCAGTCGATCGATGTCAACTCAAAGGGTTAACAATGTGCTTCCAGATTAATTTGATCCATAGAGGACGATATTATAATTAAGAGATGCTTTGGAGCATCTGCTAAACTATTTCATACCTCTTTTCTACGTGGCTTATCTAACCCTTTTTTATCGAGATCCAGTATTTAGAAAACAAGGTTCTGCTCATGGTTTTGAATCCAATTTGGATTTTACCCAACCTTACGCCATATTTATTTGTCTGTTTACAGATGTACTCCGCTTTGACAACACTTACAGCCTCATTAAGTCCAAACGAATCAAGTTTACCGTCGATGTCCTGCTCCCTGGCCAATTACAGTCCCCGAAGGCTGGTGGCAGTATCCAATCAGAATCGGCGAATGGGCTTGGCAAAGAAGAACTCAGAAATCAGATTGTTGTGGACCAGACTACGTCCGCACAAATGGCTTGAACCCCACGATACTTGAATATGATAGGTCTTTCGTTGGCCCTTTCCAGAGACACACTCCACACACACTCCAGATCCATCTGATAAATATATAATTCCAGGTTATTATATGTGGCTGATTTAAATGTTTGAGGAAATGGAATGCAATTGTTGACATACTCAGTCAGCACTCAACTGATATGTTTTCCGACGAATAATTTATGTTTGATTTTGACACAGATAATATTTTCAGAATATAGTTTTTTTATTTTTCTTGAAACATAATTTAAAGGCAATATTGTTGACTTTGATATAACCTTTAAATATGGTGCAGTTTAGGCTGTTATTTATTTTTATTAATGGCACTGTTGTGTGCGAGTTCTCTGAAAATGTTTGAATGTAGGTTTTAATCTTGTTCAATCGAATGAGAATACTTGTACTGTGCAGTACTTTAACGTGAAACAGTCGTACAACAATTATATTGTTGTTATATAGATTGTGCACCCGTGCATGCATGGGAATGTGTGTGTGATGGGTGATTTAACAGAAACCGAAAAAGTGTCCAATAAGAATAGCTTTTAAATACTGGTATAATACTGGTGGATATCTATACTGGGCTTCATGTGATTTGAGATTGTGTTATATATTAATATATGCAAGAACAAGGAAATCAAATCATGCACTGAAAAATATGTGAGTCTGTATATAATTAGTATACTATTACAGAGTTATAAAATAGCTGTTATATAAAACAGCATTGGTTGAAATGGTTTTTCTACCATTGGTCAGAGAGCTTATCCTTGTCAAAGAATGTGTCCCTCGATATTATGCTCTTATTCCATATACATAGCAAACAAATAGTTTTAATTACTTTAAATATTTCAAGTTAGTAAGTTATGTATAATTTCCGACATGGCTGGACTATGCACAGTATATAATGTTTAAATATAAACGTGAATAAAAACATGAAAAAATATATTTCTGAGTAATTATTATTACTACGATTAGGCTACCATTTATTGGGCTTTAATGGTCGCTATTGCTCAGAACAATTATTTTCTAAAAACTAAAAACAAATGTAGGCTATGTTATGTGTACAGGAATTGCGTGTGTAAAACTCGCTTGTTTCATTGCATAGGCCTTCCCAGAGTACACGCATTAACGGGCATTAGAGGAAGCAGTCTTTAGAGTCTGTATATTTATTCCGCTTTTTTGCGAGAATGGTATTTGTTCCAACTACACCTATAGTTGACGATATTCAATATTCACACTCCTATGTTGTTTGCCTGGTGAATGCAATTTTATTCGCTTCCAAACTTGATATTTCTTTCTGCGTGAAGTGTCACAGAACTGTACCGACCACAAGAGGGCGCACTGCATTCATAAAAAGTGAGGCATTTCATTGACGCAAGTAGAGAATCTCTCTTTTAACTTGTTGCACCGTTTTGTGTTGTCCTTTATCCTTTAGACATACACAATAAAACAACATTTGGATTAGAAAAACAACTTAAATTTCATTAATCTTCTGGTTTTTACATATTCTTACATATTCTACATAATACTATAATAGTTATTATAAAAGTTATTATATCAATAGTAGCAATTATACCTTTGAAATTGACAGTGGGTTGAATGTTTTAACATTTTATTTGCGGACGCCCTTGCATGTGCTCTGATAAAAGACATGTCATAGACATAGAAGACATTATGTATTATGCTTTAAACGTGGGACATGTGTCTGCTGCGTTGTCTCTTTAAAATTTCCCTCAGCTAATGTTGAGAAATAAAAATAAGGGGGCTCGCTCAAGAAATTCAAATGACGTACAACGCGTCGATTGGCTAGATTAGTTAATTATGCAAAGAGTGGGCGAGGCTGTGCGAAATGAGTAAGTGACGTCAGTTCCCAATTCTCAGAGAGTGAAACAAACATGGCGACAGACTGGAGTAGACAGGGGTTTACATTAACTTTATTCGTTTTTTCGTGTTTTGTGGCCGGTGGACAGGCCGAGGCTGGGCTCACAGACCTGGGTAGCAGCACTCGGATCATCGGCATGCGGCTGGAGAGGAGCGACAGGGAATCCAACACCACTGACGATGGGGTAATACAGGTAACTGAGGAGAGCAACATCCTCCTGAGGTTCTACGGGGTACATATCCTCCCAGAGACGTCCTCGATCATCAAGTTCATGGAGACGGATTCGGGTCCGGACGAGAACGACCATACTGGCCCCTTTAACAGGACTTGTTACGAGTACACCAAAGATTTAGTCATTCGGGGAGCCATGAACGTCAGCGGTAAGGGCACCACTGGGGTGCTCAACGTGAAAGTCAAACCCCTTCGCAAAAGTGAGAAAGAAAAGATGTACAGCTTATGTGTCAAAGACAGCCAGGACAACATCTGGTACAAGTTGGGTGAGGACGACGGAAGACTGCGGGTCGTGGAAGAGAAGACCTCACTGTTGCCACTATGGCTGCAGGTGATCATAATCGCTTTCCTCCTAGTGCTTTCAGGTATGTTCAGCGGGTTGAACTTGGGGCTCATGGCTCTGGATCCCATGGAGCTGCGAATAGTGCAGAGCTGCGGCACCGAGAAGGAGAAGAGGTACGCCAGTAAGATCGAGCCCATCAGGAGGAAAGGTAACTACTTGTTGTGCTCGCTGCTTCTGGGTAACGTGTTGGTCAACACCACGCTCACCATCCTCTTGGACGACCTCATTGGCTCTGGGATCGGTGCCGTGGTGGCCTCCACGTGTGGCATCGTCATATTCGGTGAAATAGTGCCCCAGGCCCTTTGCTCACGACACGGCCTGGCAGTGGGTGCCAACACCATCATGGTGACTAAGTTGTTTATGCTCCTCACTTTCCCCCTCTCGTGGCCCATAAGCAAGCTGCTGGACTGCGTTCTCGGTCAGGAAATTGGCACTGTGTACAACCGGGAAAAGCTGGTGGAGATGCTCAAGGTGACGGAGCCCTACAACGATCTGGTGAAAGAGGAGCTGAACATGATCCAGGGGGCTCTGGAGCTCAGGACTAAAACGGTGGAGAACGTGATGACCCCGATAGGGAACTGCTTCATGATGCAAGGGGACGCCGTCTTGGACTTCAACACCATGTCGGAGATCATGGAGAGTGGCTACACTCGGATCCCCGTGTACGAGACAGAGCGCTCCAACATCGTGGACGTCCTGTACGTCAAGGACCTGGCCTTCGTGGACCCGGACGACTGCACCACGCTGAAGACCATCACCAAGTTCTACAGCCACCCGGTGCACTTTGTGTTCCACGACACCAAGCTGGACTCCATGTTGGAGGAGTTCAAGAAAGGTTTGTGCGGTCAGGGGGGGGGGGGGGGGTTGGGTTTCAGAAATGGTGGTGACTAGACTATAGTGGAATGCATTTGAAAAAGTGTAAATGATTAATACTTTCATTCATTCATTCATTCATTCGTCATTTCATTTTCCATCTGTTCAACTTTGCCGTCCATCCATCACATTTGTAAATACACCATTGAAAGGACAGTATTGTGGAGGGTCTGATCAAAGGCACAGCCACACACATTGCACACTTACATTCCTTCTGCCTCCACACCATCCACCACCATAAACAAACAGACTGAATCATGGACTAGCCTCGACACTGCCAATAACAAACCCTCACCTTTGCTTTGGCGTCCAGGGAGATTTGTGTTTTGCTCTGAATTGCTCTATTCATCCTTTGCCAAAGTAGTCGCATCTGGGTTATCAGCTGATGGTGTTTTGGTCCCTTTAAACTATATATACTGCTAGAAGTTTACAAAGAAGACAACAAACAACAAACTGATAACAGAGTGCCTGTGAAATCAATGGGCTTGGTAAATATTGTCAACACTATTGAGGTTGTGGATAGACTTTTCCCACATTACCATCAAATTACTAGTCACTTTGTTTTGCCTTCCCTCCCAAGACGCTAAACACATTCTCAGGAGTACAGACACACACGCATACAAAAAGACAGTGTTTGTGTGCGTGTGTGTCACACTACTGCCATCTCCCGCTGGGGTGTATTTTTCCTTTCCATGGCACCTCAAGGTCACAGACAGTGTTTAGTACACACACACACACACACACACACACACACACACACACACACACACACACACACACACACACACACACACACACACACACACCCATCCCAATTGTTCTATATAATAGATAGATAGAATGATACTTTGCCCTTACTTAATCTCCTACAGCGGCTTCTTTGTAATGGCTTAACCTTTGAGTTACTCTATCATTATGCACAGTAAGGGATTACTCTATTGGCCTTATACACCTAGTGGCCATCTTGGTTATAAATTCAAACTCTGAGGCGAACAGATTTGTAATTCAGTTCCCTCACCCAGCTAGCGTCTAGAACAAAGATGGAACCACGATGGCCGCCAGTGGTGAATCAAGTCCATCGCTCCACTCGGCCTGCTGCTCTGGGAAAGTTCTCAAGTCACAGGGCTTCTCCTTGGACACACAGGTTGGAAGACACCCAGATGGCCACTCCCCTGAGTTAAAGAGCTAATGTTTTGTTAGACGGCCATAGATAGATACATAAACTCTCGGTGCTACCAGTTTATTAAGGGTCTCGGGGTTCCTAGCGGGTGTTCGTTGACATGGTGACGGCCGGGACCAACTGACCAACAACCTGCCGTGTAGGGCAATAACCCAACCCCCCCCACCCACCTCCCTGTGGGCCTGTAGAGTGCTGCTCTTTACCTTATTTTGCACCGGTTGCCATGGCGATGCCATCCCATGGTGAGGGTGAACGCGGGGGTGTGATGGATTGCTCTTTTATTAGGCTTACATGGCAGGTACAAGGAGTGGCTTGGATAGTGACATTTAGTGGAAAGGTCTTTAATCGACCTTGCGGTTTTGCAAAAAGTGCTGAAAATGTTAACATCAGCATGTTTCCCTGATTCGACGGTAGCACAACACAATCACAAAGAAGCAACACGAGACAAGCAATATCAGTCCAATTGTTATTGCCAACTGAGAGGAATTACTCGCCCACTTAATATTCACAATTACGACCTACTAAGAGAGCTTTATCAGTTATTATCTTTATCTTTTCTATCATCTTTATCTTGTTATTACTGCGGGGCGCCCCGGTGGCTCACCGGGTACCATATACGGTAGGCTCAGTCCTGAACGCAGCGACCCAGGTTCGAATCCCGCCTGTGGTTTTTGCTGCATGTCCTCCCCTCTATCCTATACCTTCCTCTCTATCTCACACATAAAAATGCCTAATTACCTGTACCTAATTAATTAACTGTTATACATTTTCATCGTAACGACATAATAGTGGATGCGGATTTCTCATTTAAGCTCTAGCTACATGCAATGCAAGCATTGTTTTTTTTTTTATCAAAGATTGCAACAAAGAAAAATAAATAGTTAATTCATGGTAGATGTTTAGTGGTTTCTTCCACTCGGCCTCGTACTGAAGACTCTCGAGTGGCCTCTTTCTACTCTTTTGTCTAGTTTAGTTGTCAGGCTTGTACAGAACATATGTCATCATCTGCATTGTTCGTGTACACAGGTACATGGCTCGCCACCCCACCCAGTCCTAAGGGCGCCTTCTAAGGACCCGGTCACCAGGGCTGTTTAATGATCACGGGAGTTGTTCCTTAAGTTTGCTCCTTCCCAGCAATTCCTTGCGTGGTGGCTCTCCTCTTTTATGCTGGACTAGCTGGTCTATCCTGTCTCCATGTCTGGCTGCTTTGTGTATCCATCTCAATTGCCACGCCCTTTTAACACACAATGTACATATTGGGCAGGCATACAGTGATCCCTCGTGACCGCACCCCCCCCCCATCCCCCCACCCCCACCATTTTAGTTATTCAATGTCTAGTGCCATGTGTCCTTAAATAGTGAACTGCATGAACTTTGCAGTTGAACACACACACACACACACACACACACACACACACACACACACACACACACACACACACATACACACACGCACACATGCAGTCTCATGTTCAGCTGATGTATAGTATTCAGAAGCCTCTTGCCAGCTACCTTTTATAGTGCTGTGCGGCCCGACAGGTGGCCCTGTTTCGTCAGCCCATATCACTCGAGGCTTCTATTATCGCTGAATATGGTGCGTCATAAAACCACTGTCTCTGTACCAACAATGCATTTCAGCTGTGTGCAAAGAACACCGCTTTCTCAGCACTACGCGCCGTTCCGTGTTTCTGTGTTTACGGCCGGCTCCGTGTCGCTGAGTCGCACAGAGGACACGCCGAGTCACGGTTGAGGAAGTCGAAGTCGCATTATTTTGAGGAACAAAAAAAAGCGCGCTGTGATTTGTGCTCCCACGTCTCAAACGTCACAAACGCCACACTATTGTGAAGGTTCACCGGTATGCCCCTGCCGTTAAACCCGTTGGTGGAAGGCTAGTTCCAGTCCCTCTGCAGGGAGTGGAGCTATGATATGGTAGAAGCGTCCCCTCTTACTGAAGCCCATTGTCTCCAAGGCCTCCCCGTCTGGGGTGGTGGTATCACATGCTTCGGCGTGATCTACAGAGAGTCACTCCGCCGCCTTTAGTCACCACAAAAGACCACCTTCAGTCACAGTCAGCCGTACCCATACATGGTTTGCTCCTAGATTTAGAACCTTTTTAATGCGGACATGCTGAGATTGAGCCACTCTACAAAAACGGGGAAGTTGGAATAGGAAATGGGGCCAGCAGTTGTAAATGAACCACTATAGAGAAATCGGTGTCCTTTGAGCTGGGATCATAGGTGTCCTTCTTTCCATGTCCGTTAACCATTAAGTTGGGTGTCATGTTGAATTTCTTGTTGGATGTGGGTCTTTGCCTCAAACCCATTCTTGGAACACACACACACACACACACACACACACACACACACACACACACACACACACACACACACACACACACACACACACACACACACACACACACACACACACACACACACTATTGTGAACGGTTTTTATTCTTGTTTCAGCCTTTCTACCAAATTTGCCGGCCTTAATTTACATTAGACTTTTTGTGGTTAATATGGTAATAATGATAATATCATTATTGATGATGAAAGACAAATGTACTGGTGCATCTATTTGTAAAACAGAAGAAGCGAAAGCGTCCATATAAGTGAAGGATGAATACAACGAATGATGTTACAGTTAGGACTCAAACATGACAGAATAGTGACACTTTTTGTCAGGGAGTCCAGCTTTAGCCAGTCACTGGAAAAACAGGTCAGATGAGCATGAACAGATCTACCCATCGTGTGTGTGTGTGTGTGTGTGTGTGTGTGTGTGTGTGTGTGTGTGTGTGTGTGTGTGTGTGTGTGTGTGTGTGTGTGTGTGTGTGTGTGTGTGTGTGTGTGTGTGTGTGTGTGTGTGTGTGTGTGTGTGTGTTTACGTATGTGTGTACAAAGCCTGCACCTGCATTCTTGTTGTGCATGGGTCTGTGGGAGTGTGTGTGTTGTCCCTCTGTTTTTGTGCGAGGCCTGTTTTCCAGTTTGGTGTCAGCAGTCAGCATGCAGTCTATGCACTGGTGTGTTTGTGTGTGTGTGTGTGTGTGTGTGTGTGTGGTATGCATGGCATGGCATGGCATTCCTCTCCCATACAGACCCATAGCTCCCCCCCTGCTCCCTTTTGTCAGAGACGAGGTCGCATGTCAACAAACAGCAGGGTAGCGTGCTAACAGCCGACTGGAGCCCAGGTCAACAGAACGGCCACGGGTCAGCCCTCCATGGGAAGGTTCCCCCATAAAAATAGAAATGGAAATCGATGATGCGTGTGTGTGTGTGTGTTCCCCAAGAGACTGAAGTTTCTCCAGTGTGCACAATAAGTGTGTCCCCTGTGGTCACACTTCCTCTGAAATATTGACTCAGCTCTATGGGGAGCTAAGGCATAGGTCACACACACGCACACGCACGTGCACGCGTGCATGCAATAGTGGTATCCTTTCTGTTGGCTTTCCATTGCATCATTTCCTCCTTCACTTGTGTTTCTTAATGATCTCTCTTACGAAGTCAACAACAATCAACAACAATCAAACTACCTAGTGTCTGGTCGGTGTTGGCTGTTCATCAGCCTTCTTCCCGAGTCCCACCTCAACCTTGTTTCATCTCTCAAAGGTGTTTTAATTAAATCTAAGTTATATATATGAACATAACAGCAGGGATAGCCATGAGTTCTATTCTATTTCCTTTTATGTCCAGTATATACACCCACCCACCCCCCCATCTGCGACAAAAGAGAATGCCCTTAAAGTTGAAAATAATAATGATAAATAATCATTTGGTTTCAGACTGATGCTCTACCCCCATCTTACACTGGTGACTCACTGCTCATCACACCATGGCCATCTTCCACAGAAGCCTCCCTGGTGCCTCTCTGTCGTAGCCTAATGACCTTGCGCAGGAGCCAGGGATGAGTGCACTGTCTGCCCTGCTCACTCCCCCACCCCCCCCCCCCCCCCCCCTCTCCCCCACACCGCCTCTCTCCAGAGACCTGAAGGTCGCGACTAAATATATATACGACCGGGGTCGTCATCGCAAAAACATCCCTGACAGGGATGGCCAGACTCCTCAGACAGTGAGGACAACGTTTCCTGTTTCTCCCACTGTCTGGAGGGTCTTGAGTGGCACCCGGCCAGAACGCCCAGGCTAAAAGTCTGCTTTGGACCCAAAGGGAGGAGTTAAAGGATGGATTTAGCTCCCCCCCCTTTTAAGCACTAGCGATTGGCGTATGAGCACCGTTTTCGATGAACCCACTGCTCTGAAAGTCTGCTTGATGCTACTGGTCCTTGTTGTTCTGCCACTCTAGCCCTCCCTCACCTCCTCCCTTTCATCTTTTAGTGTGCTTATTTTATAGATCAAAGTGTGTGTGTGTGTGTTGTTGTTCATATACCCTAATGGCACTGTGCAGGTTCCATTCATTTATTAATCCATTATAGGGATGGAGAGGTTTGCTATGTTGGCAGCAAGTACTGCCTTTTGTGTATTTCAGTCTGTATCACCAATACTGCTTTGGGGGAAATGAGAGCATGAGCATCATTGTATGGTCATACTACGTCTGCAGCTCGTTTTGGGAGTGTGTGTTACCTGAAGTTAATTATAAACGTACTTCCCCCACTGTGAACATGAAATGAAAGGGCTGTCAGGGCGACATAGATGATGAAGATAGTGGTTCCATTCGTCATTTTTCAGTGACTTCATGCTTCAATGGCGCTAACTCCTCCTGGCTTAGGTGTGTGCGTGTGTGTGGACACGATGCACAAAATCAATAGTGACTTCAGAACAAGAAAAACCGTTAAGAAAAAAGTTTTGAAGGGCTCTTCAAGTAGTGAACATTGTTTCCTCGTCACCATAACTACTGAATCATCAATGTGAATCTTACTGGATGCCTTCTAGAACGTGAAGAGACATGGTATTCTAGTTTGGCTAGTTTTTGAGAATTAAAATCATTATACATCACTGCAGCTTATATAAACTCGATTAGTGAAATGTAACCTTTTGTAGTTTGTAAAACTCTTAAGAGTTTTACAAACAGTACACAATACCTTTTTTATAAATGCATTTTTCCTTAATTTGAATCATCTACATGATGCACACCTTTTGTTCGGAGGGCAAACGGGTAACTAACCGACCTAATCATCTGATAACATGCATTTCTTGTTCCCCCCCCACTCTAGGGAAATCTCACCTGGCCATTGTCCAGAAGGTGAACAATGAGGGCGAGGGGGACCCCTTCTACGAAGTCGTGGGATTGGTCACTCTAGAAGACGTCATCGAGGAGATCATCAAATCAGAGATCCTGGATGAATCAGACCTTTACAGTGTGTTGCGTTGATCAATCTACGCTTATCATTCACAACCTCCTAATGTAGTCGTTATTCCTTGATCGATAGGCCGTCTGATTAATACAAGGCTATAAGTAGACTCACAATAGCCATTTATAGTTCAATGACTTCCGGTGAGTAAATAAGTAATGTCTACTTTCTCTCCTTTCCCACAGCGGATAACCTCAACAGGAAAAAAGTGGCGCCCAATAAGAACAAGAGGGACTTCTCCGCCTTCAAAAACGAGGGCGAATCCAAAGCCAAGATTTCCCCTCAGCTGTTGCTGGCCGCCCATCGCTTCCTGGCCACAGGTAGGGAACGGACGTGCAACACATGCACACATCATTGTTGTGCGTCACTCATCACATCAGAGCGTCATCCGTGCTTAGACACTGCAGCTTGTGTATGAGCATGTTTGTGCACACAAACAGACATATTCAAGCCACAGTATGACGTTCTATTTTTGCTTATCCGTTAATTGAACTGCCAAGTCATCGTCTCAACGTATAGGAAGGCAGGTTGTTACGTACATTTGTGCCGTGAAAGCATGTTTGGGATTTCGGCTGCATGGCTACATATGTCATCCATTCACCTTCTAGCACATGCTGATGGGGCGTTGCACAAGAGCCGCTCCGCATACCTCCACAACATGTGGCCTGGTACTGGGTCTGCCTGGTAGCAACTGTAACCTGATGCACGCCGCGTAGAGGATGGTGGCGCTGACCGCCGTCTGCACGACTCGGCAGTCCTCATACAGGAGACTTTTCTTCTTTCTTCCTTTCTTTTCTTCTTTCTTTCGTTAGTTTGTTCTTTCTGTCCTTCTTTCCTTCTGTCCTTTTTTTTTTTGCTTTACTGCAGCATTAGTCGGTTAATTGTATACGAAGTACATTTTATTTGATATAATGTTTTCTTTATTTGATTCTGTTCATTCCATTCCTGCTAGCATGCACCCACAGGACACAGCCAGGCCTCAGCATGTTGCAACATTTATAGCCGCTGTTTGTGTTCGTGATCAAAATGACTCCTTCAAAGCTCTTTCCTCAAAGCTAGGGGCTACGAGGCAACTGTAGTTCATTGTTTGCATCGTAAATTGCATTGAATAGTATTAAGTGGTTTAGATGCTGATATGCACGCATATAATTTTTGACATGCATTCAGAGCATGCATTAAATGTTTAATGATTAATTCTGTGTGTCTCCCCCCCTGCCCCCCCTTCAGAGGTGAGCTTGTTCAGCCCGTCCCAGGTGCTGGACAAGGTCCTGCTGCGGATGCTGCGCCACCCGGACGTCATCCAGGAGATCAAGTTCAACAGTGACGACAAACGGTCGCCACATCACTACGTCTACCAGAGGGGCAAGGCGGTGGACTTCTTTGTTCTCATCCTGCAGGTACACACACACACACACACACACACACACACACACACACACACACACACACACACACACACACACACACACACACACACACACACTAGGAAATATATACACACACACACACACACTAGGAAATATATACTTCATGTCACCCACACCACAAGTTGCCTCAGAACCAGGTTGTGGTCACAACTGCCGAAAGGGAGACACCGTTTCCGAAAGCCACATGTCAAACCTTTTTGAGCGAGATGGCCAACACCTTCCCGCTCGTATATGAACTGCATCTGTATTGACTGCGATTTAAAATTGGATAAAAGTGATCAACACTAAATGGTTATAGTCAAGGAACGTTTCAATTGTGAGGACGATTTCATCCGTGTCACAGTTGTCTTTGTGTGTTTCTCCGCGGTACCATTCCCCCGCTCACCCAGAGGGGCAGGGGGCTCAGACTAGTCCATGTCACACACTCGTGGAATCTCCACTCTGTCCAATTAGAATCCTGGGTGTGTGACAGATGGCACCAGTCATTGTCACTGTGTGTGTGTGTGTGTGTGTGTGTGTGTGCGTGTGCGTGTGTGTGTGTGTGTTTTCGCGAGAATTAGATTAAACATCAACGTATACGTGCTGTACATCTGCCATGTAAAAGCTTCACTATGCCTTCAGCATCTCCATTACTTGCGAAGTCCGTCCAAAGTTTGGAGAAAGAACAGATTCAATTCTCAAGTTAACAAACCCTAATGTGATTGGCTGAGAGGTTGTGACACTGCTGAATGAAGTGTAGTGCAGTGTCGGGTCTGCTCACAGTGGAGTGGCTTGGCCAGTCACTGGGCCAATCCTGGTCCGAAGCCAATCAACTACATCCTGGCGGATTAGCTGTTCGCTTTGAGCTTTGTGATCCCGAATTGGTCCCAGCGCTGCTACTGAGAGCATTAACAATACGCCACCTACACTACATAGCAGAGGAAATGCCAGCGGAAAGAGCATTAGCCCGGTCGCTGAGAGAAAGGGATCGCCAACATACAGGAGGAATTGTTTCCAGTATGACTATCTTAAGTGAAGGGTCATCGGAAATGATAGACGGATGATAACTAGAATTTCTTCCTTCTACTGACCGAATTCAAAGAAAGTCAGATTGGGGAGGTGGAGGGGGGTGAGGAGAGGGAAAGGGGATGCACTCGTGTGTGTGTGTGTGTGTGTGTGTGTGTGTGTGTGTGTGTGTGTGTGTGTGTGTGTGTGTGTGTGTGTGTGTGTGTGTGTGTGTGTGTGTGTGTGTGTGTGTGTGTGTGTGTGTGTGTGTGTGTGAGCACGCTCATTCTTGCTGGCTTGCTTCTATACAATTGATATATTTAATATGAACTGTACACACACACGCACGGCCATGCTCTCTGCCCCGCGCTACAAACATTTTTGTTCTAGAAACATCTCCCGCCTCTGTGTTGACTGTATACACTTTGTCTACATATAAATAGGATCTTAAATCCCATGAGGTGGGAAAAATGCTCCTTGATGTTGCATGAGCTGCAGCTCAAAATACCACCGCCCCCTCTCCTCACACACACACACACACACACACACACACACACACACACACACACACACACACACACACACACACACACACACACACACACACACACACACACACACACATTCCCAAAAGTTGGTTATGTCATTGTCCCTAAACAGTCATTAGTTTGGTACTGTAATCCCTGAATCATTGCGGTCTCCCCCCCCCCACCGTCGTTGTAATGGAACCTTCCTGGTGGGAGGCAGGATGTGGCGACCCCACATGCTGATTTATCTATTACGCGGTTGGAGGTGGCATAGGGGGGTGACATTCAATCAAGAGTCGTGACTGAATGGACTGAAGTGTATAGCCACCCATCGAAACTGCAGACAGAGGTGAAGTGTGCTTTGAAAAATAGGATTGTTGGCTCTGGGAAATGTTCCCCTGATGGAGATTCAGGCGAGGGTAGGCGTTTTTACTGCAGTTTATGTGTTGATCATTGTTGATTGTCAGCTTTTTAGATTTTTTTTTTTGTACAATTTGATAGTATGAAGAGATTTGAGATTTCTTTTCCAGAATAGGATCTGATATGGTTGTTTATGAAACAGAATGGCCATATAGTGAAAAGACGACCCAACATTTACTCAAAGTCCCACTATGTAAACTTAACTGCATGTTTTTGCTTTTGTTCAAACATAAGTTACTTATTGTTTACAGAATAAAAACAGTCCATCCATTATTCTGTCCACCCAGGGAATCACGCCCTCATTCAGTTTGGTCTGTGACGACCATTGATGGGAGATTACACCTAATTGTATTTTTGGTTTTATTATTAACGTATCAAGTGTCAAAGTTAACACAGTTGCTCTACTTCACACAATCTTTTTATGTTTCAAGAGCAAACCACTCAGTATTTGGCCTTTATCCTGCTCCATTTGATTTGTGTCTGATTGTTTGTTTGTGTGTGTGTGTGTGTGGGAATTTGTGGGGATTAGCATGTATGTGTAAGTTGCACGTGTGTGTGTTAGTGTATTTGCGTGTGTGTGTGTGTATATTTGGGTGTGTATATGTGGCTATTGCGTAGGAGGTCAGCAGGAACAGCTTCATGAGAACCGGGCCCATCATCACAGACACATAATTCACTGTCTGTGTTCAACTTTCTTCCACTCCTTTTATAGCACTCAGTGTGTGTGTGTGTGTGTGAGAGAGAATATTGGTGTATGCATGTTTACAAGCTCTGTCATCATGTGTTTATGTTGTTTGTTATGTGTCTGTTGCCTAGGGTCTGAATCTCACATGCTGATGGGATAGGGTCCCGGCCCCTATTGTGTGGGTGTGTCACACACACACACACACACACACACACACACACACACACACACACACACACACACACACACACACACACACACACACACACACACACACACACACACACACACACACACACACACACACTGTATTGACCTGACTGTAAGACGACCTCGCCTAAGATCACAGAAGAGTTCGTAGGACAGTAAGTGCGTGGAACTAATGCCATATAGAGCGACGACAAAAAGCGGTCTGCCAATGTATGCCTCCTACTAAGAGGAGTTCACATTTTCATATTAACCATTAACCCATGCCTCCCTTTTGACACATGACAAAGGCATGGGTACAACAGGGTGTTGGCCAGAATACACACACATTCAGCCCATGAGCTGTTTTGCCACCCCCTTTTTGTCCTAAGTTATTAAGAAACAAGAAAGACTGCACGTGTTCACCTATTCATGTCCAGCCCCGTTGTACATCCCACACACACACACACTTACACTCTTACACATGCACATTACTCCTTGACTCTGGTTCAGTCAGGATGTGTCATTGAGCCATTGCGCGTTCATTCATTTCTTGGTTAGTCAGTCTCGTAATGACCTTTAGTCATACCTATGCAACCGCAAAGCAATGCAGCCGCTTTACTTTCAGTGAGTCCTTCGCTGGGATCCCCTCAGTCTTCAATGCTGGTCCCCACTGGTTCAGGGGTTCTTACACCTTTTCCATCTGGGGACCCGAGAGACGACGTCAGCGTGTCCTTTGGCTCCTGATTGCACACTTGGAGAACTCTCAGGGAGACCACAGTGTACGTCGGTGACACGTACGTGTGTGACAACTTGAAAAAGAAAACTAATGTCTACTCTTAATGGATTGTGATCACTTGTCATATCTGGTATTCTGATCTACCACCTAGATGAGAGTCCTTGCATTAACATTGTGTATGCATTGCTCAAAATCCCCCTCAATAGCTTGAGTTCCAGTCCCATGGAAATGATCTGACACCGATTGTAACGTCACTCCACTTGATTTAACAAGGAGCTGTTTCTTTGGGGCAGTTTAGACCCCAAAGTCAGTCCTCTACTGCCGCTGCCTTCGGGTCAAAGCATCATGCGTCACTGACTTCTATCTATCATCTATCATCACTTTGTATGTGTGTGTGACAAAGTGGGCATTATGACGTGTGTGAATGTCCCCTATTTATGTCTACTCCTGTGTGTGTGTGTGTGTGTGTCTAAAGCTGGCACACCCACTGCTCAAGGAGAACAGGTCTGACCAGAACACAACGGCTGAGCACCTGACACAAAAGTATTTCCCTTCTCTTTAAATACGAGCGCTGCACTCTGGACATATCGCACGCCTGGGCTGAGTGAGACGAGGTTGTGACTAGTGTCACCCTGCTGTGCTCATAGGCCCCGGAAGAGTTCTCCAGCGCACTTCTCACTTCTGTTTTTATCCTCGAATCGATCATCTGTTCATACTGGTCTCACACACTTGAATGTGAAAAACACAACACAACACAACACAACACTAATACACATGACTCACTCCACTCAAGCTGCTCCCAAAGCAAATTCGATGACATTGTAAGTAATCATTGTGAACAATCATTATTTTTTAGTGTTCCGAGGTACAAATAAACAAAAAATACTGAGCAGGCACACACACTTGCATAAAACTGAAACCCTGTACACATTTGAAGGGGTGGGGGGGAATCACGCACGCACGCACGCACACACACACGATGTATGGGTGAATGTACGGAGATACAGATGGATTAGTGGGGGGGTGGATGGAGGTATAGATAGGTCCTGCTGCTGATGGGATTATCTGTGATGTGTTGTTGCTGCCGCGGTTCACACATTCCTGCGGCATGTGGGGTTGAGCCAACACACACACACACACACACACACACACACACACACACACACACACACACACACACACACACACACACACACACACACACACACACACACACACACACACACACACACACACACACACACTGCGTGTGTTAAATTTCAAGATGATAATAATACACAGCCTCTCCCGCCATCATATCCCCATCTCATACCTGTGTCATTATTGCTGTGGAACTCTTTAAATATTTAAAGCATGGACAACAGATGCATGAAATAATCCATGTCATCGGATGACATGTGGTCATTGCAGCGTTACAAAAAACAACAACAAAGAATAGAAAATATACTGTTTTCTGACCATTTCAAAATGAACAGCGTGTTTTGCCTTTAGCGTAGCCTGACCCTCAGGTGGATTGGAGAAAGAAAAAACATTCTGGGAGCGTGTTGGCACGTGACCGGGCCAGGCCTACGTCGAAGAACACTGTACATATCTTTGGAAGGGAAATCAGTTTGGATATGCAATGTGCCTCCGTCACGGAGACATGTTCCGGAACGTCCTTCCTTATTATTGTATGAACCTGTTGTTATTGTTGTGTTTACGCCTGCCCTCTCCCCCCCCCCCCCATCAGGGACGTGTGGAGGTCGAAGCAGGCAACGAGAACATGAAGTTTGAGACCGGACCCTTCTCCTTTTACGGCGTTATGGCGCTCATTGCCCCGACGCTGGGTGAGTTTTTCCTCCTCTCTATCCCTTCCTCCTCCTCCTCCTTCTCTTCTCCCCCTTTCCTCAGTGTCTTCTCCTCCGTCACCTCTCCTTCCCCGCTGCCTTCTCTGTGAAAGGGTTGAGTTTCCTGTCATCTCAGCAGCTGCAACAGCAGTTGTCCGGCGCGGCTAAATGCTGCCCCCTAGTGCTGACAGGGGGCCACGGCTGAAGGGGTTTTGGCTTCCGCGTAGTGACGATAGGGGATACAGCCAGAGCCCGTCTACGGAGAGCCTTGGCACTCTCTATTGAGCCCCATTGTATCGAACTTGGTTGCAGTTCCATTAGAATTCCACTGGGGGTGATCGCCTGAGTGCAGATTGAATGGGGGTCTATGGGGCTAGACGGCTCAATGTATCTCTTTGACCTGCTTGTCGTTGAAATATCGCAGATTTTATTCTGCCGTAAAGCAGGACCTCTGGCAGCGACTAAGTGAACTTAAAAAATGTAATATTCAGCTGAGTGTATTATCTTAGCCCCCCACCCCCCCTTTTGAAAGCAACTTTCAAATTACTTGACAAAAAATTACACCCTGAGAAAAGTGGAATTTGAGGGTGGAACCCAGTCGACTCCCATTCATTCTGCACATTCTGCAGCTGAGAGCGCCCTCGCATGGACAGAGATTTGTTACCGCAACCAGTCCAGAAACAGGAAGTTACCAGAGAGTGCCAGTTCTGATACAGCTGAAGGGGTTTCCGCTAACTGCTGCCACCTAGTGTTGACGCGGGGAATGGGTTAAGTGGTTCCGGCTAACTGCTGCCACCTAGTGTTGACAGGGGGAACGGCTGAAGGGGGTCTGGCTAATTGCTACCATCTAGTGTTGACAGGGGGAATGGCTGAAGGGGGTCTGGCTAATTGCTTCCACAGGGTGAACGGATATGGAAGTCACTCACTCTCACACCCACTCACTCAAGCCAGGTGAGCACCTGTACACAGGCCCGGGCTGGTAAGAGAATAGGGAAAGCATGGGTGTCAATGTGTGGGTAAGGTGAGAAAGATAAGCAGAGAGGGGGCGGAGGAGGAAATGTGGTGACAGTTGTCAAGCCGTTGTGTTCTGATCAGACCCGTTCTCCTGTGGGTGTACCAGCTCACACACGCCCTTGTGGTCCCACGGACACACGGAAGTTATCTTTTGGATCTCGACGTGCATAGTGCAAGTGTCACTGAACTAGTCATGACCCACAACTTCCCAAAAGTATTTTTCTTAGTTTTCTTATTTTTCTCAGACATTTTTCTTCAGTGTCTCATTGTCCGGAACGGGGGGGGGGGGGGGGGACATTTTTAAAAACACATTTTTACGACGTGTTTTTCCAGTGAACAGTTCCGCTCTGTTGGTTTTGTTTTTTTTTGGCTCTCCCTCATTCTCTCTCTCAAACGCTTATGAAATAAGACCACAGGAAAGAGTTCACCCTGGTTCTGGGCCATCAGGCTCCGTGGTCGATTTCCTGGAAGAGAGTTGACCTACATTCTCACTATTTTACTCTGTCTCTGTCTCTCTCTCAGTGGTCGCCCCTCGTCCCTCGTCTCTCGCCTCTTTTAAGAGGTTCTCTCTGTTTTCTCGCTTCCCAGGTAACCTTCGGCATGTCTGGGTTCCTTTAACACCTAGGCTGGGTAGGAGTCTTGCCTTGACTCGTCCTAGTGGGCTATTTACTCTACTCACCTCTGTACTAACGACTTCTGCGGAAGTCTGTAGGATTATTTGAAATGTCCCATCAGTTTCTTAATTCTCCATCCGCAGTGGTGGGTCAAAAACGTCTCATCCATTGTGATAAACCAAATGTACAATATGCAATATTTGATCTTGATTGCTCAGAGGCCGAGATCGGTAGACTTCATCTTGTTGCACAACAGCTGGGGTGACCAAAGACAGAAAGCAAACGTAGTCTCCCAGGGAGTCGATGGAGAAGGGAATAGGACATGATCACTCCAGGTGGAGTTGCTTAAAGGATTATGGATTAAAGTGTGCCTTGATTAATGTTGAGAGCATGCCGGGATAGGGCCTAACTCGTAACCCTGTATTTGTCTTAAAGTGTGCCTTGATTAATGTTGAGTGCAAGCTGGGATAGGGTCTTACAAAGAACCCTGGCATTGTCTTTCCGAAGAATGGCTGGCATTTGGTGTTTGTCCTATTCTGTTCTCCTCGCATCTAGTTTAACTGTAGACTTTACCACGACAATAAACAGTCAAATCTTGGCCAAGGGGACCACACCGCTTCTGCCATAATGCATGTGGATGACATTGGTGTTTCTGGTATCATTAGTGCCCAGAAATTAGCCTATTGAAGATAGCTAGCGAGTACCTAGTTTGTTTCGACAGAGTGGTTTGCTGTTTGAATTCCTGGTTGGCTCCTCAACGTAGCAACCAGGTAAATGGCACGTTGAAGCACTGCGTACACAACAGACGTTAACGTAGGCAATTAGAGTTCTGCTTATCATGTTTTCTTGTGACTAACGTGGATGGCCTGTGTGACTATCCTCATTGTTTAAACCTAAAGAAGGTTAGCCAATAAGGATAGTCATGTTGGGGTAATGTGTCTAACTCTAATATAACAAAAATTTAGGTGTCCAACTCACCCACACTAAAACGCCAAGGGGGACTGTCTATATTTTCTATTATAGAGAGTCATGCTTCATTCTTGAAGTAATGACTATTTTTCTGAATTTGAACAATGGAATCATTTAAAGAATAACATTGATAGATAAATAATGTCTGGGAATGTTCCCGTCAACAACGGGGGTGGGATGACGACCAATATTGGCAAACCTCATGGTTTATCTTATTTAATCCCATTTTACACGTCGGCACTCATAGCAAATGCATAATATCGGAGGGGGAAATGTGTTGTCTTTCGTACCTAACCAACTACTAGCGTATTAGCCTGACGGCTCAAAAGATACCCCCCCCCCCCCCCCCCCGCTAGCTAAAGTCCCTGAATGATAACTCGACTGACCTGTCCAGGTAAAACTGTTTCCTATGACTGCCTGAGACCCCCCACTGGAAGACTCACCTTTCCTGGTAATAATAACTACTCGGCTGGTAATCCTCCCTTGCCTGTGTGTGTGTGTGTGTGTGTGTGTGTGTGTGTGTGTGTGTGTGTGTGTGTGTGTGTGTGTGTGTGTGTGTGTGTGTGTGTGTGTGTGTGTGTGTGTGTGTGTGTGTGTGTGTGTGAGAATCAACACGCATGCTATCTGTGGGCATAACGTAATGGATTGCCTCAGATACCAAGTGAAACCACATTTAGTTCTGTTGTGCAACGTCAAGTCTTTTTCCAGACATCTGTTTAACATTACATCGAAACATTATGCCTCAATAGGTTTTAGTAGTAGAGTATTTATTGTTTCCTTTTTATAAGTTTGTTGATTTGTAATTAAGCTTACATTTCGAAATACTTTATTGGGCATTTGAAACACTGTCCACCACTGTTGACAAGCCTGTTTGTGATGAAAAAAAACTTGTTTGTCTCTTCAGTTCCTGGACAAGCATCCCTAATATCATTATAGAAGTGAATTTCAGAATAATAACCTAGCGAAATGGCCGGCATCACCTAACAAATTGTGTGCCTTGATGAATGATCATGTTGCCCACTGTAAGACCTAACCGAGTGTGTGAGTGTGTGGGACCGTCATAATATGTAATGACATTCTAGGAAGTTTGTAACGTTATTATAACCTTCCATTTCAACCCCTTGCGCTGACCCTACCTTCTCTGTTGACTAACATTGTCTCTTGCATCATCCGATGAGCCATTGTGCTTGCCCCTTCACAGCATAGATGCACTCATTTTGTGTTGTTCTCTGTTCACATCTGTGTGTGTGTGTGTGTGCGTGTGTGTGCGTGTGCAGGATGTACTGCATGTACACATCTCGTTTCTTCTGAAAACTGGGCAAATGTCTCATCCAAGCCGTGACTCACAGGATATCTGCCGTGTGCATGTGCGTGTGCGTGTGCGTGTGTGTGTGTGTGTGACCTCGTTCCCCAGACTTCCGCTCCCCTTCACACCTGAGCGGGCTGAACCGCACGGCGTCCCTGAGCGGCGGCGAGCGCAGCGAGGCCCTGTCGGTGAGCGGCAGCAACAGCCAGCTCAACAGCAGCGGCAGCCCCGCGCCGCAGTACACCCCCGACTTCTACGTCAGAGCCCTGACCGACCTGCAGTTCGTCAAGGTAACACTGCTCTTGTTATTGTTCATGGTGCCGCATTGAGTCGCCCACACTGGATGATTCTAGTTCATCAGCCGTTCATCATCATCACATCTGACGTCGGGTGGCCGAGGGGCTCCAGATGGGGGCCCAACAAGGAGGGGGGTGTTAGCTCTCTTCAGCTATATGTGTTTGTTTGGACCGAGCGTGTTGCTGGAAGCTGAGCTCCGTCAGGGTGTGATCCGGGAGCATAAACTTGGCCAGCGGTGGCAGTGACTGTTAAAACAGTGTGACGGTTTCAAATCAAACCTGAGGCGAATGACGAATGTAGATAAACACTTGAACTAGGCCTGGGCGGTATGGCTGAAGGACATATCACGATATAACTTGATCATATTGATCGATATCGATAACTATTGATCATTTTAATGACCTATAAAGACCATGCTGGATTTAAATACTTCTGTTTAACACTCAATATGACCTTCCACCGTGTGTATCTCCTGACGGACAGTCATGTTGATGGAGGGATGGATCGATCATATCCATTTCAAACTGTGTACGAAGCCCCAGCCAGGTGTTGTTGATGTTAATGCGGTTCCTCTCTCTCTCTCTCTCTCTTTATCTTTCTCTTTCTCTTTCTCTCTCTCTTTCTCTCTTTCTCGCCCCCCCCTTCCCCACCAGATCACGCGGTCCCAGTACCAGAACGGTCTGGTGGCATCCCAGCTGGACAGCACCCCCCAGTCCCCCGAGAGCAGCCGGGCGGACAAGGCCACGCCCATCGCCTCCGAACCCGGGTCCCGCGGCCACACGCCCGCGGAGAACGGGCCGGACGAGACCACCCTCCTGCTGCTCAACGAGCAGAACTGCCTGGCCGGGTCGCCCCGTCCCCCGCCCTGCCCCACGGCCAACCACCACAGCCAATCCGAGAGCAGCATCTGACCCCCTCTGACCCCCCCCCCTGGCCGCAGTCACGTCCTGCCGCATATGAATGCACATGCGTCTGCTGTGGGCCAACTGGACGGATGAGTTAGAGAGTGTGTGTGTGTGTGTGTGTGTGTGTGTGTGTGTGTGTGTGTGTGTGTGTGTGTGTGTGTGTGTGTGTGTGTGTGTGTGTGTGTGTGTGTGTGTGTGTGTAGGGGGGTTGGGGAAGATGAGGATTTATAGACACTCCTTGCAAAGTGGGTAAGGTCCAATGAGACGGGATTGCGTGCACGCATTGTTTAGTGCATGTTAGGCTGGAGATATAACCTCACACACACAGACACACTCCTTTCACCCTGGATGTGTTGGCGTGTGTCAGTAAATTTCGTGACCTCTTGCACCAGCTCTAGGAACCGTAAGGACCCTCTCTCGACCCAATCACAGGCCTGTTCTCTGACCAGATTTTAGTTCATTGCGCTGTGTGTGTGTGTGTGTGTGTGTGTGTGTGTGTGTGTGTGTGTGTGTGTGTGTGTGTGTGTGTGTGTGTGTGTGTGTGTGTGTGTGTGTGTGTGTGTGTGTGTGTGTGTGTGTGTGTGTGTACACGTGGTGTAAGTAAAACTGCGTGTACGCTCCTACATCCCCCCCAAAACCTCTTCCGCATGCACACCCATGTCCCTGCCACACCCCCCCCACCCACCGTCTGTGAGTTCCCAGCATGTGGGAGGACCTCAAATCCACTTGACGTAGTCAAACATACTCTGTAAGAATACTGTAAGAAATATATAACAAAGACCTTTTTCTATCGTACATTTCATAGTTCAGATATGTATGTGTTTTAGATCCTAAACGTACACATGCATGTCAACAGTACATCTTTTCAAAGTCCCTTAGAGGTGTAGGTGTGTGTGTGTGTGTGCGTGTGCGTGCGTGTGTGAGCGTGTGTCCGCTCATTGCATTCCCCGTGTGGTAATGTTACCCACAGCCTTTCTTACATAGTCGTCGAGAGATTAAGGAAGGACAGCAATGCAGACCGATTAAGACAATCACATAGGACGACACCGTTTTGCTGGGGTGCTTTACTGGACCGATGTCCCCTGTGGTCCTCGCTAGTCGTAGTCTCCCCCTCGGGGTCCCCTCCCGGGCCTGGTCCTCCACTACCAAGCAGAGACGTGGAGCTGAGATTTTGAATGTGTCGTCCTCGTTTTTTGCCTTGACGACTGGGGTCATGGATGTTTCGATTGGTTTAAATGGAGGGGTGTGTGTGTGTGTGTGTGTGTGTGTGTGTGTGTGTGTGTGTGTGTGTGTGTGTGTGTGTGTGTGTGTGTGTGTGTGTGTGTGTGTGTGTGTGTGTGTGTGTGTGTGTGTGTGTGTGTGTGTGTGTGTGTGCAATCTTTTTGTATAAGACCAAAATCCAAAACGACTTTTAACTACTGAAGCTAGATACAAAAACACCAACAACCTGTTAAACGTCTTTAGTCTTGGCATTGGACTGGCAGGGCATTGGCCCTGTTTTATCCCTTTGTGAACCAAAAGTAGACTTTCTAGTCCCTGCAAAGGGCAATTATCAAGCACTTTTTCTTGGTTCTTTTACAGTAGTTTTGAGAAGCCAAAGAAGTCAAACCAATAGTTTGATTTGTTGCCTTTCTATGTATTGAAATAATCAGAGACATGCTTCAGACAGTTCACACAGTCAAAAAGCATTACGTTTTGAGTTCCAAAGCGTTTTTATGCATTTTTATGCATTTTACACCTAGATATATGTTATGGAAAGTAACAAAATGTGTAATATAAAAGTAGTGTCTAAATGTGACTTGTCTATTTGATGCTTGTTCGGTGGAAATAGGAGTTTTTATTGTTTGTCATTTCAAGGTTTTATATGTAATTTTATTTTATGTCAATCGTTGTTTCATGATTGCCAAATTACGACCAGAATTTGTATATTTATCTACGGGGAAACATTTTGGGGGAGGAAAGTGACAAATATTTTTTTCTATGAAATCATATTCTATTGTTCTGAATAGGCCTAATCATCCAAACGTTGACACAAAAACAAAGACGCCAGGGAAATTTTCTCTATGCCAATCATTTTCCCCAAAGTTGCAACTTTTTTTTACGACAGAGGCCACAGAGGTTGTGTGACGATTCCTGCGTGACTCACACACATTTTGCGCAACAGTGCGTGTTTCACCGCTTCACCCGCTTCATTCAGGTGTCAAGCGTGGCCGTCTGCTTCTCGTCCGGTGCCGATACTCACCGTTAACACGCAACCCCCTCCGGAACCGACGCGTTCCCACGTGCCTGGCCGTGATATAGGGCGGATAATGACGATGCAACGTCGGATGAATACTACGATGCAAATCAGAAGCACTTTAGCTAGGCCAACAGCGCTTCGCACTGGCGTTGAGTGAACAAGAGTGTTGCGCAACGCTGTTTATCACCTCGGGTCCCGTCAGCCTTGTGCTTTTTTTTGGACTCGAAACATGACGTTGTAGGCTACTTTAAAGTCACCGCCTTCTTCAGTCAAATGATTTGAAGCTCGAGAAAGTCATGCCGCGGTCGAGACGTCTGCTATGTGGCAACTTGGTACAACCATCATTCCCGAGCGACTCTCACTTCTTCATCTTAGAAACAGAGCTTGATCCTTTGAGACAGACTGGTCGTTGTGTGTGTGTGTGTGTGTGTGTGTGTGTGTGTGTGTGTGTGTGTGTGTGTGTGTGTGTGTGTGTGTGTGTGTGTGTGTGTGTGTGTGTGTGTGTGTGTGTGTGTGTGTGTGTGTGTGTGTGTGTGTGTGTGTGTGTGTGTGTGTGTGTGTGTGTGTGCGCGCGCGCGCATTGAGTTCAGTGCACCCCCACCCCTTCAAATATGTACAGGGTTTTCTGTAAGTGTGTGAGTGCTCAGTTTTTTGTTTTTTTGTACCTCAGAACACTGTAAGTAATCATTGTAAACAATCATTTTTTTTATGTCATTGAATTTTTTTTTGGGAGCAGACTGAGTGGAGTGACTTCTGAATAAATTAAATTAAAATGATTGTCCTCCATTCTTTCTGGTGTGCTTAACTTAAAAAAGAGAAACACGTTGTAAATACTGTTTTTATAATGACTCTCGATGAGTTTTGAAAGTGAACATTATCAATAAACCTGAGATTTTTTTTCTCTATGGAACTTGTGTTCTCTTCTGATATCTTCTGATTTACATTTACATTTAGGGCATTTAGCAGCTAAATGATGTTGCATTTTAATGACCACAACTACCAAATGTTTATTCACTGCCTAGTTCACCAGCTGGTGCTGACTCACCGCCAGTTTCAAATTAATTAATTTCCAATAATTCATGATGTCATGATATGCTTCCCTTTTTTATCTTTCCCAAAAACATCTGTAAACTAGAAGACATTGTCAGAACTTCAAATATGTGTCACCTTTACTGTACGAAGAAAGCCTTGCCTCTGCCAACAAGCTTCTTCACAAATGTTTCAAATGACAATTCATCAAATACATTCCAGATATTCAACAGTTCTATTCTATAAGGGGAATTCCCGCAGGCCTTGAAAACTGTAGATATTTAGCGTCTTAAATTAAAATAAAAAAAATAATTACAGGCCTATATCTAACCTAAGTAAAATCATTGAAAATGTGTGACTACAATTCACAAGTCTTTTTCTGGCCTCAAACTATTTTGGACAATTTTACCAGGATTCCCACCCCCACAGCATGCTGCTTGTGTCCAGGCTAAATTACATATACCTAAAAACGTAATCTCTGTTCCAGCATTATTGGATAATAGTGTTATTACTATGGAAACTCTAATAATTATTATTAGATCATATTAAAGAAATGCTATAAAATGGGCAGGGCTGTCTGGTAAAGCACTGATTTGGTTCAAACACTTCTTAAAATAGGCTACACACTGCTTTGTGTATTGGTTACAGCATATGAGCTGAGCTAACAAGACAACATAAATATAGATACATACAACTGAAACATTTAGGAAATAATTGAAGTCAACGCTTAACATTGAATCTCTATCATCGAACACACTTTAAACCCAGTCCCTAATCTTGGTGTAGTTATCAACTTAGAAAAATAAGTAGGCCTAGTAGTAGTAGTTTTGTTTTACACAAAGGGAAGCATGGAACGGGGTTTGAAACATAAGGAAGTGAAACTACTGTGTTTGTAGTTTTCTCTGTGGAAAATCACAGATATCCTGCGGGTTATATTACAATGCAAGGCTTATTGGTTAATCACTAGATTTTATCTCAAGCGGGAAAGTAGGCCAAATAGACAGTTTATCTGATTTCAGGAGTGGCGAAGGTTGGATTAAATAATTTTCTTCAGTATAAAGTGAGTTTTTCTCTGCCTACACCCATTAGCCCTTAGTGACTTTGACTAGACAGATAAAATGGACTTGAACACATTCCGTAAGGCCTTCATGGAAATAGATGTACCTGGCTGAGGTATTGAGGACAGGAATGACTCAGACCATGATCAGAGCTGATATCTGAAACAGGGCATCACCCTAAAATTTCCAGGAGTTTCTACACTTTGAGATTAACATCAAGCTATTGGATAGGCATAGATCTATTGATGTAATGGTTTTAATTGTTTATGAAGCACAGCTGCCTTCCCTTCCACGTATCAGATTTAGGCAGGAAATTAGGAAACCAAAGAATAAGCCTCTCTTACCCAACTGCATACAAACAGCAGATCTGTTTAGGTTGGCTGGAATTTCTCTGGAACAAAAATTAACCACTCAACAAATAGGTGTGGGTATTTTATTGTATTTAACAATCAAGCACTGATATGCAAAAAACAAAGTGTCCTGGCTCAAGAGAGTCCACAGGTAAATATGTAGCATTTAACTTAAATGTGCAAGTGAAACAAAGAGCACATGGAATACGTTGTTGTAAAACAAATATCAAAAACAACAACAAGCCTCATCTAATCTCAATTAAAGTTTCAATTGGCTTGTTTGTTCACTGTAAGTCTCATCGCTCACTCACTTCAGATGAGGAAGAACCATGGAAGAACCAGGCACGTGCACACATAGGGCCCTAGGGGTGCTTGAGCCCCTGCCCTTTTTGCCTCGTATTAAAAAGTGCCCTCTGAGTGTTCTTCAACAACCGCGCCCGCAAAAGTGCTCGTCCGTGATCGAACGCCCCCCCCCCCCCTCAACAATCGCGCCCGCAATAGCGCTCGTCCGCGATCCAACCCCCCCCCCCCCACCCCCTCGTCAACAATCGCGCCCGCAATAGCGCTCGTCCGCGATCCAACACCCCCCCTGTCCCTCAAAACTCCTGAGTGTGCACGTCCCTGGGAAGAACGAACCGCGTTTTTAAGAAGGGGCCAAGGGGATTATTGAAATGATTAAAATTAGAATATTGTATGATTTGTGGCTTTGTTTTAATTCGGATTCATTCATGTGAATATATATTAGTTCAGTGTATGCATAATCATTTTGTCATAGAGGCTAGGGGGCTGTGTGTGGGCCCTAGCGGGCTGTGGGCCCTTATAATTGTCATAACCTTTCCCCCCTATATGACGGCGCTGCACCTGAGATAAAGGTGCCATAAAGGTGTGCACTTGTCTAACCATCGAGGATAAGACAGAGGAAGTGTCATCAAACTTCACCTGACACTTGGATATTGCGTGTGCAGATGCCTGTCATTACAGGATTTCAACATCCCAGACATAATTTGAAAACCACAACCGTGAACCACCCACTTCCGTTGTGTCTGGGAAATTCCTCTTGTCATGCATGGGCCCATATAAATGTTGTAGAGGTTGTAGTACAAACTCACAAAGTCTTTTCCACCACTCTGAAGGGATTAAAAAACCGAAGGACACTTCTTGATACCGTCAACCAAAAACCTGTCACAGGTAAATTCGATTTCTGTCTTATACACTTTAAATTACAGTATTCTATTGTTATGATCTATTATCATTTAGTGTCATTATTTTATTTGTATTATTCTTTCGATCCCAATTAATATTTTGTCAAACGTTATCATTTCATTTTTCTCAAACCCAAATATGTTTGGTTGGTAAAAGTGTGTGTTCTCTTGGCTAGCCATCCCACCACTACGAAGACATGGAGTTTCAGTGTGACTACAGCAGCATCAAGGTGAGTTTCTCTTCAGCAGAGCTTCACCTGCAACCCAACTCCAATCTGTCTGTTGCCCTCCATCGATTCATAACCACCGGGAGACACAGTTAATACAAGACTATTATTGTCCACACAAGGGGGAAAATTACCTTGTGCTTCACTTGGCATATACACCAACACACAAGTAAATTACACATAGACACCAAGAGACTTCAAAACATTCCAAAACCTTGAAAAGCAGCGATATGGAAAAGAAAACATTCACATTTCTGGGGTTATTCCAGTTCAAGAAGATAATTGGGGAAGAAAGTTTTCTACTTCTATATTCTTAGTTTCCACTGGCACCCTGTAACAAACGTCTCCCTGAGTGCAGCATAATAATAACATGGAGACATGTTCATTCTATACTGGACTCAAAACTCTATCAGGCCTCAGGGCTTTCTTACTTAAGCCCTGCATGTATAAATCTCCCAGCTGCCCTGGGGTTTTACTGACGCTGAAACAAATGTCTTATCGTTGTGATCTTCTCCTCATCGACAGCAAACCACCTCAAGTGAGAATTGGAGCGACAGGATGCCCCAGGGCATGGATGTGGAGATTACCAATCACCCTCTGACCATGAGGCAGGTAGTCAACCTGGTCATTGCCATCGACCGATTAAAGGGCGACCAATCCGAGAAGGTCCAGAGCTCTGAGTTCAGAGACGAGGACTTGCTCAACCTCTTGTTAGAGAATGCCTTTGACGGTAAGCACACACACACACACACACACACACATACACATACACGCACAAAGACACAGGCACACATGCACAGACACACACACACACACACACACACACACACACACACACACACACACACACACGCTTTTATTTGGATCCACATTTACAAAGGGGAGGGGAAAAAAGGGAGGGGGAAAAATATCCAAACATTTTGGGAAGAAATACTGATAATGTGACAGGTTCATCAAGCTACAAGCCTTTGCAAGGCCTACATGATAAATTTAAAAAAGGTTATTAAACACAGAACACAGAACACAGAACACACACACACACACACACACACACACACACACACACACACACACACACACACACACACACACACACACACACACACACACTTTTATTTGGATCCACACTTACAAAGGGGAGGGGAAAAAAAGGGGAGGGGAAAAAAGATCCAAACATTTTGGGAAGAAATACTGATAATGTGACAGGTTCATCAAGCTACAAGCCTTTGCAAGGCCTACATGATCAATTAAAAAAAAGTTATTAAACACAGAACACAGAACACAGAACACACACACACACACACACACACACACACACACACACACACACACACACACACACACACACACAAAATATGATATTAACAAAAATAAATTATTTCACATGGATACTCAAATGCCCAACCCAAATCACTATTACTCATTGGGATAACACAGAGAAGGAACCACGTTCACTTACTGACCTCAATCTCCTTCTGTTCCTGACAGAACAACTGGTGTTTGAGCTGACGGAGGCAACGCCGATCAGAGGCTTCACCGCAATCGTGCCGTCGCAGCAGTGCACCCTGAGGGACACCCAGAAGAGAAGCATGGTCCTGGTGAAGGAAGCGATGGAGCTACATGCCATCCGGCTCCAGGGCGGCACTACAGACCACGAAGGTACGGGCCTAAATGCAGCCCAGCATGAGCTCTGAGGGATACGCGTACATTTAGTGGGCATTTGTGAGTGTTTATATATGTACATTAGTGTATGTATATTATATACATTTTGCCTTTTTTTATATAGGGAGCAGGACAAATGTGACAACATATATAGGAGCAGGGTAGCCTAGTCATGGTTAGGGGTTTGACTCCCCATCCATTCTTGAGCAACATGCCCTAAACTTCCAAAGCGACTTACAGTCAATGTATTTCTAGATACACGTCAATAAGGAGAGGCAGGGAGTGTTTTCTCCTGAATTATCAAAAAATACATTGACTGTAAGAAATACGTTTATTCTATATAACTAAATAGTATTAATACTAGTATATATATATTGATTGAATTTATATAGCACTTTTCTGGACACTCAAAGACACTTTACAGTGAAGGGGGGGACCTCACTAACCACCGCCAATGTGTAGCACCCACTTGGGTGATGCACAGCAGCCAATCGGTGTCAGAACGCTCACCACACACCAGCTTGAGGTAGAGAGTGAGGGAATTAATGAATCAGCCAATTATACAAGGGGGTGATTAGGGGGCCAGATTGAATAAGCCTGGTTGGGCAGTTTTAGCCAGGACACTGGGGAATCCCCTACTCTTTGCAATAAGTGCCCTGGGATCATTTATGACCTCAGTGAGTCAGTACCTCGGTTTTACTTCTCCTCCGAATGACGTAAATGGGATATTTACTTTGATAGCTTGGATAGAATTAGATAGCCTGGGCCTTCCTTTTCAAATGATTGGATCCACTTGGAGTAGTGACGTTGAGTCGATGGGATTGACGTGAGGTCTTGAAGTGTCTGTGGATTCACGACATGATTATCCGATGAGTGAAAGCTGAACTTTTCTTCTTTCTTCTTCTTCTTCTTCTTTCCCTCGCACTCATCAGTGAGTTTGAACATGTCTACCTACCTGGACCCCACGCCGAGTGCTTCAGCCCAGCCAGTTGCCCTGGGTATCAGGGGCACCAAGTTGTACCTGTCGTGCACACAGAAAGCAGACAGACCCACCCTGAATTTAGAGGTAAGACCATCCACCTGCTTGCATAGATCACTTCCAGTTCCATTGAACTTTCAACCCACCATCTTGGTGCTTGTTTACTATTCTAATAAAAATAATAATGGTCGGTTATTCTAGAATGTTTTGGTCGAAGAGAACGGAGATGGTGGCTTGAACTTATTTTACGGAACTTCACATCATGTGATTCAATCCCTCAGATAGTTCATAATCTGACTACCAGGGGAGAAGCCGCCTGTTGGGGTCCCATCACTTAATATAGGTCTTAAAAGTATGATACATCTACTTTTGGGTTAAAGCCATATCCGTGATCGCAGTATAGTGTCAGTTGTAAATAGTTAAAACTTTAGAATTATTGTATCTGTGAGATTGACAGTTCGGCCAATAGGAAAGCTGTGGACCCAGTGAGTAGCTCTACCCACAAGCTGTACAAGTGTCTGCAGGCTCTACTCTTCAGACTTGTAAGGCCTACAGGTCGGCCTACTCATTTTGATACTCACTGTATTTATCTGATTTGACAAATAACTTAAAAGCTCCGTTATTGTGAAAATCACTTCGAATTCTTGCGTCCACCTGGCGGGTACATATTTTTTTAGGACTCTACATGCTTCACACTTAAAAACACATCAAAGGTTCAAAACAACACGCCGTTCATGTTTTCCTTCTGGTTCTTGTAGGAGGTGCAGAACACAAGCGACCTGAAAAGCATCAGCAAGGACAGTGACATGGTGCGCTTCCTGTTCTACAGGAGTGACATAGGGGTCAGTGCCAGCTCCCTCATGTCTGCCCAGTACTCCGGTTGGTACATCAGCACCGCCCCGGGGGACAACTTACCAGTCGATATGAGCGTGGAGACTGAATCCCGCTACCAGAGTTTCACTATCCTTCAGGAATAGACTTGTGCCTATGTTTGTATTACAATGCAATGCAGAGATATGCACCTTTTTTTAGGTATATATACCTATATATATATTAATGTCAAATCATATTTATACTCTTTACTGAAATCATATTTACATATTTATTGCCCATATCTGTGCTTTTTTTTTTGGCCTGTATGTACTAAGTACAGTAACATAAAACAAAATAATAGATAGGCTATCTAGATATTTATTAAATCAAATACTATTTATACACTTTATTGAAATCAATGTCCATTAACTATTTGGTGGAAATGTAAGTGGGCTTTTGGTTTACAAAAAGCCCTGGAGTACATGTTTGACAAAGAAAAATCGTAATGCAGTCCGGTGTTGGTAATTGTCAATTGGATGCAGAGATGTATGAAAACATTTGTTTTCAGTTTTTGAGCGTGTATGTACTGAGTACAGTAACTTGGAGTGTAGTGGCTTAGTCAAAGTCATGGATGTGTCGTCAGAATCCACAACAACATGGGCGAGATACGTCCTGCGAGCCCTGTGGTCTTATATTGAACCCTGCTGGCATAAAATGCAGAGAACAACGTATAAAAAGCTTGCAGTATTACACCTAGTACCTAGGACACTAAGTATTTAAAAGTGTGAAATGTATGTTAATTTAGTGTGTACAATTAATATTTATGTATTTAAGTAATTTTCTGAAATTATGTATTACATGCTTACTAACACTGTTTTGCCTGAATAAAATGATCAAATGAACAAGTATGAGTAGTGTGCTTTTTCTTTGGTTTACGGAACCGGTAACACATTTTAAAATAATAATTAGGTTTGTTTATTATTTTTTATGTATGTATTTATAATATAAATATATATGATCCAATAGTATAATCAAAAAGCTGTATACTATATTACAATCATATAAAATGAATATATTATAGTATACATTTTAGATTAAGAATACAAATATATTTTCCTGACAAATGCCGAAGTCCTGCCCTTTCCAGTGGTCCCCATGGGACCACCGGGTCGTAAAATATGAATGGATTTCAATGGAGAGAAAGTAATTCTTTTCTAGTCCCAGTCTTTATATGCCCTGGATTACACATGTGTTTGTCGATTTGAATTATAATTTTTGATGTCAAGAGTTGAACCGTTTATTGTGCAGTTGTTCAGTTAAAGGCTGTAGAAGATAATACACGAGAAAGACTACATGTATGTGACGTCACGCTCCATGCGACTGGCGTGGACAAGACCGACTATCTCCCCATCGGCATAACTGAAACTCTCCACATGCCCCAAATTATAATGGTTTACACCTCTTTCGATGCTGTTTTCTACCAGTTGGAATACAGTTGGAAGTGGAGCAGAGAGATCGCCATGTCTGTACCAGAGTTCCAAGTGCGTATAGACCGAGTCGGCAAGCAAGGAAACGTCACTTCCGGTCAGGGCCGTGGGGGAAAACAAACCGTTTTCCCCATACACACTCATGCAAAAAGGCGGTATTTTAAACCTTTGTCAAACGCTTGTCCGCTGTCATTTCTTGGTTTGAATCACTTGTATATGCTGTCAAAGGGCTATATATTAAAAAAATTATCATGATCGGGTCGATTGTTGTCCGTATATTTTTTTTAAAGTGGATCTTTCACAGTTGGTCTTCCCCCACAGCGTTGAGTCTAGGTGGGTGTTCCCTTGGTCGCCGGCTGTAGACACTCGGATAAGATAGATTAAGATAAAGGATAGGATATAGGATATAGGATAAGATAAAGCTCTTTGTCAGCACATACAAGTGACTGAAAGTAAGACATGACAGCAAGAGACAAACACTTGCCGCGTTTTTACGATATAGATCCGGCCGGCGACCAAGGGAACACCCACCTAGACTCAACGCTGTGAGGGAAGACCAACTGTGAAAGATCCACTTTTTAAAAAATATACGGACAACAATCGACCCGATCATGATAATTTTTTTAATATATAGCCCTTTGACAGCATATACAAGTGATTCAAACCAAGAAATGACAGCGGACAAGCGTTTGACAAAGGTTTAAAATACCGCCTTTTTGCATGAGTGTGTATGGGGAAAACGGTTTGTTTTCCCCCACGGCCCTGACCGGAAGTGACGTTTCCTTGCTTGCCGACTCGGTCTATATCATTCGCGTCGAGAGCAGCGAAGGGCTGTAGTTCACATTATCAAACTTCTTCGCGATAAATTGTAGTTTTCTTTGCATGAAAAATTATAATTTAAATACACAAACAACATATGTGTAATCTGGGGCATATAAAGACTGGGACCAAAAAATAATTACTTTCTCCTCATTGTAACCCATGGGGACCACCGGAAGAGGCGGGACTTCGGCGCTCTATAAGGTCTGTTGACATTTGGATATTCAAACCAACCAATCAGAAGGCTCAAACGACTCATCGCGGCAGTTTTGAAACCGGATCTGACCAGAAGAACAAATTCAACAACACACCCGTTTTGTTTTGGTCGGTTGTTAGAGAAGCGTTTTAAATTTCTACAGCTCCTAATAGTCTCCAGCTAAAATACAAATACTTTGCATTGTTTCTTCAATCATGGACGAAGCGGGACCCGATACCAAACTGTGCAAAAAAGGTAGCTAATTCACGTTAGTCCTAATGTGTAGTACACGTGAAACGTGTTGTGTGGGCTAGGCCTAACGTTAATAGTTAACGTTAGATGTTTCGATTTCAATTGCCTGTACTTGCGTCTGTTCATCGCCCACAAGTGATTGTATATTTCATTTGTGTTTATTTGCGGTCAACCCGCAATTGTTTGCTTGAATAGTATCATAGTACTCCATTGGACCGATCCCAGGTCAGGATGCGCAGTGCTTCCTGCGCTCCGTGTCATGTATGAACACAGGCCCCGTGGAGTCAGAGGACTGGGCAGCCAACTAATCTGGTCTTTTTAACCACCTTTAAGTGTGCTCCGCATGTGTTTTACTTTACTGTTATTATCACAATTAGGCCTTTATGTTTTTATTTTATTTCATTAAAAAATAACCATAGCTTAAGGATACAGTGGAAATCCTAAAGGGGAGCTTTTACTATAAACTCTTTGGGGTTTCTTACATCTCCTGCATAATTTTCCCTGCTATGTTTAGATATACTTTTCTTTATTTTTTATCCCTTTTTGTGCAAGAAAACGACTCGCCTTTGGATGGTGGTTAGACAAGTGGAGTTGATTTGTTATTTATTTCAAAACAGGGACAGTGCACAATAAGACATTAATCTTGTACTGTGAATATGCATTGTGCCAGGTTCTAGCAGATTGCTATTTCCCACCTGTAGTTCCTGGGCAGGTTGAAGGAATTGTACATAAAAATGAGTATAGAAAAAGAAAATATGTAAAAATATAGTTGCAAACAACCATGAAGGGGTCCTACTGTATGACCGTATAACCGACAGTATGACCGTGTGACCGGCACTATGACCGTATGACCGACAGTATGTACGTGGACGTATGGTGAGCTTGGTCGGTATGGTAATATGGCATTGGTATGCCTTAAAAAACTAAACAATCACCAACCATGTTTCTATACTGTGTCAAAATCCACTGTCAAACGGATTTTAACGAAATGACGTGTGTACCGCTTTAAGGCCCAGCCTGCATTGTAGAGAGGCCGTGGTTCAGAAGGGAGTACTTCAAACAAATGTTTTTTGGTTGTTTTTTCAGATATAGTCTTCAAATTTGGCATGGGTTTACTATGGAATCTCTTCTTAATAGCCATATTCAACAGCTGCGCCTACGTGTTTTGGATGCAATGTTAGAGCTGTTTAAACGTGTTGTAGAGCTGTATACATATGCATGTATTTCACTTTAAAATGCATATCTCTGCTGTCTTTCGCCTTATTGCTATGAATTTAACACCATATAGTCCCACAGTTACCTGGTACATGTGTGCCTAGTTTGTAGTTTGTCTTTTCCCACTTTCGGCACCAAAGGAGTTAATGTGTGGGTCTTTGGTCAAGTTGTGGTCACTGCATTATATCCCAATGGCCTGACCATATGGGTTGCGATGTGAAAGTTGTTCATCATGACAAATGGTGCATGTATAACAAGTTTCATGCAAATTGCACCTTCCTAGTGGTAATTGAAGCCTGTTGAATTCCTGAACTGCAAGGCCTTGTTATAGTGCCACCTATGTGTTATTCTGGCCCATCTTTTGATTCCCTTACTAACTTTACAAGTTCTACTAGCCTCCCAATTTTTATAACTTTTGAAGCTAGTTAGGTTTAAAAAAAAGTCAGGTTTAAAAAATATATATATATTTATAGCTGCGAGCAGCGATGTGGGGGTCAAGCTGAATAGGACTCCATAAACTAATTCGCAGAATAGACCAGAGTAGCCACAGCAACAAGATAGATCTACGTCAGAGGCCTGACGTGGGGCCTTCAGCACTTTCAACAAGTTTCATGTCAAAAAATAAAAGATTGACTGCAATATGATCACACTCGCCCCCTAGAGGTCAAAGGTCACCAAATTCCTTGGGCATCATCAGGACAGGGTCATAAGATTATAATTTATGAGCCAAGTTTGGTTTGGATGCATGAAAGCCTTGCAGAGATATGAGCTCACTTCCTGTTTGGCGGCTCTTGTTGATTGGCTGTCACGGCCAAACTGTTTTGAATTTGAAAAAGCTGTTTGACACATGTGTTCAGCTTGGGCTGAAGGTCATATATGGCAAGTTGCATGACAATTAGACAGAATTTGTGGCCTGTGGATATATACTATTGATTTTGACAACTTTCAACATGGTGGCCAAATTCTGATGTTTCCATGAAAAATAAGAGCTATATGAGCTATATGGGAAGGTCTGACAGTATCACCAGACAGTGAACATTTGTTTGAAATATACTCATGTGAAGAGAGGAGTTAAAACACATATTCATTAATTACAGCGCCCCCAAGAGGTCAAAGGTCACAAAATTCATTGAGTGTCCCCAGGATGATGTCATGGGTCTATGTACCAAGTTTGGTTATGATATGTCACAGGGCTGCTGAGAAATTGGCTTACTTCCTGTTTGGCGGCTTCGTGGTCGAATTTGATTGACTGTTGCGGACAAACGGTTTTGAATTAGAAAAATCTGTTATTTGTTGTTGTTTTTGCAGTGGCGCTGACAATCCAGCAGCGGCGGTGCGCCACCTGGGCTGCCATAGGCTCCCATTTGTAATGATAGGCTCCTGTTTGTAATGATACAACATTTCTTTGTCTCTATTTCCAGAGTTGCGCAAACAAAAACTGATGGAGTACTTGGCAGCGAAAGGAAAGTTAAAGCCACCAAACCCAAAGTAAGCAAAACACTTGAGAGGCATCCATGAATGCTAATGCATACCAAATCTACTTGTGATTTTAAATGGAGATCACTTTGATTAACTCATTCTTCACTTAGGCCTTACCTACGTGATGACTACCCAGGGAAGAAGTCTACCATGTCTGCCCTGGAGGTAAGGTTTCAGGGGATTATGATAATCATAATTCCAATAGGGCTTGTACATTGTACACAGTTATTGTGTTGGGACTAATGTTAATCATTTAACTTATATGGCGTTTCTCATGTGACCGTGGCAACACAAAGTTTTCACTGTATATTTACATTGATTAAGGATTGTACAGTACTTAAACTAGTATAGCCAACATTCTGCAATTTTCTTTCCTATTGAGATGGTTTGGGTAAAAACCCATTTGGTGGCCCACATTGAACTGCTTGCCGTGTTCATTTGACTCCAGCACTTATTTCTCACATTTACAGCCAGCCAACGGAAAAGAGAACCAGCGTGCGACCGCCGTCATCAAGCATGAAGTGACAAATACAGTGAAAGCAGCTATACATGTCTTACAAACCACTGGTAAAGCAAATGTTAAACAGAGTTTCACAAAAGGTGGTATCTTATCTGCCTCACAAAGAGTCAACGGTGCATCTGCACCCACTGTTCTGACACGTCCTCCAGCGGTTGAAGGAAAACCGTTAGTTAAGAAAACATACACAATTGCAGCACTCAAAGTAAGTGCTGCAAACAATCAACGCCCAAAGCAGTCTGGGATATTAGTGAAACCCGCTATTCACCCAAGCACAGTAAAGTCAGGCGCCTCATCCGCACAACAGACCATCACACACCCCCACAGGACATCCCATGCCAAATCAGGTTCCATCGCAACTCACTATGTTGTAGAAACTAAGAAAGGAACTTTTCCTGCGGGACCCCGCCCAAGGACCGTACAATCAAACTCAACACAAGGTTGTTCTGCAATCACTACAGCATCCAACACAACCCGAGTCCGCTCAACAAGTGCCCCTTCAGCACCTAAAGCAAATCCGAGCACTGCGTTACACAAGCCCTTCCAATGCGTGTCAACTGTGGTGCGGGCTGCCAGCCTCATCTCCCACGATCGACCTGTCAGCCGTGGCCACGCCAAGCCGGTCTCAAACAAACCACTCCAGCCGTCGCAGCTGGGTCTTCCTTCCGCTGCAGGTAAACAGACCCTCCTATCAACCAGAGCCACAACGGCGACTGTGAGGTTGGATCTTACCCATCGAGTAGGAAAACCAGCTGGTGCCTTGCGGGGCAAGCCAGTGAGGGGAACCGCTGATGAGAGACCTGGGGCAAAAGTGGAGGGTCGTGCACGACAAGCCGTGGCCGGTTCTGGGATGAGAGCAGGAACAAAAAGCCAGCGTGGTGGAGGGTTTACCGGGGGACCAGGGAACCATTTGGGGGAGAAAGGACAAGTGCGTAAAGTAAACAAGGCCGACACTGGAACCATACCGCCAAAAAGGACCGCAACATCGAGCCCTCCGGTCGTCCCGCAGACACTGCCTCGCTGTGGTACACGTGTGCCGAAGACACCCGGACTGCAGGGCTGCCGGGCCCCCCAGACTGAAGGGAAGAAGTCCACAGCCGCCCAGGAGGAGAGGATGTGAGTAGGGCAATACTGTTTGGTTGGGGGGAAAATAATCGATTCATGTAGCTATTGGAATCTGTGCTTCTGGCACACACAGCCAACACACCTCAACAGCCAGGAAGGATTAAAATATCAGTCAACTAGCAAGGAGTTTTATTGCCAAAATCTTGAATTAAGTAGACCTGATGGCCCACAACGTATATTATTATTATATTATAACTTTTTGGTAATAATGTGAAACTGAAATACGTTTCACAACTGTGAAATCTGACTGAGAAACAATATGATATAATATTTTCATTACCATTGTTCAAGTATGATTATTTACTGTGTTTTGAATTAAATCAAAAGCCGAAGCTAAGAATACACATCATTTGGCTAAACATCGTTGTTGTTTTTTGCACGAAACCATAGGTGACATATGCGACAAGTCCAGACCACCCATCGATTTTATGCATATCTAAGAAAATTCCATATGCCAGAATTTTGTGAATGCGAGTGCTCTTCAAGTGCTCTTGATATTGCCTTCAATTTAAGCCCAAACCTGGGTCTACGAGTGGATCTTGCAGGAGGCTTAAGTGATTCTTGAACTGGGGTCGTATTTGACCTGCTGCTTTTATTTGACCCAGGGTTATGATTTCACCCACAGGAAAAAGCTCCAGGAGTGGCGAGACACCAAGGGCATCTCCTACAAGCGCCCCCCCATGCCGGTGAGGCCCCAATCGAGACGCACTCTGGCCCAGCCCCAGCCCTACTGGTCCACCATGGGGGAGGAGGACGAGGCCCACTCGCTGATCTGTGCTGTGGACAGGTCCCTGGGCGACTGCATCAAGCTGCTGACAGAGGTATGGTAACAACCTGTTTGTGAACCGATGAAGGTCCAGTTTGAGGAGAGACACGTGGCACAAATGCTTGCAACCTTTTTGATGTGATCTGAATCTTAATTTATCTGGGGCCAGATGGTAAGCATGTTGCAAGAGCCAAGATTTACTGACTAAGGCCAAGTCCACACGTACCAAAACAATCTTTTTTTTCTCTGTTTTCCCTGGCATCGTATCAAGAACATTTGCGTCCACACGGATCCATCTCAATACGACTCATCACGCTACTTCATGTTCCAGTGTGTGGACGGGCCCTAATAACCCTCTCAACATTCCTTGAAACCTGAGCTGCCCCAGCTGTAATAGGCTTTACTAAAAGTTTTTTTTTTAGCAAAGCAATGATTACACAATCTTCATTAAATTAGAGTTGCTTACAACGGATGTCGACAAAGTCTTTGCTCCTGGACATAATGTTCACTTTACATGCACATTCTTGCCTTTGACCTCAATGAATTTGAAGTAGTGCTTATATCTCCACCTTGAAAATGCCAACTTTTCATCAGATTGCTCCGGACTCGCCATTTCTACTGCTTCATCAAAGTGTGTGTGTGTGTGTGTGTGTGTGTGTGTGTGTGTGTGTGTGTGTGTGTGTGTGTGTGTGTGTGTGTGTGTGTGTGTGTGTGTGTGTGTGTGTGTGTGTGTGTGTGTGTGTGTGTGTGTGGCACGCGTATCCTGGCTTGTGTGTAAAAACACTGGCTCCGATTGGTTACCATGAAACACGACTCTGCCATAAGCTCACCCCACACTACAAGATAAATGTCCCGATATCGTGGCTGATTTGCCCCTTACGAGAATCGGGGTGGCGTTCCCATGGCAGCTGAATCGGGACGAAAATCGGCCAAGATTATCCTGTCTGCCGTAGTGTTCTAAGATAGAATCTCATAAATTTAAGACCACCCGATCTCAAAATCGGGGTTATCCAACATGATAGATATTTTCGGAATGTTGAGTGTGTAGTCAACATAATAGCGATGCACACAAACACACGCGCAGAAACACAAACACACACACACACACACACACACACTGACCCGAGGGTGCTCCCGTGTCCCTTGGCTGACCTATTTGTTGGATATTTGTTGACGTTGGCATGCGTGTTCTGGTTATTTGCGCATGATTAAACATGAGTCTTTATATGGCGATAAAACAAAGCTTTGTTGCAGGTTTTTTTTCTTCTTTTTGAAGTGGGGATTGGGGGTGCGCCAAAGTTTGGGAACCGCTGCTCTAGATCTACAATCTCTTGTCTCTCGATCTCTTGTCTCGTGCTGGATGATGTAGCCTACACGGCCGAGAATCGGATACGATTATCCTGTAGTGTGTGGTGTTCCGTCTTGTGTTCGAATCTTATGTATTTGTATTTACGATTGGAGAGCAAGAAGAAGATTACGTGTAGGACGCCGCCAGAGACGCTATTGAGCATGTGCGACTCTCGGCAGAGATTGTAATGTAAGTGAGATGCCTCACTTCGTTGGAAAAACACGTTTGGCGACAATTGTCGACAATGGAATTCATTGTCGACTATTTCTATTATCGATTTTTGTCGACGAATCGTAGCAGCCCTATTATTAGGACACGATTATAATGCGTGTCCTATTGTACGGAACAGGTTTTTGACGTTATCCCTTACACTCCTAGGGAGTGTCTGTTGGCTGACCCCTGTCTTGGTATGTCTCCATTAGGGTTGTTCCCCAGAGCACGTGACCAAGGTCCTGTCTCGCTTGCCTCCGTTAGCCAAGAAATTTGCCAAGTACTGGATCTGCCAGGCCCGACTCATGGAACGACAGGGAAACCTGGATGTGTTGCCGATGTTTGAGGAGGCAGTCCGCCTTGTATTGGAGGTAATTGATCACGCACTATCCTGCTATTGTTTATCATTGTTACTGTTTACATCATGCTAACCACCCCTCACCCGTATCAGCTGGTCAGTCTACCATTCAGTGGTGGCCAGTGCACTGTTTTTCGCGGACAACAGACTGCACAAGTTGATCAGGATTGGAAGGCCCGCTCAGTGGTCGGGGCTGAGCAACTAACGGTCCAGCAGGTGGCAGAGGCCAGAATGCTGAACGGAGAGTTACAGGAAGTCCAGTATACCAGCTGCTAAAGAGAAAAAGAAAATGTCAGTGGAGCGTGTTTGAAAAAGCCCATCTGAAATTTTCAGAATTTCAGACAAATAATGGGGAAGTTTCCCGGACAGGGCTTTATAAATAAAAATGTGCCAATGTGTGTCACGTCTATCTTTTAGAAAGGACCACCCAACTTTTCCATATAAGACACAATGGTGTGTGCCATAGGCATCTCCTGTGATGAACCTCAGAGCAGAGTGAAAAACCGAGTCCAGGAGTTTAAGACATGAATGTGATGCATGCCAGTAAACCACATCACCGTAATCAAGGACAGACAAACTGCCTCAATAATCCTTTTCCTACGAAATAAAGGGAAGGTGGTTTTGTTCATATAAAAATAGGCAATTTTGGCACAATTTGTAACACACCCTCCCATTGTGCTTCATCGCAGCCCGTGGATGACCTGCGGACCGTGGTGTTTGACATACTGAAGAAACGGGATGAGCGTAAGTAAGCACCAGACACCCTCCAGACCTCCAGCAGGCCCAATATTCACCGGGCCTGCGGTACCAGACCGACACAGAAGTGCTCGCATTGACAGTGAGGCGGTGTGGTGTGTGGTGTCTAAAGGGGGCCGCACGCTGGACGCGCCGTCAGCTGACACGTAAACCCTGTGTAAACCCCATACCATTATTTTCAATGAAATCACTCATCCAGCTCTGTTCAAAACCTTGGCGCACCACACCGCGGGTGTCCACTGCCACCCAGCTATCTATAAAGTAGGGAATCTATGCAGGTTTGTCCTTCGCATGTCTCGAAGGGCATTCTCGGCTTATTTGGACAGACGACTAAACTTTGAACAAAACAAACAACCAGTGGTTGTTAAGTTACATGGGGACCAAATTAAATCCTTTCAGGTGTATTGTTTAAAGGGTCCCATGACATACCACCAGGTGTGGTGTGATTAGCCGTTACAAGCCGTTTTGAAAATCTGTCTTCTTACTTTACAAGTGAGCGTGTCCACCTAGATGTGTGACGGATAGATGAGCAACGTTTGCTACAGTCCACTGGGTAGGCTGGTAGACTGATCTATCCAGTGTACATCTAGGTGGACACGCCCACTTGTGATGCCATAAGAGACCGATTTTCAAAACGGCTTGTAACGGCTAATCACACCACACCTGGTGGCATGTCATGGGACCTTTAAGACCAAAGGAAGTGCCGTGTTGACTGGGAAGTGGGCTAGTTATATCGAACACCAAACCAGGACCAAGACCTTGAGTCCAATCTTCTGCTGTGTGAGGTCCATAAACCTGGTTACAAATTGACTGGAAATGTATCATATCCATCTTATTATTATTGGTGGTTCATTTGAACGGTTTCTGTAGGCGCTAAAGAGCGAATGGAGGAGGAGGACCAAGAGGTGGCCCAGCGAGATGCCGCTTCCCTTGGGCCAGATGCTGTGAGCACCCCTCAGCCTGGCAGAGCCCTCATCCAGGGAGAAAAGGGCTACTCCTCTGCAGTGAAGTACAAGATAACGGCCACTCCTGGGTATGTGTTCATCTTAACTTTGCCAATTCAATGCAGTCCTTTGACGATTTTATTAGAATAATCTTTGGTCTCCTTCCTGTTGCGATTAGCACCCTGGCTGCACCATTCATACCTTAACCCAGCCCTGTGAAACCATACTATTATTCAAGTTTGTGTTATTCAATGAATATAAATACAGCCTTTGTAGTAACAAGGCCTAATGTAGTTTGGTTTTGATAGCTAATAAAATGATGTCCATAAGCCTCGCTGACATGTAATATTGCGCACATGACGAGTTGGCATGCAACTACATTCATTTTCTTCAAAAATTGACATGCAGTGACATGTCTAGTTGTAGTTAAGATCAAACATGACGATATCAGCCATTGATTTATAAGAAGACACTTAAAGTGCTTTTCCTGTTCAATGTGATCAGACAGTGAGCCATCACTCTAACAAATGCTCTTGCCTTTAGATCATAATTATGAGCAGCAGCTAGGCTTAGGCAATAAAACAATAAATTATCTTATCGTGATAGACTTTTGATCAATATCAATATAAAACATGTTCATTATATATCGATAAGAGACTGGACCACCGAATGTAGCAGCTGGGTTTGTTACACAAACACGGTTCCATACTTATTTACAATATTTAAGTGTTTTTCATTTAATTGTTGTATAGACATTGGAGCATTTATCAATGAGGAACAGTGGAAGGTCATTTTAAGTGTTAAACAGAAGTGTTTAAATCCAGCATAGTAATTCCTATTCTTTTTAGGTCATTAAAATGATGAATAGTTATCGATATTGATCAATATGATCAAGTTATATTGTGATATGTCTTTCAGCCATATCGCCCAGGCCTAGCAGCAGCTCTGACTGTTCCTCCCCAAGGATTGGTGTTAGGGAGTGTTAGGGGACACCACATAACTGAGAAAGGCCATCAAGACCATCATCCTTAATGTCAGGACCACTTGTCTCGAGTAGCGCTGACATAATCAGGGAGACCATGCTGATTGAAAAGGTGAAACAAACATTTATTAAAGTAACTAAATACAAAGTGTTATCAGTAATGGTAAGCCAAACCAAAAGTGTAGTGCAGATCAGTAGATGGAGTATAAAGCAAAGTGAAGTGAAAATGAGGAGCGCAGCTACAGCCAGCCTTTCTGCGTCAGGCCGGAGCAGCAGTGAGAGAGAGCGAGAGCAGACAGGAAGGCCATCTTTAAACTCCCATCCAATCAGCCCACCATTAGCCTGCCACGGCCCATGGTCACAGCTCCCCTAGTGGCGATAAAAGGCACAACGGGTAACAATGACACGTCAGGTAGGGAGGCACACCCAGCACGGCAAAGCTGGGCGTGACACTTAAACACTGTGGCGTTATACTATATGTGTGTGAGAGGACTTACCCTCACCCAGACGTAGACATTAAATAAATTGCTACTCAAACAGAGCTTTAACCATCCACACACAGCACCAGCCAAATTGTTGTGCAGTGCTGCGGAAAACGTATATGGTTTGCCATTAAATTGAAAAGCAAACCAAAATTGGCTTGCTGGATCCACCGGTATGCTAAAGAACGCGTTTGCTAAGTCGACCACTGAAAACCAGTTACTATTACCAGTTACCTGTGTTAATAGTGTGTGAGGATCAGGAACAATGGGTGTTCTAGGATGCACTGCATCTTTTACCTCTTTTAAATCTACCGCTACGCCATTGGTTGCCCTTCAACAGGTGCCTTTTTACTGGGAATATTGTGGTAATACATGGTGAATACGGACACGGAATTATGACACCGGCTTCCAACAATGGGTTGAAAACAGGTGTATACCATTGATCGCCTCATGGCGTAACCTGTACTGGGGTTGTCTTGGCCTATGTTGATTGGGAGTAATTGTCCATCATAAGACATTCTGGTAGTACAATGCAACTCATCTGTGGGCATGGATTGAATTACTGGCTGGTTCTGCATGCAGTGGTGTGCGTTTGTTATCAGTATGTCAGCTATTGACCCTGGTCCCTCTTGCAGCAAGTCCCATGAATAAAAGCATCCTGGTGCGCGTAACGCACACGAGTATGCTTGGATCTTGGGGCTTGCATCGGAGGTTACCGTGAGGCCTGTGTCAGCCCCAGGCGACACATTAAATCTCTACCCAACAGGTTCGTCTGACATTGGTCTGACAGAAGGAATGAATGTTTGAGTTGTTTATCGCGATCTTGTACGGGGAACGGGACTGTGAATTTTTCCGTAAAGGGTTGTCCACCCGCTCCAACCAAACGTACACCACGACCACTCAATTCTGTTATATATTTCCACTCCTTGGAGGACAACACTGAATGTGTTGCCCCTGAATCAACTAAGAATGTTGTGTTTTTACCATTTACAACTATGCTTGTCTGCGGGAGCTGATCAGGTCACGTAAGGCTGGTGAGAACCATACAATCATTTGGATGTGGTGCTTGTGTGCGTTCTAACGCTAAGCCTACCATTTTGGGTGTTTGTGGTGTTTGTGTTATGGTGCTCATACCTCCTCCTTGGACCTGGCCTGCTCCAGCTTTCCGTCAATACGAATGCCCCTTTCCACCTCCGCCTTTTGGATGATTCAGTCACTTCCCTTGGAGGTGCGTGCTGCCAGCCGGCCGTTCCATTGTTCATTTCAGGTTCCTCGGGACAATCTCTGTACCAATGATCCCTGACGCTACAACGAAAGCATTCCTTCCTCCGTGTGTCCTTTTGCCCTTGCCGTCTGGTGCCCCCACTGAACTTTTTCTTTCCTCTTGGTTGGTCGCCTTCTTGGTCTTTGACGTGACAGATGGGGTTGGGATTCTCCAGGGCCTCCAGTTGAGCGAGCTTTTTTTTTTTTTTTTTTTTCTTCAATTTCTTTCGGAGAAGAGTGAGGAGAAGTAGAAAAGTGCCCAAGGGGATGTCTTCTCCTTTGTGACCCGTTTACCCAAGCACAAAGGTCAATGAATAGTCGACTCTGGGGAAAGGCAAGTTGGCAAGACAATACGCGAAAGGACAGAACAAGGCCTAAGTTATAAAAACAAACAACATGTAGATTTTTCCATCACAGAGCTGCCCAATAATATTTGGTTTATGATGTATTAAAAGTGGGAAACATGTAACCTGACTCTCGCCAGATGAATTTCGTTCCGCCTGGCTCCACTCATCCATCTGGCTCCACTCATCCATCTGGGATTGCTCCCGTTCGGAAGTATTTGGGGACTACCAGAAAATGGTAGAGCCAATCTGGACCGCCGGGTGGGATTTTTATGGGGGGGTGTGACTAGGGGTGACACCTGGGGTGGCCAGTCAGGTTCCAGGGGTGGCCATCACGTGGCTCCGCCACTGTTCTAAAGCACCTCTTCAATGGAACGATCCCAGATGGATGAGTGGAGCTAGGCGGAACGAAATTCATCTGCCGAGAGTCAGGTTAGGAAACATCTGAAATAAATCGAAAAGGTCTTGAGATAGTATTGACTTGATACTGTTAGATTTCAGCTTATTTCCAAACTGTTCGTATAGTCTCTGCGTTGTGTATTTTCCCAATTGTAGTAGTAATTCTTGAAGTGGAAATCAAGGAAGCTTGACAGGTTGGATCAGAGGGTCGAATGGATGGTGTGTGTGTGTGTGTGTGTGTGTGTGTGTGTGTGTGTGTGTGTGTGTGTGTGTGTGTGTGTGTGTGTGTGTGTGTGTGTGTGTGTGTGTGTGTGTGTGTGTGTGTGTGTGTGTGTGTGTGTGTGTGTGTGTTCAAATGGCATACTTTTACACACAATTTATATCTCCTACTTTTCGTGCGTATTTGTGACCTCATCAGAGAACAGTTTGGGAACTCGATTGAGTCAAGGCCCACTTACCCATGCGTCACATAATTTCTTTAATGTGGTTCACTGCCTGTTGCGTGTAAACTGATATTCCTCCCCCCTTGGCTTTTGTAACATTTCTGGAACGGGATCAACACTTTCTGTAGACGAGGCCAGCAGCAGTGAGTCTGCAGAAAGGGCTTAAACCAAAGTCCATTAGATGAAACTCGTGAAGGATATGAAGATCTCTTTCAAATTGGTATGGAGCAGTCATTCCCAGAGACTTGGGTCGCCAAAATATATGCAGAATTTCTTCCATCGCCTTTTATTAAAGATTTCTATATATATTTATACTACTTTTCACATTTCCACTATTGCCACTACTTGTTACGCTGTTACACTGTACTGGGTAACGGGTTGAGATACTTTTGGGAGTCTGGCCACAGATGTACTTGGAGAACCTCATTCAAACCCCGGGGGGTGTCGGTTCCCATTTGCTCGGTCCGCAGGGGCGGTCGGAGCCAGCAGAGGGGGCGTTTCCGGGTCGACGGCCAGGAGGTGCGCTTCTTCACCCCCGTCAGACGCTCGGTGAGGATCGAGAGGGCCTCCCTGGGCTACCCGGCCTACCTCCGCGAGCAGGACCTGTGCGTGGCCTCCTACGACGACCTCCTGGCCGAGGACAAACTGGAGGGGAGTGGGGAGCGGCAGGGCGCGAGCGGCGAAGCCCCTGGCCACTGCACCGCTACGCCCATGTATGTTTACAGAGAAAACGAGGCACTCCAGGATCAGGTGATGGTGCGGTTGGTCTACGATGACGACGAGTGAGCTCAGCACAGCAGTAAGGTTTAATCGATCCTTCAACCGATCCCACCGGTGAAACGCACACTCCTGTCTCCCCTTGTGTCACTGGAGATGTCACCGACTAGATTTGTGTCGGTCCTTGAAATTTTGTATTTTATTGAACTGCTCAAAAAATGTACATATTTATATTTCTTGGTCATTATTATATGGTTCTAGAAATAACTTTGTAACTTAAAAAAGAACAATAATACTTAATGCTAGACAATGAATTAAAAAAAATTCATGTTCAATCTGCATTTCAATAAATCATAACACATGATCCTCCTAGATTGTATTGAATTACATTTACCTCCCCCCCATGTCACATTCTCCTCCTGTCTATGTATTTCCTCCACTACCATTTTCCTCTTTTCTCCTGCAGAAGCCTTACCCCACGAAGGTTTACCTGTGTCCCTCCCTAAGCCCCCCCGCCCATGCTGAACATGGCCCGTGATGTCTCTATGCCCAAGTGCCGATTGAGCTTGCTTAGTCGCTTCTTTTGGTTTCCATTTCCTTCCTGCGTTAAAGGTTCCATGGCATACTATTTTATGGATGCTTTAATATAGGTGTTAGTGGGCCCCTAATACAGTACTTTAAGGCGTTCAAGAAATTCAGCCTTGGTGCAGAGTTACAGCCACTACGAGCCAGTCCCACAATGAGCTCTCCACAAACGTGCCATTTTTAGAGGCGGGTCAAGGTGGAGGGTGGGGATGTGGCCCTGAGCAGCTTGCGGCCACGGTACCATGCGCTAGTGTTTACAGTGGAACACTGAACACTCCGGCGGGAGTCCTGGAGCTCTAGATCTAAATAATATTATATTTAGATATCTATAAAATATAATATATATTATCATGGTCAAAAGCTGTTTGCGCCTCCGGATGATATTATGAATCTCAAACGGTTCTCAGACGCCTCTGGTTCTTCCACTTCCACGTCAACATTAAGTACAGACTGAACCGCAAAATGGAGGAGAAAGGGATTGGGGCCCGCTGCAGCGGTAGCAGGTAGTGGGGCTGCTGTGGTAGCCGTAGCGGGGCTGCCACGGTAGTGGGCAGCGGGGCTCCGGCGGGAGACAACCCCGGGCAACAGGCAGCGTTCAGTGGGGCTCCGGAGGACAATCCTGGGCAGCAATCCTTTTGTCCTCCGGCTCCCAATTCCTTCTCAACCATGGCCGAGATAACCCGCACTACGAATCTCGAAATACCAGAGACCTCAGAGAACCCGACGCAGTCTAGTCTTTCCACCAAATGGGAGCTTTATGCAAGCTTTTGTTATTGTGTTGCGTGTTATGCGCCATAACACCAACAGCAGAACGGTTATCCAAATAACAAAGAACACTTGCGTTACAGTGTGTGTATTCACACACACACATGTGGCGCTTGCACGGTCCTAGCTCATTGTCTCATTGGCGGGCCAAATTCTCTGGGCAGGCCAAGCAGAGAAAGGGGAGGTAACCTGGCCCCTTATGACGACATATGGAGCCAGATCCCAAATCAGCGCGTTTGAGCTGTCATTTTTTCAAAGGCGGAGCAAGATACCTACTGCTCGTTTTACACCTAACGCAATTTTTAGCTACTTGGGGATCATAGGCAGGCTAGGGGAACTCATATTAATGTTAGAAAACCTCCATATAGTGAAAATTTCATGCCATGGGACCTTTAACTGTGGGTGCAACTTGGACCGAGTAAGAGTTATTTCCAGTCTAACCTTAGCACATTTAAATTTTTCTGTCAGACTAGATATCGGCATCTCTACATTGCCCTTCCCATACAAGGCTACACTGCTTAGGCAGTGTGGGACCCATTTTCTGACAAAAGAGTTGATCATTTTTCCATCCTTTCTACCTTGACAGGAACTGCATAAACTGGCCAAATGAACTGTTGCCACCTTGTGGTGTACTCTGCCATAGTAAAACAAAGTTGAATATCCAGAAAATATGCTTTAACTAGGCTTTTAATTCTACCTGGGATTCTGAAGTAATCAAAGGCCTCCCATAACAGACTATGTGGTACTGATCTGAAAGCATTAGCCAGATCCAAGAATACAAAAATAAACCTTGGTATGAATAATAAATCAATTATTTTGATTTAAAAGGCATTTATGCTCTTAGAAATGGATGAGTCTTTTTAAGTGAGATAAATTCACGTTTTTAAACTAAAGTCCTTGATGCCCTGGCATGTGGTCTTTGTGCCTTCAGAAAAATCACTAATTTCCAGACCTGTACATCGCAAATTGGAATGTAAACTGGTAGCCTAATCTGCCCCACATACATCTGGGTAGACAACCACTGCATATCCTGACAAATGAGTTATATCATCTGGATGCATCAAAGAATCATCACAGGGTTTGTATGTGTTGCAGTTGAAATGGTGAGGTTCTGAGGACCTGTCGGTGTGTCTTCATAATTACAACTAAAGCATTAGTTTCAGGCACTATAGGTAATGCATTTTTTTGATTTTGATATTTTTTTTAAGGCGGCAGCCATGTGTTGCTTAGGAGGCCACATAAGCTATAAAGTGCTGTGGGAAACCCTGGATGAGTTAGAGAATTATTTTGAGACTGTTAAATAAACAAATTAAATAAACAATAAATGCTTGTTGAAATCCTTCAATTCTTTCAAAAGAGGACCTGACAGACAGGATATTTGTCATGATTAATCCTGGCCTTGTATCTAACAATCCCACATGGTGAGTATGTAGCACTTATTATTAGCATTTCTTGACGGTTGCGTCAATGACTTTGGTTGCTTCAATGACATCTGTCATGTTATATTGTGGTTTAATCTGTTTGATGCATCCTCCGGATGCATCAATCAAACCAGTTTACCAACCTGACAACCTGACCAACCTGACAGGTTGTCAGGTTGGTAAACTGCCACCAAACGCACCAGGGAGAGACTGCCTGTGGGCTTGCTGTGGAATAGTCTCCCTACTCTATTCTTTTTGTTGACATTTAAAATGGCTGAATAGTAGTACTCGCTCCAAATAGCTGCCTGAACTAGGGTGACAGTATGGGAGAACATGACCATATGGTTAAAGGAAGTAAAATCATTATCTTGCCTATACAAATGAAATACGTGTTGGAACCAACTCCCCCCACTAAGATGAACCCATCTGGCTTAGCTCACTCCAAGTTGACCCCATAAAGTTGTCTCTCTACATATGGCTCACCCCAGTAATAACCACGTACTTCATGATTCATACCTAAGAATAGAAGAAGTGTGACGGGAATACCTTTTTACCCTAACTCTCCATATTGTGATACGGGCAGGGCTGCAGCTTCAAACAGTGCACGGTTCCACTTGATAACACATATACACTGATTGTTGAACTGATTCTAATTCAGGGATTTAGACAAACACGGAGAGGAGGGGCTATTCACAGACGATCTGCTGTCAGTGTTTTGAGGGGAAAGCTAAAGCGAATCCATGTGATGTGCATCTTTAAGATTTGAGCTATTTTAAATAAGAACACAAACTTCATTGATCGAGGATAGCGTCGTTCACAAGGATGGATCATTATTATTATTATTCACTGAAATGCCTAACCAAAGAAGTCTGCCGTTCATGTGGAATCCCTGCCTGTATACCTGTCGTCCACTCCAATGGAGCCCCACCACCCACCGTAGTGTTGTAGGGAAGCATACCCTTCTTTGACGTCACAGTCAAGCACTGTGGACAGAGCTCCACACACCTCGACACACACCTTGCCGCCGGTGTCCCTTGGTCCTGACGTCGACAAGTAGCCTATGCTATTTACAGGCACTTCGTCGTCACGCAAGATTTGTACCTGCGTCCGAAGCAGGAACGTTCAAGTAGTGTTTTGAGGGGACTGGCAAAAATAAATTGGGGGGGATTTTACTCCTGTTTTCTCTGTGGCCTTATTTCTGTAACCGTGATAAGATGGCATTGATTATATGTACACAATTATATGACCAGGTTTAAAGCATATATATATTTAAGCAATAGATCACGACAGGCTGTGGTATACGCTCATTATACCACAGTTAAGGGGCGTTGTCCGTCCTGACGCGCAGCGGAGGGGCGGACAACGGGTGGCTTAAATCAGGGTGGCTTAAATCAAGCGATCTGATTGGTTCCCAACTGTTTTTGACGCCCGTTCAGTTCCGTATCACTCCGTGCCTAACTTGAACTGTTGCTTATTTATATATAAAAGCAATAGCATAGTTCACTGAAGCCTAAAAACATGTTGATTGCTGGAGAGGGTGGAAATGTTGTAAAGCAATAGGCACACGGTGAGTGAACTCGATAGGAGGCTAAATTGCCGGCGAAACGAGCTACCGTCTCTAGCCTAGCCTTCTCTCTGAAGGACTGAAGTACAGTGTTGCATAGCAACCGCCGTACACTTTGCAGGCAGCCAGGAGGGACTACTTTTTTGTATTTGTTAAAAAAAATGCGGTTGCTATGCAACACACTGTAGCGTCCTTCAGAGAGAAGGTTAGAGACGGTAGCTCGGTTCGCCGGCAATTGACCGTTCGCCAGAGTTTGATTGACAGGCAATCTGATCAATCAGAACGCTCCTATTATCGAGTAGTTAATGTCCTCCATTTTGTCCGACATCTCTCCGACATACCGGCCGGGGCTATCAGCAGTGTTAACTCAGCTGCTCAGTGTTTACTTCGTTAGAAACTTCTAGATATTATTTTTTAATTCAGAGCTCAATATGGTAAAACGGTGTTGTCATGGAACCTGCAACACTGACAGCAGATATAGTGACCGAGTTGCCAACGTCTTTTTTTTCCCTTTCCCGAAGCCAACTAGGAACATTGAAAAATGTTTACGGTGGATAAAGTCGGTCATTATGCGTGACACAGCCTGCGATAAGTACGACCAAGGGTAGAGGGTGTTCAGCACACACCAACAGTGAGTTTAAGCTCATGTAAAACGTAGTCCTATACAGTTACCCTTGTTGACACTTGCAGTGCGAATCCACCAGTCTCCTCTCTTTTAAGTCGACCTCGAAATTGACAATATGACGAGCGGCAGATTTCCGTTGGCTGGGATAAACTTCTCCCTTAACGCTGATTGTGCCTATAATGTTATGTAGCCAAAATAAATTATCTGAAAGTTTATGCTTCAGTCAGGATTCACACTTTCATTTATTCTGACAATTTAGATTTGTTATATTTCAATAGAATAAATTATCTAACAATGTAAACTAATTAAGTAAAGAGTTAGCAGCAACATGACCGTTAGTCTTGGTAATAGATAGCTATTTACCTGTACTATTTTTGTATATTATGACGCTATGTACATAAGATCCAGATATGAAGGCATAAGCCTTTTGTTTTTTCTTTAAAGAAATGCTTCCTTCGAGATAAGATAGGCTAAAGTCGTCTGGTATATCGCCTAAATTCCCAACTTCCATCTTCACGTTACAAGCCAGCTGATGTCGGACTTGACAGCAGAACCCGCCCCCGAGACAGGGGGGCGTGGCTAGAACGCTCCTGGCGAACGGTCAATTTAGCCTACTATCGAGCAGTTCACTCACCGTGTGCCTATTGCTTTACAACATTTCCACCCTCTCCAGCAATCAACATGTTTTTTAGGCTTCAGTGAACTATGCTATTGTTTTTATATATAAATAAGCAACAGTTCAAGTTAGGCGATACTGAACTCTGTAAACTGAACGGGCGTCATAGCTGTGTGTATACGCTCAATATACAACAGTTGGGAACCAATCAGATCGCTTGATTTAAGGCACCCGTTTTATAATTGAAAATAGTCGGCGGCAGACAGTACAATTTGCCTTGTACACGTCGTCCCTTATGCTCTCTAGCCACACATATTCTTTTTCCCACTCAGCTCTGTACTTCGTTTTTCTTTTTTCTTTTTTCTTTGGTGGAGGAGGAGGAAGGTTGTTGTTGTTGACGTCCTCTTCTAACTCACTTTCTGACTCTGAGGTAGTTTTTTGCCTAGCAGCATCCATTTTTTTGTATACGGTAGTTGTGGACTGGAGGAGCACGTCGCTGAAATGGTTGATAAGATACGATACTTCATAGTGATTGGCTCTGCTGCTGCACGCATGAAGAATACTGACCAATGAGCGAGCCCAGAACGTTTCCGGGTATTCCATCAAAGTCGCTAACGAAAGCGGCGATTAGTTGATTAAGCCTGGTTAGAACTAGCGCCAACTTCCACTTGAGGCTAAAGCCGTTCCATCAACGCAGGTCAGCCGCGCATTGCTCAGGTTTGTTCAAACCAGGCTCACATTATCGTGGATTACGCGTGTTCACGAGATATGTAACCAGCCCAGAACCGTGAATGTCGAATCATGGATCAAATGTCCGAAAAGGACCGAGCGGGATCTTTTCCAGCGGCGAACAGAAGCTGCTTGTGGAGGTCTATGAGGAGTACACGCATATAATAACTCAAAAAGGGAACACCGTAACCATTAATAGAAACAGGGAGGCTGCCTGGCACAAAAATCGGCGATCTGTTGAATGCATAAGTAGTATTAAGCGTAACATATTTTAATTTAATATTGACCATGGATTTAAAAGCAGGGAGATAGTCTCGAGTTAACGTGTTGGACTTGCACCCGGTCGTCTGGGGTTCTATCCCCACGCAAGTAATAGTAATATAGGAAGGATTACTAGAGAAATCAAATAACTTTTCATGCCATTTATTTTCCATTTCTTTGAATATTCTTAATTAGGGAATTAATAAAATGAATAAAGGGAATTACAAAATGAAGCCAACGCCAAGAATACTGTGGCCGTTTCTGAAATGGCATACTACATACTGCTCGTATACTGATCGTGACGTAAAAGTAGTAAGTAGTATGCAGTACGCGAAAAATGTTTTTTTGCAGTATGCGACAGTTACCCGGATGATGTCCTAATCGGTCAAAAAATTCTAGTATACATCCAGAGCTCACTACGTCGGATACTGTATCCCATAATGCAACGCGGCACCGCTGAACATTTAAAATAATGGCGGACAATGCGAGCGGCGAATACAAATACAAATACATAAATGTATAATTAGTTGTTTATTTTGATGTGATAAGCTTTCGTATGTTTTTGTAATCGTGTTTTTCATTGTTAACAGAACAAATGGCTCAACCGTTTATATTTATGACCAAATTTTTTGGTCATGTGACTGTGTAGTACACTGCATGATACTTGTCATACTTGCATACTATACTGCATACTAGGGCGGGGAGTAGTATGTAGTGCACAGTATATACTGTGTCAGTATGTAGTATGTAGTATAGCATTTCAGAAACAGCCTATTAGTCTAGACGCAAACTTGGGTCGCACGTATCACAGGTCAAGTGCTGCTAGACCATTCACCCAGTCGCTGATTACTGATAACGCGATAATACATAGATTTGTGTAAAAATGTGTTGAATAAATAGCCACAGTAATAATAGATAGCAATTCATTGAATTATTTCATTTGCGTCATTTAATCTTAGACCCTTAGTGAAAATATATGCTGTTTGTACTGTTATGCACCTGGCCTAGGGGCACCAAGCTACACAACAAAAACGATGGGAGACAACAGTTTTCCAAACAAAATAAGTTTATTAAATAAACTAATTTAAGTGTTCAAATCATTATTCAAAATATGGGATGTGGAAGTCAGTAAATCAGTGGTGTGTAGGCATGAGTGGATTATATGTGTGTGTGTTGTTTCAACAGAAGTGTTGAAAGGTGTGCAAGGCTGTGGAGCTGGAAAGGAAATGAAAGGAACAGAGAGAGAGAAGGAAGGACTGGGGAAGCAGGCTTTTATAGGGCGTTGGCACCCGGGCCCAGGTGCACGCCAATTGCCAATCAATTATGTCACTGCTCCCCAGTCCTAGAAACAAATAGACAACAGAATGAATAGGGGACAAATCAAACAACAACAACCCATAACCAATAACCATAGAACCTAAGAGTACAATGACAAAGTACTATAACACAATATACAGGGAACCGTCACAGTACTTCATATATGTACATTTATGACAAAATTGTGAGGACTAGGCTTGGCGGAACCTTCTGATGGTACAATTGTTGCTGACAGATTCTCTGAAACACCGCTCAAGTTAGCCTGACAGTTAATCTGCTCCCGACCAGGTTAGTTTGGTCGGATAAATTGCCATGGTTACTAAACGGAAATTCCCTTAAGTGACGTTCATGGAACGCAACTCTAGCTGAAAGAAGCCCGGCTTTATGTTTAGCTTGATGGTTGTTTGGTCGGATAAGTTGCCATGGTTACTTAGCGGAGATTCCCTTAAGCCACATTGATGGAACGCAACTCTAGCTGAAAGAAGCCAGGCTAAGCAAAATAAGCCCGGCTTTGGGTTTAGCTTGGTTGATGGAATACCCCCCAGGTACAGTGTCTTGCTTCTTATTGCTTGTGTGTGTGGCCGTGGGAGGTGCGCACGCAGTCCGCAAGTGAGAGAGTGACTGATCACCATAACGAGCTGTCATTCTTCCACGACCCCAAAATACGGAACAAAGTGCGTCCCGTATCAGTTAATTACGGGACAGGTCTTTTAATTGCCAAATACGGAACGATCCCGTATTTTACGGGACGGTTGACAAATGTTGGTTTTGTGAAAACCAAAGAAATGCTGATTCATAGCTTCATTGGAAGCCTAGTTTTCGGTATGGGTTCAATGCCGTTGAGTTAAGCAACAATAAATACACAAATATCTATATTTAAATTTAGAATAAGTCTATTTTGGTGAACCCACATGTCTCCTCACTGCTGACGAAACTTATGGATTTTGAGTTGAGTCATATAAAAACATCATTGGCTAAATGATGGGGTCAAAGTTTTAATTTGAGTGTTAATGTTCAATAAAAAAAACTCCACCCACATTATATTACACACACACGTTGTTTGATAATTTCTGTAGTACACACTAAGATGTTTTAATATTGTTCATCTCCATTGCTAAATAGCCTACTGGCTGGCAGAATGGAATGGCCAAATGATGACACACTGCTGTACAGAAGACTGATGCTAGGCTGACTCACTGACCATACTGTATTTTACCAAATAACCTACAATAAAATTGATTATGGGTAATACAGTGGTTGACAATGCGTGACTGCTTTAACCTGTGTAATAGCACCGATTCACAGTAGCGTACCGTGGGGGCGTACCGTGGGGGACAGTCAGGGCTGTCACGCCTTGACTCAGGGACAGGGACTCAAAAGCAAAACTCAAAAGACGACAAAAAACACTCATCAAGGATAAAAAACTATAACCAAAGATGCTCACTAAGGAGTTTACAAAAACACAATTAAATGCAGAAAGTATCTGTGCACAAAAACTAACAAATACTGAGGCTTGACAATACCCATTGGACGCAAGACGAACTGACACTAGACAAAGGGAAACAAGGGCTATTTATACATGAGGGAGGGGAACACAGGTGAGATGAATCAGGGACCGGGGAGGCAATCACAAGGAGGAAGTCAAGTGCCTGAAACAAGAGGGAAAAGGGAACTACAAAATAAAACAGGAAGTGAACGACAAGACTAGACATGAGTGATTTTAACTTGACATAAAAGTGCTCAACAGAATTAACACACTTTGCGTGACATGACAAGGGCCTTCAGTAGGCCTAACGAACTCCACCAACGCCCAACCCCAAAACACTCAGACATGCCAACAAATGTCATATTAGGTGCCGATTCAGCCAACACCGCCTGTGAATTACACTCTGCGCTACTGCATAACTTCAACAACAAGACAGTTGATCTTCAACAACAGCGCAAGCGCACACACACACACACACACACACACACACACACACACACACACACACACACACACACACACACACACACACACACACCACTGTGCATTACCGCAGCTAGACTATGCAGCATCACCATCAGATCTTTCATTATGTCACTCTGCAACCAGATTGTTCATCACACACATGACACACAGTAAAAAGTGCTGGGTTATTTTTGTAAACACATTGCTGGGTTATTTATGCTGGGTCAAAATTCTGGGTTGTTTGGGGCACTGTAAACACACTACTGGGTTATTTGTGCAGGCTAAAATGGTATAAGGGGCTTATTCGCAGGTGAACATCTGGTTGGGTTATTTTGACCCAGCCGTTGGGTTGTTCATTTTCCCGCTCTTTCATCGTGAAAGTTCAACAGTGGAACATTCTGGACATTTCTTTGTGGTGAGACCAGACCAACGGCTGTCAGCAGCATTTCATAGGTTAATCGTTAGCCGTCTACAAAGCTTTTATCTGCCGCATTTATTAATATTATATTTAATGTAATGTTTAATTTAATGATTTAATGTTTCACCTAATGTCCCACTAACGGTTAGCTTGCTAGCTAGCTACTTGTACAGTTAGTAACTATGTAACAGTTAGCTCGTGGGTAGCTACGGTTGACACTCTAGCTAGCAGTAGCGCTAATAGCTGACCAACGGACAGTAGTGGCCAATGGGCCAGTGCTTGTAACGTCATTCTGAAGGCAAGACCAGAGATACCCCGGTACGATAGGTGGCTTTTACGATAGGTGGCAGCTGTCAATTCTGATCCATTTTATTTCTCAGACACTCCATTGTTCCGATGGTGGCAAAGCAACCCCTCCTCCGGCGGCGACAGGAGTCTGCATACGGCAACAATCACTTTCTCCTCCATGGCTGTGGATGTGTGCTTTTTTTTTTTTTTGATACAAACTACCCGAAGCAGTGGGTGCCCACCTGGGAGTTTCTACAGCACGCTTTGTACAACATAGATGGGCATGAGTCAGTTTTTAGTTTCACATTGGGTAACACTTTACAATAAGGTACACAGAAACGTAGGTAGTTACTGAGGAACGAATGAGGAACGAATGAGGAACGAATGAGGAACGAATGAGGAACGAATGAGGAACGAATGAGGAACGAATGAGGAACGACGAAGTGACAGTTACTCAGTAACTACTGAGGAGTTACTGGTAAACAGACTAGGGGACTACTGAGGAACGAATGAGTAACGAATGAGGAACAAATGTGTAACGAATGATGAACGACGAAGTGACAGTTACTCAGTAACTACTGAGGAGTTACTGGTAAACAGACCAGGGGACTACTGTATTCGTTACTGAGTAACGAATGATGAACAACCAGGGACCCTAAAGTAACAGTTACTCAGTAACTACTGAGGAGTTACTGGTAAACAGACTAGGGGATACTGTATTAATGAATCATTCTGTGAAATAGCAAACTGACCAATTGATTATGAAAGCAACTGAATTTTCCTGGGATTTCACAATTAGTTAATAAATTAACAAGGCACAGACGGGATGATTGTCATATTTTAATAAAGATATTCACAATACATACATTAATATTCACATTTAAGGTTTATTATGTGGCATTAGTAATGTTGAAGGCTTAAAAGCAATTGTCCACCACTGCAGGGCAGGGCACGCTTTAAACCTGCCTCCCTTGGTTTCAAGCGCTCGAGGGCTGGCTTGGGTCCCACACTGGATCGACTGGTAGAGCTGGATCTGACTGATGAGTTGTTACTCTTTCGCGATCCATTCGTTCACCAGTAGTTAAGCTTTTTGAATCATTCGTTTACCATTAGTGAAGCTTTTTGTGTACCTTCATGTAAAGTAATGCATCATACTGAGTTGTTACTCTTTCGCGAACCATTCGTTCACCAGTAGTTAAGCTTTATGAATCATTCGTTTACCAGTAGTGAAGCTTTTTGTGTACCTTCATGTAAAGTAATGCATCATACTGAGTTGTTACTCTTTCGCGAACCATTCGTTCACCAGTAGTTAAGCTTTATGAATCATTCGTTTACCAGTAGTGAAGCTTTTTGTGTACCTTCATGTAAAGTAATGCATCATACTGAGTTGTTACTCTTTCGCGAACCATTCGTTCACCAGTAGTTAAGCTTTTTGAACCATTCGTTTACCAGTAGTGAAGCACTTTCGGGTTAGTTATAAAACCCCAAACAACTGTTGATGACAATGAGGGATCTACAGCCACTTTAGTTAAAAATGTATACAACATAGGGAAATATATATACATATACTGCGCTCATGACACATAATAACATATAACATAATAACAGGATAATATAGAAAATATTAACAATTTAAAACACAAACAGAAACAAAAAAAGGCATTTTAAAATGTAACAAAAAAAGGCACTCTAAAAACAAAACAAAAACCAGCTCTCTTCATCTGACACGGCTGTAGCGATCCATCGCCTCTTCTGGGGTGAGGACTGAAACAAAGAAAATGATAAACATGTATTAACAGTAGTATTTTGTCAGGATGATGGTAGTGATGATGATACCCCTTCAGAAACATTTATATAGAAATTAGAAGATAAAATGAACATACCATGATATAATACGGCATTACCGTATATGCCTCAAATCATACCGTGATATAAATCGTAGTCCATACCGTACAGCCCTACTGCATACCTTACATATAAATGTATTTCATCCAGCTGAATAGGGACAATTTGCTCCTCTCAAAAAGTGACCCGCACCTCACTGACTTCCTCGTCGTTTTCCCTCTATGTTTATTACGTCGGCACTGCCTACAGAAGACAACACATTTCCCACAATGCAATTCGGGAGCGTCCCTTGTAAAGTCGTCGACGGACGTGTACAGTGGGTAGGGGCACGTTATACGCAGATCGTTTTACCCCATGCGTCGGACACGCCCACTCTCTTCCGTCAACGGGCAAGGAGGTCGTGCAGAAGTACTTGACAATGGAGACTCTGCGAAAGAGTAAGAGAAAAAGGCAGCCCACGGAAGAGCTTCCACATGTAGAGACAGCCATGTTAAAATGTAAGTACATGCTTTAAAGTTATTTCATTATTAATTGAGAGTGTAATGATTCGGTCACATTGCTTAGCTTCCTAAAATGAGCTAATTTGACATCGTACCACGTCTGTTCTATCACGTATTTTTTGGCCTTGCTAGCTAACCTTGTCACTAACCAATGGATTGCTAGCTGGCTAGATAGCCGACGTTGCAAGCAAATTTTAATTATCTGTCAAACACAAAAGTTTAACTCTTAACTAGGTCAAAAGACAGACGGTTCAACCACTTATCTAATGTTAAATTAGGCGATATGCGATGAAAATGTGGTCCAAGCTTTGAAATTGGACTTGTAAAGTTATTCTGTTAGCGCCAGTTACCACGTCTTTGAATAGTTTTTGGAGTTGTCTTTGACTACTAAAAAACCCGAAGACTGCTACATTACACTGTTATAGTGCTATTAAGGTAATACCTTTCTCCCTGTTTTTTTTCTTTTCATTTTAGTCCATAGTTACAGTATGTAATGTTAACAACTGAATCTCTCAAACATGTCTTCTACACAATGGACTGCATGTGGAACCATGACAAATGAGTTGATGATGATTTGTCTTAAATCAAAATGACATATGATCATACATATTATTATTACATATTATAACATTAAAGACAATGGATAATGTCATTGCCCAAAGTGAATAAAACCCTTATTTCTTAACTAACTGTATATATATTTTTTTAAGGTATCCATACAATTTTCAAATGAACAAAAACGTCACTCTGTATGCATTCATCAATATCCTTCATAAGGTTTTGAGCCCCTTACACCAACCATTCTTTCTGTGCTCCAAAATGTTACAGCGCCATCGAGTCAGCGGGAACAATCCGAACAGCGCAGTAGCCAAACTGCAGCAGAGGAAGCAGGTAATTATTTTTTTATTTTAAATGTTAAACATACTTAACAGATATACTCAGATTCATGTGACTGTGAAATGTAGTTGTACACAGTGTAATGATTAATAACTGATGAACGTCACTATGAAAACACTATAATAGTGTTATTTTTAAACCTCTTTTCTACTTCCTGGTTTTATGATGTTAAAATAAGGGTGCTCACCTTAACTGGTTGAAGGCTAGTGTCTAGAGGGGATCCAAGACAAGAGGATGCTAGTAATATTTACTCCATTTGTAACATTGCAGTAACCAAGTATCTACCTTTACATGATATCGTAACCGGAAAATGCTTTGGGAATGGGAAGGAACTTAGAACAGCAATGACATAAATTAGATTGAGGTCAGTTAAGCCACTTTAAGTTAGTCTACTAAGTAGAAAATAAAAAAAGTTTTTGGTTATGGTTATATTCATTGGTATACTTCATGGTATTCATGGTTACTCATTCGTTCCTCAGTAGTCCCCTGGTCTGTTTAGCAGTAACTCCTCAGTAGTTACTGAGTAACTGTCACTTCATCGTTCATCATTCGTTACTCATTCGTTCCTCATTCGTTACTCATTCGTTCCTCAGTAACTACCTACGTTTCTGTGTACCTTATTGTAAAGTGTTACCAAGTGTTATGAGTGAAGATACTTATATATTAAATCTATATTTAAATGCACATTTACAGTGGTCTACGCCCGTATTCCACCGGGGACGTAAGCGCCGCGGAACGGCTGCGTCGCGGAACGGCTGCGTCCTGTGCCCTGCGTCAATCCCCACCGGGCGCGTAACGGCAGCGCGCGCTGCCTTGCGAGCCAGCCGTATTCATGCGAGATCACGAGATCACGCGATAATCCTGAACGTTTTAACTGTGTGGATAAAGGAAATCCTTTCTCACATTGTCTTTATAAAAAGGATGATTGATTTCGTAAATGATTTTATGTTGCTCCACTTAGATAATAAGTCTCTCGTCGTCCATGTTGCCGACCCTCTGAGACCCTTTGATTGATTGACTGCTGACCTGGTGCCACCGGTCATGACATAATGTTGATGTGAAGTTGTATAGGCTACATGAGCGGAGTATTGTGTTTTATTTTGAAAATTTACCGGATGCTCTATGGCTTTTATTATTTCACTTCCTGCCCGGCTCGATCTGCTCTGTGGAAATTGACGCGGTTCAGCAGCGGCTCGCGTCAAAATAGAAGTGCTGCGTAAAGATAGCGCTGCGGCGCGGTGCGCCGCTCCTGGGACGCTGCTGAGACGCGCCGCGGCGCGCCCGGTGGGGATGGTTTCATTGATTAGAGTGGCAGCGATCAGTTCAGTTCAATGAGCAGCTCCTTCTCGATGGCAATAGATGCCAGTGCAAAGAATCGGGTCTGTCTGGTTGCATTCCGCGACTCTGCGAGTAGGCCTACGTTTTAATGCACGAAAGAGCTGAGAAATATCGCTTGAAATTAACGGTCTTCTCTCTAAACGATCGCCTTGAAAAAGGCAAACGAAGGGAAGGAGATCAGAAACAGGATCGCTAGGTTTGCTCAGGATTTGATCAGGATTGCTGGTCCCTGGGGGCGTTCTAACATCAAAATTTGATTATTAATTATCCCCCCAACAGAGAAGGCCCTGCTGGGCCTTACGGCCCACCACTGCCGATTCACTCATTGGCTGAGGTTCCTGGACACGTGGCGTCGCTTGCCTATATAATGCAGGCTGAACACCCCTTAACTTTAATAAGAGCCTCGACACGCCTCCGCGCACAGCTCATCACACCACGTTAACCTGCTGGAGAGAAGAAAGATCTGCTGTAAGTAGGCTAGTATACGTTGCATTGTTTAGGCTACTATAGGATTGTCACTGCTGAGGATGGAGTCGACTTCCAAACGGCTTCAACATTGTTGCAGCGGTGTTTGGGGATGTGTTTTTTTTTTATCGATAAGGACCTATTCAATATGTAGGCCTATGTCTTTTTTTTTTTTTTTAATAACCATCGCGGACTCGTCGAATGTAGGCTGTACTATTATCATAGTGTCATAGTGTATGGAGAGTTATCATAGTTATCGCAATGTCACCACATAGTCAATAGGCTATGTGGAAAAAAAACTAAAACGATTGATCCAAGACTAAAATAGACTTCGCTTGGCTGATTGATTTGAAGTTTAAACATGCATGCATCCTTATTTGGATTTGGGAAATGTGTGTATATATATATATATATATATATATATATATAATCTCCAAAGGATTTGGGGCTTTTGTCATCTTTATACTGGCACATGCGGCATATGTAAAGTAAATAATGCACAAACTAGACAGCGTGGTGTAGTCTGAAGGGATCAAGGATCCCGAAGGGTCAAATGCGCGCGTATTCACGCTGTGTCACTTTTCCACCGTAATCAACGTGCTGCATACTGCATGAGATAAATACGCTCCGCTGTAAAAAAACAAAAAACGTCTTGGATCAGTCAAGAAAAAACATGAGTATATTAGATGATGACACCCACCCCCTCCATTCTGAATTTGAACTGCTTCCCTCAGGGCGGCGCTATAGAGCACATATGACAAGGAAAAAAATATACAAAGACTCTTTTATCCCAAATGCGATCTTCATGGTCAACAAACCAAGGAAAGCTAGATGAAAGGGAGGTGTAGATTAGAGTGCCTTGAACGGGCTGGCACTGTTGCTGGCTGCCTTGTACCTGATGTGTATACTTGTGTGTGGGGGCTAGAGGAGGGGGTATACTGTATGTGATGTGTCAGGGGGTATACATGTGATGTGTCAATCTGGTGGACATGCCTACTCAATGGGGTGAATGTGCTTGTTATGTATCCTATGTGTTTTTATTCAGTGAGACCAAAGACAATTTTCATGGTGACATGACAAATAAAGTCTATTCTATTATATTTCATAGCTTCTAATAACCAGTAGAGATGTAATCATGCAAATTCATGCACATTCTATTTGAAGTCTAAACATGCAGCCGGAAATCCTGTTCCTTATTTGGATTTGGGATCTCTCACTCTCTCACTCTCTCACTCTCACTTTTTCACACCTTTAATTGAGCATGACATGGAATGTGGGTGTGGTTACACGCCCACATTGTCAATGTTTTACCCACGTTTTACACCAGAGGGCCTCGGGTGTACTTTGGAGTGGGTAAAATGTATGCTCATTCTTGAGAGTGCCTCATCAACGTTTTATCCCTGCCAAAGCCTAATATCGTAATTTTTCCTCCTTTTCAGGTATATATCACTTTATCACAAAAAAAGTTAATTAACCTAATTCGACCTGGTGTCCAAAGCAGAGTTTTTTCAGCTGCCACTATCCTTATGACTGCACCTTTGAAGAAGACGGGCTGCTTGACCCAAAAAAATGGGAAGCAAGTGACTGTCAGCAAAATGTTTCCAGGAAAAAAACGATTGATGGCCAAGTCGGCCCAATTCCGGAGCCAGTACAAAGGTAAATGAGCCTCTAAAATTCAGATCTCAGCAGTGAAGTGATTTGGATTTTCTTTTTAAAAATGGAAACTATTGCAGGTTGGTCTCATTCGGCCACATTTATATATTGAGATAAGTTAAATTACCATAGCCCCCTGCATGATTATAATGTTTGCTTGCTGATTTCTTACACAGCGACAGTCTATGAGTGGGAAAACTCTGTGGCTTTCTCATTCAAGTGCGACGGAAAACTCTGCTGTCCAAAAGTCGGAAACGGCCTGGAGGTAAATATAAAGTTATATTTGATATTTTACATTTAGGGCATTTAGCAGACGCTTTTATCCAAAGCGACCTACATTATACATTTGTCATAAGAGGGTGAAACAATATATCGCAGTCGGTGCAGTAAGGATTCATTTCTGGACTGGTGTTGTAATAAGTTTCATATACTGTATATCAAGTGTATTGGTACCAACCGGGGCCTGAGTAGCTGCACACAGGTCTTCAACTACTGGTGCGAATGTTGGCACTTCAGCTTCAACCCCAAGGAACTCAAACTCAACAAAACAATATTCTACTCACTGTATCCCTAACAGGGTACAGATTGGCCATTGACCTGCACCACAAGAGTGGTGTAATCTGATTCATCGAAAAATAATTCTTTGATACAACCAATGGGTAACAGTGGTGACTTGGGAGCCCGTATCTTATAAGCAACTTTCATAGTCTCCTTATAGTTTTACCTATGCTGTACTCTTTGTGCATCATACCTTTGGGCAACCCGTTACATTCAACAATGTATGTGACCATCTTTCTCAATTTAAAACAGTACCAAGGCTTTGGCTTTGAGGTGCACAGGGCCCAGGCCAGTTGGGTGTTTTCGTTTTGGAGTGTGGGCTAGTTCCCAAGACAGGATTACCTTATATTAAAAAGCCCTAACTGACACGGTTTCATGTTATTTATTGTCACGTCCATTTTTATTAAACATACAATTAACAGTTAACAATTAACAGTTGCAAATCATTTTCAGCTGGTTAGCTTTCCCATATCAGCCTTATATTCATGGATGTTGACTCTGATTTCATATTAAACACAAATTGGGGAGATGCCCGAGAAAGACAGGCAGGTTGAGACAAATTAATATTGTGTGATGTTGATTGAATCATATAGTTAACTGGTTAGTTTTCAAGCTTCCATTTCAACAATAACACTTACGTGGTCATTATTTACAGTTACCTTTTGAGTTTAACCAGTCTTTTGTGTCCGCAGCTGGATGAACATGCTGAAGATGAACATTTGCCAATTAATTTGGGTAATAAAAACTTCTTTATCTGGGCCGATGAAGACCAGGGAGAGTGGAAACGTCTGAAGCATCAAAACGGAGACGTGGTAAAGTTCCTCTGCTGTGCTGAAGATGGCAATCTTTTCTTGAAGGACGAATCGCAGAAGCAATCTGAAAGTAATGCAGATTGTTTCCTGTATCGATTTGATGCCTGATGCCTTAATTATTTCTATAAATGCAATTCATTATTATTTTGATGGTGCATACAATACAAATATATAGATACAACAAAAATATACATTTTCTTTGTATCTTTCATATTTTTTTACCTTGGTAAGTGTAACAGGTTAAAGAATGGCAAATATTTTTGTAACCTTTCATTTTATATTTTGTGGTTATGTGAGTTTTATTTCACCAAAATCTTGTATTGTTCATGGTAGCTTATAGGTATTGGGAGATTTATTTGTTGTGTAACTGCGCCCTCTATTGGATAGTGGTGGCTATATGCTGGATTTTCGCGTTCCTTTCTCAGTCTGCATTCCACTTGAGTCAGTACGTTTACATGCACTGCTTAATCCGATTAAAGCCATAGTTCGACTATGCTCCGCAATTGGACAACTGCAATTGTCCGGGTATACATGGCGGTGAGTAAATCGATTCATTCAATCGATTCACCGAAACGTGTCATGCCCCGGTACGTTTTCCCCCATGGGCAAGATAAACCCGACTAGGAGTCTTTACTTGTTGTGGAAGTACCAGAGAGTCGGAGAACCCGACGTAGTCTGTAAGATTCATAATATCAGAGAATACCCCCGTCAGTTCGGCCGCGGCCCAATGAATGAATAAAGATCTTAGTTATTTTACAACCTCGTTGATGAGAAACATTTAGAAAAACATGTAGGCCTACTTTTAATTCAGCCTTGGATGAAATCGAAGCGTAGTGTTTACTGAATGCATGTTGATGATGATACACTCCTTATAGGGGTTAACTACATTGGCACGACACCGGCTTCCTCCATCTTCTGCGCCAGCTTCTTAAATAAATCGCCTATCCGAAGTGAGTTGACAGCTGTCTACTGAAAACATCTTTCTCCCGCCGGAGCAGCCCCTCCGCCACCCGTCTGTATACGGCATTCCCCGCCTCGGCGCACTGAATGAATAAAGATCGTAAACACGTCGGGAGAAAAAAACATTTATTTTGACAGATGTGCCCGAAGTTACTAATCCAATACATGCACGCTTAACTCGACTATGAATCGCATTATCTAGGGGTCTTAATTCGACTATGAGTAACCCAATTCGATTCGATTTTAGCTCGACTAAGGTGTATACACTAGACTACATGGTAACTTGTACATGTATTTCAGGATGAGTGCACTTAAATTTAGTCGTGTTTTGTCGAGAACATTGATGTTTTGAGAGCTTTAGAGATTGTTAACATAGCTAACCTCGTGGTTTGTTTTGCTGTATGCTAGCGCTCGCCATTCTATCTTTGTGTAATATAGCCCAAATGTTTCAGTTGTCCTTTTTCTTATGTTAGGCTGATTCATTCCGTGAAGATAGAATCCTGAATCTTTGCTCTCATTGAATTTGTACAGGTATGTAGGCTACTCCCACTACCAGGTTTAGAATGTAATGTGTTCATTGAAATGTTTTCTTGTATTAAATTTTCTGGTTTTGAAATACTATTAGACAGTAGTGAGTCTGCATTCCACTTGATTGAGAGAGGCTGATTCATTCCGTGGAGATAGAATCCTGAATCATGCTCTCATTGAACTTGTACAGAATAAAGAACGCCACAAAAGAACATCAGCGTCCTGTCTTCAGTGCACCAGAACACAACACAGTCGGCGAAATGCAGACCGGCTACATAAGCACATCCCTACTTGTACCAAGTCTCCGATAACCTTTTTGACAAGGGAAGAAGTTGGCAAGGATGCAGCTTTGTTCTATTCTGTTTTTTTTATGGTCAATGGTCAATGGTCAATATGGTTAAAAACTGTTTTATGGGAACTACACTGTATATAATTGCCTCAAATTTACAGCCAGATTACAACATTATTAAGTTGTTAATTTTAAGTAGGCCTAATAAATCTGCTAAACCACCCTCCATTGACTGTTTTTAAACAGAACTTGAATGCCTTCCTACAATACAGCATGTTACTGCTATCAACTGTCCAAAGTATCTTAAGTTACAGTATCATGCAGTGTTTTTTGTAAATTGGGAAGATTTCCCCTGAACTGCACATGTGAAGCTGGATCCGTTCTGTGGATGCTAAGACATTTTTTTACCCTGACTCTCCATATTGTGATGCTGGAGGGCTCCGGCTTCAAACAGCACTTTAACACCTAATAACACTGTTACCTTCACTGTTATTATTACAGTGTTCTCTTGCATACTTCTTGTATTTTTCTCCAGTCATGACTTATTGCCAGACAGCTGGTCATACATGACAAATGTTGATTTTGTGAAAACCAAAGAAATGCTGATTCATAGCTTAATTGGAAGCCAAGTTTTCAGTATGGGTTCAATGCCGTTGAGTTAAGCAACAATAAATACACTCGTAAAATATTTATATTTAAATTTTGAATAAGCCTATTTTGGTAAACCCACATGTCTCCTCACTGCTGAAGAAACTTATAGATTTTGGGTTGAGTCATATAAAAACATCATTGGCTAAATGATGGGGTCAAAGTTTTAATTTGAGTGTTAATGTTCAATAAAAAACTCCACCCACATTACATTATATTACACACACACACACACACACACACACACACACACACACACACACACACACACACACACCACTGTGCATTACCGCAGCTGCATCACCATCAGATCTTTCATTATGTCACTCTGCAACGAGCAGATCACCGGATGCTTTCGCAACTTCTACTTCAAATGATTCAATTAGGCCTATATTACAAGTGTACCGCCTCCAGCCCAGGAGTAGGCCTATGAGAACGGGTTTATTTAATATTCTTATTAAGCGGCATCAACACTGAAACACACCAATATATTTTTGTTTCGAACCATTTTTCCTTTTTACCTACATTTACCTACATATGTAATATTTTCAGGCAAACGACCTACATGTGTCTGCTATCATAACCTACTTAAAGTTATCCAATAGAGAAAACAAGTCGTGAGGAATTAAACCAAAAATTGACGCTGTCCGATGTTACAATTGAAGCGCATGTGAGTCTCAATTGTAACAGCGTGAGTTACGGTTGTAACACGGCTAAAAAAAACAGCATTAAACAAATAGTTTTCATGGCAAATCAACAATATTTCAGTTAAGCAACTGTTTTTACGTTGATTTCATACCAAGGATGTGATCAGATAATGTATAAAACATATTATTAAAACTTACCGAATGAGTTGGCGCATTCCTGTCCTTCCTTGTTGGCAAGTAGCCTACATTGATTACACCTACATAGTTAGCGAATTTGATTGATGGAAGTTGTAAAAATACTATAGGCCTACAACCCTAATCTGATTTAGAATAGCCTATAATTGAATAACATCTGACTGAACACAGAGTAGCCTATTGGCCAATACGGCGCATGCTTTTTGGGGAGGCCCGCCTAATTGCGCACTGAGCCCTGGAGGGTCAAAAATGTAGCAACACCCCACTTAGCTTTACAGTCTATGCTATAGCCACACAGTCCATTTATATTTGCAGTTTTATTGACAAAAAACAGATATACAAGGCCATGGTATGAAAAAACCAGTCAGCATTTTAACATTTCATTAAACAGTAGGCCTATAATTAATTAAAAAGTGTATTAACATTCATTAACATTTTTCATAACATTTCATTAAACAGTAGGCTATAATTAATTAGTGCATAAACAATATTTCATCCACACACACAACACAAAACATTAGAATGTGCGTGTTCACATCATAACATGACATAAAAGTGTAACAATATTTCATCCAGGAATGCTCGTGAGCTGGTCAATTACTTTTTTACTAACATTTTTCATAACATTTCATTAAACAGTATAATTAATTTAAAAGTGCATAAACAATATTTCATCCAGAATTGCCTGCTGTAGGTTTAACGAGTTAACAATTGTGACATGTGTAGATTTTCCCTCCCTCTGTGCACTATTGGGCCCACTTTTTACAGCTCCAGCATTGCACCCACACTTCTCCAGGCTTCGATGAAACAAAGTCCTCCCCACAGACCTGGCATTCGGCATTTCTCTTCTCCCAGGTAGCTGTTGTTCGCTTTTTCTTCTGGAGCTTGGAACTGCGTGGTGCAACTTGCTTTTCTCTCTCCTCTTCCAAGGCCCGTTTTGTTGGTGTGTATGTTAGTATAGCTGTTGTCCTCCTCTTTCTTCCCTTGGTGGTGGCTTTTCTGGGTGGCAATAGATGCCAGTGCAAAGAGTCGGGTCTGTCTGGTTGCATTCCGCGACTCTGCGAGTACGTTTTAATGCACTAAAGAGCTGAGAAAGATCGCTTGAAATTAACTGTCTTCTCTCTAAACGATCGCCTTGAAAAAGGCAAACGAAGGAGTTCAGAAACAGGATCGCTAGGTGGTGTGAAGGCGGTGGCCATAGTAGTTCATATCAACTCTCTCTCACTACCTCCCAACGTTTCAAACTTTGCTGATGACATCAACGGGGGCCAGCGCCGGCATATTGCTGGTCCCTGGGGGCGTTCTATCACTACACATCAAAATTTGATTATTAAATATATTGTAACATGCTGAAAAAATGTATGGAATTAAGATGCGTTCAGACACACATTAATGTAATTTTGAAAAAATATAAAATAAATATATTATTTAGATTTTGTCAGGGCCAGCAGAGAAGGCCCTGCTGGCCTTGACGGCCCACCACTGCCGATTCACTCATTGGCTGAGGTTCCTGGACACGTGGCGTCGCTTGCCTATATACTGCAGGCTGAACACCCCTTAACTTTAATAAGAGCCTCGACACGCCTCCGCGCACAGCTCATCACACCACGTTAACCTGCTGGAGAGAAGAAAGATCTGCTGTAAGTAGGCTAGTATACGTTGCATTGTTTAGGCTCACTGCTGAGGATGGAGTCGACTTCCAAACGGCTTCAACATTGTTGCAGCGGTGTTTGGGGATGTGTTTTTATCGATAAGGACCTATTCAATATGTAGGCCTATGTCTTTTTTTTATTTTTACTTTTTGAACTATTTTTAAAAAAAACCATCGCGGACTCGTCGAATGTAGGCTACCTTATTGATTAGACGATTGACTCATGCATATACTTGTAATACTATTATCATAGTGTCATAGTGTATGGAGAGTTATCATAGTTATCGTCAATGTCACCAATAGGCTATGTGGAAAAAAACTAAAACGAATTATCCAAGACTAAAATAGACTTCGCTTGGCTGATTGATTTGAAGTTTAAACATGCATGCATCCTTATTTGGATTTGGGAAATGTATATATAGGCCTATATATATTCTCTCTATACTGGCACATGCGGCATATGTAAAGTAAATAATGCACAATCCCCGACAGTGTGTTGTAGTCTGAAGGGATCAAGGATCCTGAAGGGTCAAATGCGCGCGTATTCACGCTGTGTCACTTTTCCACCGTAATCAACGTGCTGCATACTGCATGAGATAAAGACGCTCCGCTGGCTAATTCAGGCCAGTATTTCAGGAGTTAAAACGTCTTGGGTCAGTCATTTCATAGCTTCTAATAACCAGTAGAGATGTAGAAGTGAATAGATCATGCAAATTCATGCACATTCCATTTGAAGTCTAAACATGCAGCCGGAAATCCAGTTCCTTATTTGGATTTGGGATCTCTCTCTCTCTCTCTCTCTCTCTCTCTCTCTCTCTCTCTCTCTCTCTCTCTCTCTCTCTTTCTTTCTTTCTTTCTTTCTTTCTTTTGTTATCTTTATACTGGCACATGCGGCATATATAAAGTAAATAATGCACAAACCCCGACAGCGTGGTGTAGTCTGAAGGGATCAAGGATCCTGCATGGTCAAATGCGCGCGTATTCACGCTGTCTCACTTTTCCACCGTAATCAACGTGCTGCATACTGCATGAGATAAAGACGCTCCGCTGGCTAATTCAGGCCAGTATTTCAGGGGTTAAAACGTCTTGGGTCAGTCATTTCATAGCTTCTAATAACCAGTAGAGATGTAGAAGTGAATAGATCATGCAAATTCATGCACATTTGAAGTCTAAACATCCAGCCGGAAATCCAGTTCCTTATTTGGATTTGGGATCTCTCACTCTCTCACTCTCACTTTTTCACACCTTTAATTGAGCATGACATGGAATGTGGATGTGGTTACATGCCCACATTGTTAATGTTTTACCCACGTTTTACACCTCGGGTGTACTTTGGAGTGGGTAAAACGTTATTTTCAAAAGTGTATAATCAGAGTTGTCCTGATCTTAAATATATCAGTCATGCAATGTGTTTTTACTGCAAGTGTAAGACAGTCATTTTAATGTAGTAATATGGAACTTTGAAATGCTCTAAAACATGAAAGACTTGACAAGACTTCCCAATTTGTGGCAGTTGTGTAATGATGTAATGAGAAGAGTGAACGGTTTTTACTTCTCAGAAGTGAATGCTCATTCTTGAGAGTGCCTCATCAACATTTTATCCCTGCCAAAGCCTAATATCGTAATTTTTCCTCCTTTTCAGATATATATCACTTTATCACAAAAAAAGTTAATTATCTTCCTAATTCGACCTGGTGTCCAAAGCAGAGTTTTTTCAGCTGCCACTATCCTCATGACTGCACCTTTGAAGAAGAAGGGCTGCTTGACCCAAAAAAATGGGAAGCAAGTGACTGTCATTAAAATGTTTCCAGGAAAAAAACGATTGATGGCCAAGTCGGCCCAAATCCAGAGCCAGTACGAAGGTAAATGAGCCTCTAAAATTCAGATCTCAGCAGTGAAGTGATTTGGATTTTCTTTTTAAAAATGGAAACTTGCAGGTTGGTCTCATTCGGCCACATTTATATATTGAGATAAGTTAAATTACCATAGCCCCCTGCATGATTAGTTTGCTTGCTGATTTCTTACACAGCGACAGTCTATGAGTGGGAAAACTCTGTGGCTTTCTCATTCAAGTGCGAGGGAAAACACTGCTGTCCAAAAGTCGGAAACGGCCTGGAGGTAAATATAAAGTTATATTTGATATTTTACATTTAAAGCATTTAGCAGACGCTTTTATCCAAAGCAACCTACATTATACATTTGTCATAAGAGGGTGAAACAATATATCGCAGTCGGTACAGTAAGGATTCATTTCTGGACTGGTGTTGTAATAAGTTTCATATACTGTATATCAAGTGTATTGGTACCAACCAGGGCCTGAGTAGCTGCACACAGGTGCGAGTGTTGTTACCTGTGCGAGTGTTGGCACTTCAGCTTCAACCCCAAGGAACTCAAACTCAACAAAACAATATTCTACTCACTGTATCCCTAACAGGGTACAGATTGGCCATTGACCTGCACCACAAGAGTGGTGTAATCTGATTCATCGACAATAATTCTTTGATACAACCAATGGGTAACAGTGGTGACTTGGGAGCCCGTATCTTATAAGCAACTTTCATAGTCTCCTTATAGTTTTACCTATGCTGTACTCTTTGTGCATCATACCTTTGGGCAACCCGTTACATTCAACAATGTATGTGACCATCTTTCTCAATTTAAAACAGTACCAAGGCTTTGGCTTTGAGGTGCACAGGGCCCAGGCCAGTTGGGTGTTTTCGTTTTGGAGTGTGGGCTAGTTCCCAGGACAGGATTACCTTATATTAAAAAGCCCTAACTGACACGGTTTCATGTTATTTATTGTCACGTCCATTTTTATTAAACATACAATTAACAGTTAACAATTGCAAATAATTTTCAGCTGGTTAGCTTTCCCATATCAGCCTTATATTCATGGATGTTGACTCTGATTTCATATTAAACACAAATTGGGGAGATGCCCGAGAAAGACAGGCAGGTTGAGACAAATGAATATTGTGTGATGTTGATTGAATCATATAGTTAACTGGTTAGTTTTCAAGCTTCCATTTCAACAATAACACTTACGTGGTCATTATTTACAGTTACCTTTTGAGTTTAACCAGTCTTTTGTGTCCGCAGCTGGATGAACATGCTGATTTGCCAAATAATTTGGGTAATGAAAACCGCTTTATGTGGGCCGATGCAGACCCGGAAGGGTGGAAACTTCTGAAGCATCAAAACGGAGGCGTGGTAAAGTTCCTCTGCTGTGCTGAAGATGGCAAACTTTTCTTGAAGGACAAATCGCAGTCGCAATCTGAAATAAAGGCAGATTGTTTCCTGTATAAAATAGTTGATGCCAGAGAGTCTGAGAACCCGACGCAGTCTGTAAGATCCATAATATCAGAGAATACCCCCGTCAGTTCGGCCGCGGCCAAATGAATGAATAAAGATCTTAGTTATTTTACAACCTTGTTGATGAGAAACATTTAGAAAAACATGTACTTTTAATTCAGCCTTGGATGAAATCGAAGCGTAGTGTGTACTGAATGCATGTTGATGATGATACACTCCTTATAGGGGTGGCGGCAGGGAATGCTGTATACGGACGGGTGGCAGAGGGGCTGCTCCGGCGGGAGAAAGATGTTTTCAGTAGACAGCTGAGTGTCAACTACATTGGCACGACACCGGCTTCCTACGTCTTCTGCGCCAGCTTCTTAAATAAATTGCCTATCCGAAGTGAGTTGACACTCAGCTGTCTACTGAAAACATCTTTCTCCCGCCGGAGCAGCCCCTCTGCCACCCGTCCGTATACGGCATTCCCCGCCGCGGCGCAATGAATGAATAAAGATCGTAAACACGTCGGGAGAAAAAAACTTTGATTTTGACAGATGTGCCCGAAGTTACTACTTTACAACCTCGTTGATGACCCACATTTAGAAAAACATGTACTTTTAATTCAGCCTTGGAAGCGTGAAATCGAAGCGTAGTGTCTGTGTGCTTCCACCTTTAATGAATGCATGCCATGCGCACTCCTGCGGCCGGGACACAATTCTTATAGGGGGTTACTACATTCACCGGCTTCATCTTCTGCGCCACCTTTTTAAATAAATCGCCGTTTCTCGTTTTCCGACGGCGACAACAACAACAACACAACTATCGTCTCCTTCTACTTCCGGCTCACGGCCCCGGGAAAAGATCTTGAGCATGCGCAGAACGCAATTCAACGCATAATCCAATTAGACTCCGTACATGCACGCTTAACTCGACTATGAATCGCATTATCTAGGGGTCTTAATTCGACTATGAGTAACCCAATTCGATTGGATTTTAGCTCGACTAAGGTGTATACACTAGACTACATGGTAACTTGTACATGTATTTCAGGATGAGTGCACTTAAATTTAGTCGTGTTTTGTTGAGAACATTGATGTTTTTAGAGCTTTAGAGATTGTTAACATAGCTAACCTCGTGGTTTGTTTTGCTGTATGCTAGTGCTCGCCATTCTATCTTTGTGTAATATAGCCCAAATGTTTCAGTTGTCCTTTTTCTTATGTTAGGCTGATTCATTCCGTGAAGATAGAATCCTAAATCTTTGCTCTCATTGAATTTGTACAGGTATGTAGGCTACTCCCAATACCAGGTTTAGAATGTAATGTGTTCATTGAAATGTTTTCTGGTTTTGAAATACTATTAGACAGTAGTGAGTCTGCATTCCACTTGATTGAGAGAGGCTGATTCATTCCGTGAAGATAGAATCCTGAATCATGCTCTCATTGAACTTGTACAGAATAAAGAATGCCACAAAAGAACGTCAGCGTCCTGTCTTCAGTGCACCAGAACACAACACAGTAGTCGGCGAAATGCAGACCGGCTACATAAGCACATCCCTGCTTGTACCAAGTCTCCGATAACCTTTTTGACAAGGGAAGAAGTTGGCAAGGATGCAGCTTTGTTCTATTCTGTTTTGTTTTTTAACACAGATATGAAATCGAGGCTTTAGGGGTGTTGAGGTCACATGGAGGTGAGGTTAAGTTCACTGTTATTATTACAGTGTTCTCTTGCATACTTCTTGTATTTTTCTCCAATCATGACTTATTGCCAGACAGCTGGTCATACATGACAAATGTTGGTTTTGTGAAAACCAAAGAAATGCTGATTCATAACTTAATTGGAAGCCTAGTTTTCGGTATGGGTTCAATGCCGTTGAGTTAAGCAACAATAAATACACTCGTAAAATATCTATATTTCAATTTAGAATAAATCTATTTTGGTAAACCCACATGTCTCCTCACTGCTGAAGAAACTTATGGATTTTGAGTTGAGTCTTATAAAAACATCATTGGCTAAATGATGGGGTCAAAGTTTTAATTTGAGTGTTAATGTTCAATAAAAAACTCCACCCACATTATATTACACACACACACACACACACACACACGTTGTTTGATAATTTCTGTAGTACACACTAAGATGTTTTAATATTGTTAATCTCCATTGCTAAATACTGGCTGGCAGAATGGAATGGCCAAATGATGACACACTGCTGTACAGAAGACTGATGCTAGGCTGACTCACTGACCATACTGTATTTTACCAAATAACCTAAAATAAAATTTATTATGGGTAATACAGTGGTTGACAATGCGTGACTGCTTTAACCTGTGTAATAGCACCGATTCACTCATTGGCTGCGGTACCTGGACACGTGGCGTCGCTTGCCTATATAATGCAGGCTGAACGCCCTTTAACTTTAATAGCCGAGCCTCGAGACGCCTCGCGCACAGCTCGTCACACCGCGTTCACCTGCTGGAGAGAGCAAAGATCTGCTGTAAGTAGTATACGCTGCGTTGTTTAGGCTAGGCCTACTATAGGATTGTCACTGCTGAGGATGGAGTCGACTTCCAAACAGACTTCCTTCAACATTGTTGCAGCGGTGTTTGGGGATGTGTTTTTATCGACAAGGACCTATTCAATATGTACATATAGGCCTATGTCTTTTTTTTTTTTTTTTTAACTTTTTGAACTATTTTTAAAATAACCATCGCGGACTCGTCGAATGTAGGCTATCTTATTGATTAGACGATTGACTCATGCATAGCCTACTTGTAATATTATCATAGTGTCATATAGTGGCAGCTGGTGATAAAAAATGTTGGTGGGGTGCAGTAGCCTAATAGAAAAAAATATATTTGGTAGATTTGATTTCCTGTATTCTGGTGCATTTTGGAGATGGCCACTACCTATTACCTATTATTCATTCAGATTCATAGCCTACAACCTGACTTGCAGGGCCTAAGCCCATTGTTGTTATTATGATATTGAAGCAAATCATGATCACTGTCCTATAGACCGAGTCGGCAAGCAAGGAAACGTCACTTCCGGTCAGGGCCGTGGGGGAAAACAAACCGTTTTCCCCATACACACTCATGCAAAAAGGCGGTATTTTAAACCTTTGTCAAACGCTTGTCCGCTGTCATTTCTTGGTTTGAATCACTTGTATATGCTGTCAAAGGGCTATATATTAAAAAAATTATCATGATCGGGTCGATTGTTGTCCGTATATCTTTTAAAAAGTGGATCTTTCACAGTTGGTCTTCCCCCACAGCGTTGAGTCTAGGTGGGTGTTCCCTTGGTCGCCGGCCGGTGTCGTGCCAGAAGTTGATTTTTGCCAGAAACTGATTTCCGGTCCGCTGATTTTTACATTGTAATGGCCCTTTACACATTATTCAAGCACTGGTTGACATCAAATCTTGTCAGTATTACTTTGCTGAGTGATATCAAGCCATTTTGAGGCAGAAACACAACTTTAACAGACCGTGCGCGCTCCCGCGGACCGGAAATCAGTTTCTGGCAAAAATCAACTTCTGGCACGACACCGGATCTATATCGTAAAAACGCGGCAAGTGTTTGTCTCTTGCTGTCATGTCTTACTTTCAGTCACTTGTATTGTGTATTGTATTGTATCACTGAGATTATGTTAAGTTTAATTCATCATATTGTCAGTAAAAGTGATATACTCCCTTACCAGGTGACTCGATCAGAAAACAAAAGATGTCGGGGAATGACACTTCAGGCCATTGTGTAGGATCATTTATCCATTCTTTCAAAGCGTAAGGACAGCAATCGACCCCGATTATATCAAGTTTTTTAAGATAAAGCTCTTTGTCAGCACATACAAGTGACTGAAAGTAAGACATGACAGCAAGAGACAAACACTTGCCGCGTTTTTACGATATAGATCCGGCCGGCGACCAAGGGAACACCCACCTAGACTCAACGCTGTGGGGGAAGACCAACTGTGAAAGATCCACTTTTTAAAAAATATACGGACAACAATCGACCCGATCATGATAATTTTTTTAATATATAGCCCTTTGACAGCATATACAAGTGATTCAAACCAAGAAATGACAGCGGACAAGCGTTTGACAAAGGTTTAAAATACCGCCTTTTTGCATGAGTGTGTATGGGGAAAACGGTTTGTTTTCCCCCACGGCCCTGACCGGATGTGACGTTTCCTTGCTTGCCGACTCGGTCTATGGCGTCAATTTTTGTGTCTCAATGGTTATTTCAAATGCAGTTAGAAATATGGGACAGTTGCTTTATATTGTTTATATATGCTACAGGCCGAAAGACTAAATTAATATGGAACTTACTTGCTCCTTTTAAGTATAACATTGCCTGGGGAGTCCAATTCACTCCAGTGAAATGGATGGAAAGTGCTTTTACAACTCTCTCCTAGTTACCGATCCATCTCTTCTCTGCTGTAGTGTTGCGCGAGTGTTGCTGAGGGAGGTAGCCTATTTGATTGATTCGCTGAATTGTCCAATCGTGTGGTAATAATAATAAAAAAGAAAAGCCATACCATTGGCCAGGGGCACACACTGGTGCGCCCCGATGGCGATTTTTTTTTTTTTTGCGCCAATGAAAAGCCGTCTCTGCTTGATAGACAGCAAAAAGTTTGCGAGCTTACGTTGATTTCAACTTGGCCGGCGCCCCTGACCTGTAGGAGGGCTTTATTTCGAATGACCAATAACTAGCGTAGCCCAAGACGTTCAGACGCATTTAAATGGTTGCTGGCAGTTGCAAGTAGGCCTACTGTCTATCACATAATTAAACGAGGATAAACGCTATGTATTTTTGTTTATTTCGTATGTATAATAGTTTATTCAAAGTTTGCAGATATATTCGAGTGAATATTTCACGGAGGGGCGGTTTAAACATGCATGCATCCTTGTATGGATTTGGGAAATGGATCTCTCTCTCTCTCTCTCTCTCTCTCTCGCTGTGTCACTTTTCCACCGTAATCAACTGCATAGGCACATGCTGCATGAGATAAAGACGCTCCGCTGGCTAATTCAGGCCAGTATTTCAGGGGTTAAAACGTCTTGGGTCAGTCATTTCATAGCTTCTAATAACCAGTAGAGATGTAGAAGTGAATAGATCATGCAAATTCATGCACATCCCATTTGAAGTCTAAACATCCAGCCGGAAATCCAGTTCCTTATTTGGATTTGGGATCTCTCACTCTCTCACTCTCACTTTTTCACACCTTTAATTGAGCATAACATTGGAATGTGGATGTGGTTACATGCCCACATTGTTAATGTTTTACCCAAGTTTTACACCCGAGGGCCTCGGGTGTACTTTGGAGTGGGTAAAACTTTATTTTCAAAAGTGTATAATCAGAGTTGTCCTGATCTTAAATATATCTCATGCAATGTGTTTTTACTGCAAGTGTAAGACAGTCATTTTAATGTAGTAATATGGAACTTTGAAATGCTCTAAAACATGAAAGACTTGACAAGACTTCCCAATTTGTGGCAGTTGTGTAATGATGTAATGAGAAGAGTGAACGGTTTACATACTTCTCAGAAGTGAATGCTCATTCAACATTTTATTCAACATCAACATTTTATCCCTGCCAAAGCCTAATATCGTAATTTTTCCTCCTTTTCAGATATATATCACTTTATCACAAAAAAAGTTAATTATCTATTCGACCTGGTGTCCAAAGCAGAGTTTTTTCAGCTGCCACTATCCTCATGACTGCACCTTTGAAGAAGAAGGGCTGCTTGACCCAAAAAAATGGGAAGCAAGTGATTGTCATTAAAATGTTTCCAGGAAAAAAACGATTGATGGCCAAGTCGGCCCAAATCCAGAGCCAGTACAAAGGTAAATGAGCCTCTAAAATTCAGATCTCAGCAGTGAAGTGATTTGGATTTTCTTTTTAAAAATGGAAACTTGCAGGTTTGTCTCATTCGGCCACATTTATATATTGAGATAAGTTAAATTACCATAGCCCCCTGCATGATTATAATGTTTGCTTGCTGATTTCTTACACAGCGACAGTCTATGAGTGGGAAAACTCTGTGGCTTTCTCATTCAAGTGCGAGGGAAAACACTGCTGTCCAAAAGTCGGAAACGGCCTGGAGGTAAATATAAAGTTATATTTGATATTTTACATTTAAAGCATTTAGCAGACGCTTTTATCCAAAGCAACCTACATTATACATTTGTCATAAGAGGGTGAAACAATATATCGCAGTCGGTATAGTAAGGATTAATTTCTGGACTAGTGTTGTAATAAGTTTCATATACTGTATATCAAGTGTATTGGTACCAACCGGGGCCTGAGTAGCTTCACACAGGTCTTCAACTACTGGTGCGAGTGTTGGCACTTCAGCTTCAACCCCAAGGAAGTCAAACTCAACAAAACAATATTCTACTCACTGTGTCCCTAACAGGGTACAGATTGGCCATTGACCCGCACCACAAGAGTGGTGTAATCTGATTTGTCGACAATAATTCTTTAATACAACCAATGGTTAACAGTGGTGACTTGGGAGCCCGTATTTTATAAGCAACTTTCATAGTCTCCTTATAGTTTTACCTATGCTGTACTCTTTGTGCATCATACCTTTGGGCAACCCGTTACATTCAACAATGTATGTGACCATCTTTCTCAATTTAAAACAGTACCAAGGCTTTGGCTTTGAGGTGCACAGGGCCCAGGCCAGTTGGGTGTTTTCGTTTTGGAGTGTGGGCTAGTTCCCAAGACAGGATTACTTCATATTAAAAAGCCCTAGCTGACACGGTTTCATGTTATTTATTGTCACGTCCATTTTTATTAAACATACAATTAACAGTTTACAGTTAACAGTTGCAAATCATTTTCAGCAGGTTAGCTTTCCCATATCAGCCTTATATTCATGGATGTTGACTCTGATTTCATATTAAACACAAATTGGGGAGATGCCCAAGAAAGACAGGCAGGTTGAGACAAATGAATATTGTGTGATGTTGATTGAATCATATAGTTAACTGGTTAGTTTTCAAGCTTCCATTTCAACAATAACACTTACGTGGTCATTATTTACAGTTACCTTTTGAGTTTAACCAGTCTTTTGTGTCCGCAGCTGGATGAACATGCTGATTTGCCAAATAATTTGGGTAATGAAAACCGCTTTATGTGGGCCGATGCAGACCCAGAAGGGTGGAAACTTCTGAAGCATTAAAACGGAGACGTGGTAAAGTTCCTCTGCTGTGCTGAAGATGGCAAACTTTTCTTGAAGGACCAATCTGAAAGTAATGCAGATTGTTTCCTGTATCGATTTGATGCCTGATGCCTTAATTATTTCTATAAATGCAATTCATTATTATTTTTATGGTGCATATAATACAAATATAGACAGATACAACAAAAAATATACATTTTTTTCTTTGTATCTTTCACATTTTCTACCTTGTTAAGCACATCCCTGCTTGTACATGTCTGTTTTCTTATGACAACCACAAGGAAATGTTGTTTTTTTGTTACAGAAACCTTCTTGCCATTCCTTACTAGAGACAATTCAGAATTATGTTTTCATATATATTTATTGGGTTCCTTCATTAAATTCCTGTACTGAATCAAATAGGGATAAGACTTGAGTTAAAAAGTGGAAAGAAGCAGCCATGGTGTTATCTTACTGTGGAGCTGCGTACATGTGGCATTACAGTGTATTGCAAGACAGTGTTCTATACATGTACACATCGATTTAGTTCGGCATCACCAATATGAATATCATTTTACTAGATCTATTTTGCTTTTTTATAATCTTGTGTTCTTCATATTTCTGCTGTTATTGTGTGTTTACTTTGGTATTCTTCTTACACCCTAATTTCCTGTCTGGAATAACAGATTGGAAATGAGAACTAAATAGAACTGATTGCATCTTTCCTTTTTCCTTTTTTTTAAATTAATAAGTAAGTAAGTGCAATACAAAAAATATTTCCTTTTGATTTTAGTCAGTGACAGGCAATGTCTACAGTGTAAAAGCAGCATCACTTAGTGTGTGTGTGTGTGTGTGTGTGTGTGTGTGTGTGTGTGTGTGTGTGTGTGTGTGGCTCTTAGCAATGTCTTCACTCGTGTAAGGATGACACTGTTTCATGCTCATATAAAAGGTCTTGTTTCCTCTGCATACAGGGAGAGAGCTCTCTCCAAGAGCATTCCTTGCACATGGCAACACTGGCTAAAAATAGCTCAGTAGCCTCCCAGTTATTACTAGGATATTTCCTGGGCAGGCACTTAATCCCTGCTGTAATTTTGGCCTCTGCATACATTGCGTGTGTATATACTCTCTCTTTCTCTCTCTACATTGAGAGTGAGAGAGACATGGGCGTCGATGATGCTGGGGACGCTGGGGACAAGTACCCACCAGTTTTCGTCAAGATTCATTTTGTACCCACCACTTAAAAAGACAAAAAACTCGAGTTGAATTATTATGGATTATTACACGGCTCTTCTCAATGATGTGGATGGAATGCGCCGTTCACTTGCATGGGCCTTCCCGACTTCCTGCGGTGAATTATTTTTCGATAATTGACCGTTGCTAAGCATTAGTGGTGGATTTCATGATTTGTTTGAATGAATCAGTTCGCGTCGGTCTGTTCACCAAGAAGAGTCGTTTGTTTGTTTGTTTGTTCGCATTTCCGGTAGTGGTGAATCATGATTCTCAGTCACTGAGTCGGTCAGACTCGGCTCCTCCCTCGTTCTCGTTCAAACGAATCGCGAATGCACAGTTCTCAGCCAAGTCGGTCAGACTCAGCTCCTCCCTCGTTCTCATTCTCAAACAAATCACGATCGTGCAATGGTGCAAACGGTCATCAATCAAGACAACATTAACAAAGTTCCTTTTAGCTGAGGAGCGCTTCATGTTCGGAATCAGGATGTTGTTGCCCGGCTGGCTCTCGTGACTTCTCAGTCCTCGAGTCTTCACCTCTAAACACAGTCAGTGAACGAACGGCGACTCGCGAGTCAGTGAGTGGGTGGAGCTGGGAGTCGAGTCTCTGCGAACGAGCGATACGAACGAGACGAACTGAAACGGGGAATCAGGTCGGTTCGTTCATGTTAAAGAGTCGTTCGTTCTAACTGATTCATTCGCGAACGAGTCATCACTACTAAGCGTCTAATGACCACTGTCAAGGAAAGTGGCTCTGATTCACGTCTCTCGTATCACTCTGCAAGTAGTCTGGTAATTTATCAACCCCAGCGTATTTGGTTGCTAAGCGACGTCAAGTCGTCAATGTCTTTGGCGGCTTTAGGCATCAGACAATCAAATAATTTTAGCCTGAATACATAGGTAAAAAGCACCAGAGCAGTTTGCTAGTACCATGGACAGTATCAGAGGGATGACCTGTTGAACTAAATGGATGTGGTAGGCCAGTGTTCGAATTACGTGGGAGCCAGAGGGAGCCGAGCTCCCATTAAGGCAACATAAAGGCAACAAAGTCGAAAAAAATCTGAGGGGGTCTCTCATATCTGAAGGTGTCTGCCATATGTGGTATTGTAATTTAATCTTAAACAATGCTCATTATGCATTCCCGTGCGGTCTCTTACCATTAAAGACGTTCAATTTAAATATAGGTTAGGCTACTATACGGGACCGACTCATTTCACGGATTCCTGTGAGACCAGGTTGCCTGGTCTCACAGAAATGTTGAAATGTCAAGGGAAAGAGGCGGTGGTTGAAAAAAGTATTTTGATCGCTTATTAATTTCACTCGTTGCTTATAATGGTTTATTCGTTTCCCAGTATCATTTCCTTAATTTAGAAGACAATTTTGTTCATTTTTGAATTGTTAAATATATATATATTTTTATTGTGTTTTTAGTTGCGAGTTTTTGAAATTATTGGAAGCGAGTCGGGCTGAACTTGCCTACTGTACCCATGGCCTAATATAAAGATAAACAGCCGAGACAGTGTCCTTAATTCAAACATGGCGTTTCATTTGGCCTCAATTGGCTACGGATGCAAACTTGGAATGAACATGCGCAACAGGGATTTCTAAAGGTTACTGTACAGTGGCGGAGACTAGCGTTAGGAGCTGAATCATCACTACGGTAGAGCTAAGAAGGTTCTACGAGCGCTTCAGACCAACCTTACCAATGAACGACGTAGGCTACGAAAGAGATTTGTAGCAAAGAACGTTTCGAAAAACACAAGAAATGTTAAGGTAGAACTTACGAAGAGGTTACGAATACCGGCGCTTTTTTTGCGCATGGTAGGGCTATGTGCGTGGTGCGCCAACTTTTATGAGATAGAGAGACCCTCTTAAAGATGAAAAGATAATTCGAACCCTGTGGTAGGCTACACCACGGGATGCATCTGCAGACCACTGCCACATAAATAAAGGTAAGACGCGATATTTATTGCTTAAGATTTGCTGGTGCGATGTTTTGTGTTTTTTGCACTCAAGTGGTTGGCTGTTCTATTTCATGTAGGCTTCGCCTTATGGGCTTGTCCCGTGAGCGTGCTCGCGCGCACTGAAAATTCAGAAAATTCAGCTATGCACCAATCAACGCGGGCACCACCCACATTCCCCACAGCACCGTGTATATAACGTGGCGCAGAGCAGCGTTCGTCCTCCCTTTTCTTTCAGCAATTGCTGAAACCAGTCAACTACTTCGACTATCTACATGAAGAAACGCAGCGGCGGCGTGATGGAGCCCACAGAGGTAACGCCTCTTGCAAACTACCTCCGTCAACGGACGCATCTCATTGACTTTGCATGGGGCGCCCTCGAAATGCATTGTGGGTCTGTCCGTTCTTTGTGCTCCGTGGCCTGCGTCAAAAGTTGAGAAATGTTCCCTAGACTCGGCCACGATGACAGCGGGACTCTAGCCTCCTCTGCGAGATGCAGTCCTTTGGCACTCTCCCGCTTTCGCAGGAGCTTGACCGCTCTGTGACCATACCTGTTGGGGCTGATGGCAGCTGCCCACCATATGGTTCCCCTGTGTCTGCCCCTGTGTCTAACCCCAGGCGACATAAGCTCAGGGTACTCTCTGTCTCCGGCTCTGTGTTGCCAGACCAGGAATATTGGGGAAGCCCCCTTGCACTTCTCAAGGGGATTCCCTTTGAGTGATGTCTTATGTTGTGGTCTTTACGGAGACCTTGTTGACACATTGGGGAGGGACTCCCCCACTTAGTCGTAGGCTGACACTCCCCTAAACCGCAGGCTCTCATGTTTGCATTCCCGCCGCTTCAACTGATCCATCCTCTTTTGGAGCTGGTCAAACAGGAGGATCTGTCACTCATTCTGCTAGCGGCGTCTTGGCTGGTCTCAGTCAGACCGGTTGCTTTGGATTGGTTGATCCTGCAGGGCAGACTGCCAGCAGTGGTTATCAACACTAACCAGAGTGCCTAAGTGCCTTCCTCTTCCGTCCTTTGCGCGGTGAAGTGGAGCGCTTTCTCTACGTGGTGTGACAACAACCACGTTGACCCATCTCTTGTGAGGTGGGCAGTGAGCTTGGTTTCCTTCTGTGCTTACTGGAGAAACACTTTGCTTTCTCCACTATCAAGTCCTTGCGGCAGCTGTTTCGGCTGGCCCCGCAGGCTGTGAAGGTAACCGATTTTTCAGTCACCCACTGGTCAAGAGATGCTTGCACCACGGTTGGATCTTCCCACCGTGTTGTGTGGGTTATCCAGGGACCCTTTCGAGCCTCTGTCTCAAGCCCCTTTGGATGCTGTCTTTTAAAACGGCACTTTTATTTCCTTTTGGTTCTGCCAGCACGCCACACAACAGTTGTTTGTGTGTTATAGCGATGCTGCCAAGAGCCGCTACACTCTGCTCTACACAGGGTGTGGCCACTTCGACGGCTCTATTCTATGGCGTTTCGGTGGAAGACTTTTGAGCGGATGCGTCATGGTCCTCCCCTGGCGCTTTTTATCATTTTTTACATATTAGACATATCCAGGGGCTCCACTCTGTGTTTGAGTCGGCGACCCCTTCCATGGCTTGGATAAAGGCCTGTCTCTTGGAGCTGTTACGATTCGTAAGTTGCTCTTCGATTAAGTCTATCTCTACTGTCACCTAGCGGCGTCACAGCATTACGCTGGGATTTTTGAATTAATTTATGAATTAATTCAAGTTAATTATGAATACGTTACCTGTGTCTCTTATATGCTTCGCGTTTATTGAGAGGGTTATGTGTGTTGTGTGGACGTTAAGTCCACCACCGCTTTCGTTCCTTGCCGGGACACACACGGAGTGGTCACCGGCAAGCTAGAGCTACTTGTTGCGTTGTTGCGCCATATAAGCTGCTCTTTGTCCCTGTTATTTTCATGTAGGCTATGCCGTCTGGCACTGCCTCATGTTGATGCCAGGCTTGGCTAGGCTTGTCTCTCGGAGCTGTCACGATTTGCAACATTGCTCCTCGATTACAGTGGGCAATGTGGGCGATGCCCACATTGATTGGTGCATAGCTGAAATTTTCAGTGCACTATGAGTTATAATAGTTATAATAACATAATAGTTATAATAACATAACTATCATTTTAACTCTTGCAATTGATGTTAGCCATAGCCACCAAGTAGCCTAACTTATCCATGGTTTGCATTTGTACAGTGTTGTTGGGTATAGTGGAGATGACGATAGTGGAGTAATATTAGTGGAATAATTGTGGTGAGGAGTGCATGAGTTTTGGTCAGAATGCCTGATGTGGATTGGATGGATGCATGTTGTGAATTGAGAACAGCCAGCTCGTGATACAGCGTTCAGCTGTATCACATCATGAGCATACATACAGCATTCATACAGCGAACATACATACAGCGTTCAGCTGTATCAGCTTCTTTTTCAATCTTGATGACATTTGTAGTATGTGTGTAGCCACACGTTTGCCTTCACAACTTAAACACATAGTTAATTTCTTTTCCTAGCTCTGTCACGGTTCTGGGTTGGTGTCACATAATTCACTTCCTGTTCCTTGTCGTCCCTGGTTTGTCTTGTGATTATGTGTCTCCGCCCCTCACCTGTGTCTAGTTTGTGTTTTGTCCAATGTCCGCCTGCCTCTCGTTTGTACCTCGTTGCCTGCCCACCTGTGTCTTGTTTAGTCTTGTGTATTTATGTCTCCCCCTTTGTTCCCTTCACTGCGTGGTCATTGTAAATACTACCTGCACTATTGTGGGTGTATTGGTCATGGTGCGCCCTTGCCCTTGCCCTTGCCCTTGCCCTTGCCCTTGCCCTTGCCCTTGCCCTTGCCCTTGCCCTTGCCCTTGCCCTTGCCCTTGCCCATTGTCATGTGTCTCAGTAAGTAAAGCCTTTTTTGTGAAAAAAAACCTTGTGTGTTTGGGTCCTATCAAACCTTGTAGCAGTTCCTGACAAGCTCCTCTTTGTTCATGTTGGTAGCTTAGTCATGTCACGTTGTCAACATTGGGTACATGGGGCACATGGTCATAGCCTATATCCAATGCTTTTTGGAAACGCTTTATTCGTAAAACGTCAGACATCAGTTTTTGTATACATTTTATTCATTAGTAAGCTACATGGGTATGCCGTCTTTCAGAACCTTTCATTACCTGCACAAAAGAGTGCCTCCTCATTGTACCCAGCACTTCTGAAAATGCACTTTTGAATGTGTCTCTGTCCCCAGCACATTTCAAACTAAACTGACGCCCATGGAGAGAGCGATAGAAACACACACACCTTATTTCTGTTGGGAGCTTCTGGGTTTGGAGTGGCGAGCCCAATGCACCAGGCAGTAATTTATCAGGCAAGAGTATTAAACACACAAGAGGAAGAGGAAAGAGGAAACCCAGCGGGAGTGAAAAGCCACAGAGAAGACACATAGGGCTGACAATGTGGGGATGTACAATATGTGGTGTACTCAGCCTTTTTTTTTTGTCTTTCCATGTAATCGGAGCATCCCCTTTGTGGTTTATCACGGGAGAATAGTTGTCATGGTAGAAAGTGTGAAAATCCCCCACAAAATGCAACTTGTGTATCAACTTTATATATTGTATGAGTGTCTTGCTTATCTTGCTCAATACTAACACTGGAGGAAAGATAAGCACAAACATTTCAGACAGAAACTTTTAATACTTACAACTTCTTAACCAATGTTAAAACGTCTATGTTCTTGGTATCTGTGTTGGGGTCAAGAGCTACAACACAAAACATCCCAAATAAAACAAATAAATATATATATTTGACTCCATTCTTACCACCATTCTTGCAATATTTTTTCAACCACTAGTGGGAGAAAGTAAGACAACAAGTCAGACATCTTATTTGAAAGTATGTCATTCATGGAAAAATGACAGCAAGGAGTGTGTTTTGGCGACAGAATGTCAGGAACATTGAGACATCTCGCCGTTTTGTAAAGATGAACTAAATTCAGATCCAAGTGTAAACACCTATACCTCCCCCTTATCAGTGCGTTACAACGCTGACAACTTATGCTACTATCACACTTGTATTACTTCAACTCACTCCATCTATCACAATAACAGGATATTTTGAGCACAACTGGGTTAGCCTCTGAGCTTGTCTCTGTGCCCCTGGGCTTAGCATGGTGTGTATCTCTAAAGCAAGCCAGCACCGGCACACCAGGCCCATGCTGAATAATCCCTTCTACCACTGGCCCAGGGCCCAGTGTGCTATTACATGCCCTTCACACTCCCTTCTCTCTTCCTCTAACTCTCTATCCCCCCCCCCCCCCCCCCCCACCACCTTTTACTATCTCTCTCTCCATAAATCTCTTACTCACAGATACAAAACACTTCTATGGTAGATTTCCTGAGAGTGAGTGAGTAATTCTCACATGCTGTTACGAGAATTATGGAAGAGGAAGGGGCTGGGGGAGGATGGGTGCAGCAACCAACCAATGGGTGCAGCAACCACAAGTGGTCTTCCCACTATTAGATCATAGCGATATTCAACGCGGTGTTTTCCTTACATCAAGGACATCGTTTGGCGCTCGGGGAGATATGTAAAAAATTGTCATATGTAAAAATTACTCATGAAATAAATTGTCTCTCGACGAGCAATTTAGATGAGGAAGCAACAAAGGTGAAATGATGAGAGAGGAAATCAAACGGACGTCATACTAATATATTGGAAGTCAGACGGATATGGGATACTATTATATTGGAAGTCAAACTAATTTCATCATCACGGATATCATTGTGAGGGTCCTCGTCCGTCTGAAACTAAATTGGCAATACATGTGAATGCTGTAGTGTCAACCCAAGACAAGCGCGTTATCAGTTAAAGACACAACTTCACGCAGAAAGCCCAGGGCTTCTACGAATAGTCAAATCCCCTAACCTTTATGCCTCCCCTCCTCAACCTTTGTGGAAAACGTCATCGGGTCAAGGAGAGATGGAAAGGTGCTTCCTTTCGAACATAGGAAAAGACCGCACTGTTTAAAACGAATTCGACTCCACTTTTCCTAACCAACGTCATTGCGCGACGGTGGGTATTGCTGACCTCTAGCGTCTCTAACGTGGAATTACAATTTTCCGAAGATGGGACTACAACAAGCGCTCTTTTGATCCATGCGTTCTTCTCGTATTGATTTCAATCAGGTTCTCGCCAACAGTGAGATCACTTAGGTTGGATATGGCCAACGGGAATATTTCAGGCCACTTGAATCCCAATTCATATGTGGAAAAAAAAAAAAGAGGCTCAAGATGTTGAAATGATCTGCCCCCAGTAGTCTTTCATAAATGTGAAGCCAGCATTTTATTTTGTTATGGTGTATATTGTGTGCTTGCTAACCAGCAATACATTAATTCATTTCGATGCATTTTATTTTCTTATGGTGTATATTATGTGCTTGCTAACCAGCAATAAATTAATTAATTTCGATGCAAATAATGTTTCTGGAATTGGTATCCATTATTATCAATTGTATTTTCTTCTTTCTTCTGCTTTACCGCGTCTCTCATGCGTCTTCGCGTAGAGACGGTAAACTTCGTCGGTGGCCTGTTTTTTTTAAAATATTCGAACCACCTTTCGTCCACGTACTTCCGGTTCATTTCCTTAGGAAAGGACGTTTCCTATGCAAAAAAGACTAATGTAGAGGCCCCCGGTGTCGATAAAAGTGCAAATCCTAGCCGCGCAGTACCGAACCGAGCCGAGCCGGACCAGTATAGTGGAAAAACGCCAATGGTATACTGCTAGTGCTGGCTAAACACTTCACAAGCAATGCATGAAGAATAAAATATTAAAGTAGGTGTATGCAATAAATAAATATATTGATATTTCTAGTAAGGTATATTCGTATATATTTGACCGATTTTGTCTGATTCTTATTTTCTGTTTCAAACCCTTCAAAATTCTGTGATGCAAGAAATTAAGTCTGTTAAAGGGGAGGACCCCCGCCCCCCGAAAATATCTATATATCTGGGGGCTGACAGTATATGCAGGCTAGTTGCAACCCTTTACGAATCCAACCAATTCAATAGTATTGTGACAACCTGTTTATAATTAAAAAACATATCCGATGCTCTCTAATAAAATGACGAGTGGACAAAAGAGCAACAAAAGCAAGGTCAAGATGTTTCTGCCGACACAACCAACCATCACACAATGTGGCATTAAGGATGGTAAATGCCACATGGGACGCGCTGACGAGAGAAAGTTAATGATGGCAATAGAGCATTAACTCCCACTAGTGTAGTAATAAAAGAAAGCACACAGCTCCTGAGCAAAAAACACCTTTTTTTATTTCTCGTTGAAAGGAACTTGGTAGAATATTACAGCAGAACACACATGACTGAAACAGCTGCCATTTCACTTAACACAGTACAGGAAAAAGGATGTAGTTCAATGTCATGTGTATATTATATATATTTATATCAATATAAAAAAACTATTGCTCCCAGGTGTTGTTTATGGCATATTTTCTGCTGTGTTTAAGAACGGGAAAGTAAAGTTAAATTCAACGAGGTTTGCACACTTAAACTTAAAAGGAAGTGGGCCAGTGAATAACATTTCCCATAAGCATTTGGGATCTTTTTCTTTTAATGATCATTATTATTATGCTGAGAAGTAAACTTTGAACCTTAATTCCATTGCAATACAGAAAACAAATGTGCGCCGAACATGGATAAATACCGTCATACAGCTATTAGAATATGCAAAAGAAAAAATGAAAATATACCCAAGGCGGCTCGGCAAAATAGCAGGCATGCAAAATAAACACTTTCAAAAAACACTACAGACAAAATGAGCATCATTGTTGATGCTTGCGTGTTATGGCAACTGATGGGAAACCAATCAGTGACATAAAGCATTACAATGGGCTAACCAGGATGATTGGAAAACTCAATGTAACCGAGGGTGCTTAGTGTTAGCATGACATAAATTATACCAAGCATTCTCTAAAAATCTATATTATACTGAGTTCTGAACATCATTGTTCTTTTCTTTAAAATTTCCTCTAAGGAATAAAACAAATATTAGGAAGAAAAAAAAGCAGGTGTGAAATATCACCCTGGTACTTTGCATCCAAGTTTAGTGTTTTCAATAAGCCACTTTAGGCAGCGTTATTTAATAAATTGAATCTATTTCTTAGACATACTTCAATATATCTCTTTTGAAAAATATTTCTATCTATACTTAGTATTTTAGTAAGTAAATCTCTTGCAGTGTAACTTTAGATAAAGCACCTAATTGGGGGTTTTGATTTTCAAAAGCACCAATTTTTCTTTGTTGTTTTTTTACAATCAGACAGAATTTTGCATCAGTCATTAAGTTCAGAGTTCATAACCAATGGATCCGAACAGCCATCAAATAGCCACAGATTAGTTCCTTGGGCTATAGAACCAGCCTAGCAACATTAACTTTTGATAATCCAACTCTGACATTAAGACTAGTGCTACAGATTTTAGCTCAGCGTGGGGAGGAGGGTGTGCCTATGAATGGATGCACCGGGTAGGACACGATGGGGGTCATTCTTGGGCCTGCAATCCACGCAAGATATTAGATTGCCAGAGTCTGGACTGGTAGCAGTTATCGGTGCCAAACCAGCTTTAGATATACAACACCTTGAAGATGGCTTGCGATCATCAGTCAGTGTAGGCAATGCTAATGTAACCATATACATTTAATGTAATATGGTTGTTTAAAATGTATGTATTCTAAAAACACACATAGGCATTCACCATACAGAACACATTTCGGCTGTTGGAGCAGGGCAGGCAGCACAATGATGCGCTTGCTGGTGTGCCTATCCCGACAGAAGTAGGCGGCGCACATAGTCCAAATGATTGGTGTGCTTTTCATCAGATCCCCTCATGACACCTTGGTGGACCAAGGCCCTGCCCGTGATGCCCGCTACAGCAAAGAACATGGATCTGATGATCTTTTTCTATACTATTATACTTGCCTATTGGGACATACAACACAGACAAATGGGGAAGGTGGGAGGACTTTCTCCACACCTCATGGTTTGGATACATCACACCTTTCCTTGTTAAAATATCGATCACAGGTCAGATTGGGGAGGGCTCCAGCCATTGCAGTCCATGAAACCTACTGGGACTATAATAAACCACAGCTGTATCTGGAGCACTGTCAAACTGAATACGCTGGGCTACATTTATGAGGTTATCAAATGGATATTTCTTTTTCTTCAAAGGGAATTTCATACTGGAGCACACTACCGCAGTCTGCACTCAGTTAGCTATAACACCATCTACAACTTTAGAACACGATTCTCTTATATAGACAATAATTTCTCAGTCAAATATAGGCCTACTTTTTCTGTTTTTTTATCCATTGTTTTACCATTTCAAGTTCAATTCATCATGCACAATATAGCCCGCCTCGCTTTTTTCCCCTCTATCTCCGGGTTTTGCATCATGTTATCAGCTTGAAAACAAGCAGAGATCTGGATCAATCTTCGTCCACGTCGTCCCCTTCAGACTCCTCTCCTGCTCTCCTCTCGTACAATTTATCTCTGTGCCTCTCCTGGATTTCTTTCATCTCCTCGGCATAGCGGCTGAATGCGCTACCAAACTTGCTCCATGCTTTGTATGGGATGGTAATAGAGTTTCTGTAACTGGGCTTAACTTCGCTCACCCTCAAGAAAACTCCGTACTTGTTAGATCCCACGTCAAAGAAGAACCGCTTGGAGTCCACCATGATCGAGGTGCCCTCCGGAAGCTCGCTGTAACCCCCGGCCCCTCCGCCGCCGGTCAATTCCTCGTCATCTCCTCCGTAATCATCTATCAACTTGGCCAGGGCGTCACGGAACTCTATTAGACCCTGGGCAGGGAGGGCGATGGTCTGTCCGGCCTGCATGCCTCCTCCGGGGATACCACCTCCCCCAACTCCAAAGCCAGGCCCACGGTTGACGGTTTGTCGGATCCGGAGAAACCTCCCCCTCTGGTTCTCCTTCAGATCGAGGTAGTATTTTCGGTTCTCTCGAACCAGGAACTCGCTTTTCAAGGCCCGCCTAGGCCCAGTGTCATCCCCACCGGATGATTGAGCTATTTGCTCCGGGCTGCTAGGCCCGAGTTGGGCGTAGTGCTCTATAAAATCCCCAAGGTAGTCGCGAAACTCTGCCGCAACTGACATGGATAGGGTCAGTCGACTTTTGGAGCCCCCAGCGCCAACCTCGGCGATTTTGATAAACCGGCCTTTGGCATTTTGCTTTACATCCAAGTAAAAGCGTTTATTCTGAATGTCCAACCTTTTAGAGGCCAGCTCCTGGGTCTCCGGTTCTCGCTGGTAGTGCTGAAACCCGCCGCCTACACCCCCTCCACCACCACCACTACTGCCGCCGCGCTCACTGCCACTGTCCCCATCCGCCATCTTCACCACCAGCAGCCAGTTCTCTGCGTATCTCTGACCCCCCCTTGCTCGCCAAGCTCACAGAGGAACCGGACGCTTGCAACTGGACAGCGATTGGCTGCTACGCGTGTCTATCAAAACATCAGATGACAAGCGAATGTTTTAATTGGTGGGTTCGTCTGTCTTCCAAGAGGACGTAACCGCCCATTCGATGATATTCGAGCCTACTGTCCGTAATTGGCATTGCATTGACAGTGAATTTGTAACCACGTAAAAGTTGTATTGTATATTTAGCTTCCATCAGGGCTTCTATAATTATGTAACGTAATTCAAATTTAATTTAAAGCTCTAGAACTGTTCATTTAGACTTACAACCTCTTAATAACGTGTTTCGTCAATAGACCTCTGAAGAATATGTCCCGCCTCCGAGGCTCCCGGTTCCCTCGGTCAAATGTCTATGGGAAATAACATGGGTTTTTTGAATGATCGTACATAGCAAACTCTGTAGGTGACGAAGAAGTAAAAGCTGCGTCACGTTTTGAACTACACACATTTTCCATCTAGTTTCGACTGGCTTTTTGGATTGTCGGTGCCGTTGAAATAGCATTTATAATCGTTTACTACTTTAACGGCACCGATAATCCAAAAAGCCAGTCGAAACTAGATGGAAAATGTGTGTAGTTCAAAACATGACGCATCTTTTACTTCTTCGTCACCTACAGAGTTTGTTATGTACGATCATTCAAAAAACCCATGTTATTTTCGGAGGAAGGATGTCCCAGGAAGGACACTCTACTCAAAACTGTATCATTGAAAGTCCCGCCTACATGTAGTGTCGTGCGCAAAGGAGCAAGAGCTTCTTGGGTGGGGGATGGGTAGAGACTGTATGGCACGCGCCGATTGGCCAAAACAAAGATTCGAAGCAACAACAGAGATTCTGATTGGTCCTTCTGACACCCGCGAGGGGTCGCAAGCAAAGATTTGCGAAAGGGTTTATTGTTTCTTCCTTTCGGGAGCCGAAATTATTTCATAACAGTTCTACAATCAAATAAGGCGAAAAATGGTAATGTTTTAATGGTTATTTATTTCTGTATTCCTGCGGTTTTTCGCTTTATATTTGTGTAATTTGAAGGATTCTGAAACGCCATTTAACAAGAGAACTGTGCAAGATGTGACTTGGACGGCTGTTTAAAAGATTGCCAAGCGCTAACTGTAGGCTAACGCCGCTACAATAATGTTATCTTGAGTAGTTTGAGTTAACTGTTTAAGATAACCATATAGACAGTTCGTATTTGCAATCTTCTAACATGCCACACAGTGATTTTAATGTGTTTCTAAAACACCCGCCACTTTAGTCGCGGTTTTCCCCCCAAACGGGACAAGCTAACATTAGCTGCAATAGCTGCACACACTGTTCCATGGCAGAGAGCTAGGTGCAAAGTATTCTATGTTGTGTGCATTCTTTATTTAGTTTCATAAAGTCCACGAAAGGTACACGGTGCAACGCGTCTTTCTGTAGACAAGTTTACTTCCCTGGACAGGTTTAAAAGGCACGGCACGTTTAGAATGTAACGTAGGGCTTGGTGTAGACATGGTTATTATGTTATATAACTAATAAGTCATGCATGATGAAAAAATCTGCATTTTGTTTGAACGACGTCTACCTGAATGTGTCCTTTTATCTGGTTTACAAACTTCGTGTTTCTAGTCTCTGCCGGTGTGATATGGTGCATTGGAATAGACGGCGACCGCACAAACATTCGATTGGCGGGAAAATTGTTGCACCGAGTGGCTTTTTTTTTTTTTTTTTGCCATGCACACCCGCACGTTTGTTGATATTCTAACGCTCTCTATATCAAAGCTTTGTTCCTTGTTGGCCCCTGGGGTATTTTCTAATGTGTTGACTTTTAAGTGAGGCTACTGTGCTTGGACATTCAGCTGCTGTCATTGTGACAATGACAGCGGGGCACAATCGTCTTTTATTTATCCAAACACCATGACTTTCCACAAAGTTCCACCGTATAATGCTGCGCTCCGTTTCCAAACAGGCTGGGGGCAAGGCCGGAAAAGACAGTGGCAAAGCGAAAGCAAAGGCGGTATCTCGTTCCCAGAGGGCTGGACTGCAGGTATTGCCACCATTTATCTTACTTTGAATTTGTGATGCCAGATCTCATGCCTCTAGTTAACTAATGCTCTCGCGATTGTCTTGTCAGTTTCCAGTGGGACGTATCCACAGGCACTTGAAGACTCGCACAACCAGCCATGGTCGTGTAGGAGCCACAGCAGCCGTCTACAGTGCAGCTATCCTCGAGTACCTCACTGCTGAAGTAAAAACAGGCCCCCGTCTTAATAAGCATACAACTCGTAATGCTATTCTGTGCTCCAACCCGCTCTGCGCATGCTGAGGGATGTGGAACCTGAGTCACGTATGTTCCTAATTGATTGGCAGGTGCTGGAGTTGGCGGGAAACGCCTCTAAAGATCTCAAGGTGAAGCGTATCACCCCCCGTCACTTGCAGCTCGCCATCCGTGGGGACGAGGAGTTGGACTCTCTCATCAAGGCAACGATCGCAGGAGGCGGTGAGTTCCCTGAGCCACGGTGGTTTTCCTATAAGCTCGAATTTGTGCATGTGTTGTCATCAGTTGTGTTTTTTTTTTTTTTGTGGTTCATGAGACCTCAGTGCTATCCTTACAATAATGGACTAATGCACAATGCAGTGTTCTTAATAGCCGTACTCCGATAATGGAAGTGCATGTGAGCTCAGGAAGCAAGCGTTGATGGGACTTTCTGTGCTTGGTGTTTTTCAGGTGTGATCCCTCACATCCACAAGTCCCTCATTGGAAAGAAGGGTCAGCAGAAGACTGCATAGATGCAGTGTTTTAGCTGAAATGTTGGTGCTTGGGTTGGACCAGATATTTTTTTTTTCATTTTTCCTTTTTTTTTAATTAATATTATAGCTAAAGAAGAGTGATTGTTAGAATTTGTTATTGTAATATTCTCCCATAGCTAGGAACATGGAAAAAGCCCACAATAGAAGGAAGAGGGAGGGATGGGGGGGACCCATTGTTACTGTAGAACGTCTGACTGGGGAGTTCTTCATTTGTTAATTGTAATTTGTTTGATTGGCCTGGGATTCTGTAATGTTTTATACAAAAAAATGGACTTGTTAAACCATTTTTATACAAAAAACCAACCTGTGTTGTGGTCATTTCCTTGGAACAACTTGCATACTTTTAAACATCTAACCCAAACCCTGTCCTCATAAATCGATGATTATAAGGAGAGGCGATTGAACTAGGTAACAAAAAACTTTGCACAGCAAATTGTGGCTTTATCTTGTAAGCATATGATGCACCAGCAGGTGGTAGTGATGTTCATATCGTTATTCAAAATTTGCTGAATCAAACTAGTTGAGTGTCGGCTTGTAAACAAGTGCAACTAAGGGACTACTATATAAGTACTACTAAAAGCCTTTTTCACATCTTAAACCGTACACCAGTTACGGTATATGATATATGTAAAGTATGACCTTTTGGAATGTAGAATAATGACCGTATGAGGTCCCCCGCTATAGAATGAGAAGTGCAAGTACCCCAGTTTTGCAGACGTGAAGCGAAATGCTCACTTGTAACTAACCATAACATAAACATGAGTTTAGAATATGAATGGCAGGAAACCATGTTTGAGTTCACAAATAGAGCAGTGATTTTATGTACTGCAACAATGACTAAAGAAGTAAACAGGCGAGGGGTCGACGAAAAGTCAGGGAAAGAATGAGGCTTTGGTACCCGTCTCACTGTAAAGAAGATTTCTCCGCAGTGATTAGTTATTGCATGACACAACATACTCGGAGGAGGAGCAAGGCAGTAAAAGAAGCGGATGAAAGAAGTGGCTGCCTCACATCTTCAAAGGGGAAGGATATCATTTGTGTTTATGCATACATCTCACTCCCTGTTGCCGTCACCTTGGCGCAGGTGGGCGGATGACAAGGAGAGGCCAGGTCTTCAGTTGCATTATGTGGGCAGTTGACTCCTCTGATGTGGCACATTGAATCTTTTTTAATGTGGAATCATAGCACTGTTTTATCAGACCTGATGCTAATTGCATTCGTGCGGTGAAAGGCAAAGCATAGACTCCTTTTGATGACATCAGTATGTTGTAAAGAGATTGCGAGACTAGAGAAGACAATAATTCCTTGCTAGTTTTTTTATATTGCCTTCATTACATGTAGGGATTCTATCTCAGTTTCTTTACAGTCAATAGTTGTTAGTAATGATGGAAATAAAACATTGTTTAGTTGAAAAACATTTATTAACAACATCTTAGAAAACATACACATCCATTTATTTACACATGATTTCAAAGCAAATGTAAAAAAGTGCCTAACTAATTAGCTAGTATTATTTTCAAGCAGTCTAAAAATAGAACAAACATCAGCGTAGTAGTAAAAAATTATAAAGTCAACATAGCATGAAAAATATTGATGTCATACATAACTACAGTTAAGGTAATAACTTAAGTAGCTGGTTAAGTTTTTAACTATTGTATTAATCATAATGTTCACAGAGGTTGGTGTTTTATGCGGCATCAAGCTTATACCAGAGCAAGTAGTTAAACTTCATTTCGACAAGTCACCATTTCAACACTGTTAAATCAGTGCATCTTACAGTCCTCTTTCTGTCCGAGGTCTTTATCAGTTTCCTCAATATCTATTATTTTTGTATCAGAAAAAAAAGCATCCTAATTTCAGATGATCTAAGTAATTAATTGAAAACACATGCAAAGTTATTGATCTATCTTTCTGAATTTAACAACCCCTCTTCAGACACAATGTTGTCATTAGTTGTTCTGTTGGTCTTTCGTCCATTCTCTAGACCCAGTGTGGCTCAGTATAATGTCCGCTTGCCAGCCCTCACCCCTGCGTTCAACATTGTCTAGGGAAGATTGCATTCACCGCCCTACATTCTGTGTTTGATTGGTCAGCACCAGGAGAAGGACCTCCCCACCATGCCGAAGAACAGCCGGTTAGGCTTCCTGAAGTAGTGACAGAGCTTCCTGAAGGCCTGCGCGCTGAGCGGTGCATGTGGCCTGCCTTTGGACTCATCCAGGCATTTGTCGTGACCCGCGGACAGCAAGCAGTAGAACCCCTTGGTGCTGTTGTAGTAGAAGTTGCTGGGGCTGATTCTGGCCGGAAGGCCCAGGAACCGCTCCGCCTTCTGCAGCTCAGGGAAGGGGTCTCGGATCAGGGCATTGCCGTCCACGATGTGGATCTGTTCCCTGGGGAACACCTCGAGCCAGCGGGCCAGGTGCTGGTGGTACAGGCTCCTCTGCAGTGCTTTGTACTCTGGGTTGATGTCTCCTTGGTGGAGCAGCATCTCCTCCAGGGCCTGGTAGGGCTTGTGGCGCTCCAGCCGGTTGTGGAGGACCTGGGTGTAGTCGGAGACCAGCCTCTCAGCGGGGTCGCGGACAATGAGCAGCAGGCGCACCGCCGGGTTCATGTCCCAAACCCGCGCTGGGACCTGGGGTGAGGCGAAGTAACCAGGGGTCTTCTCCACTGTGAGCTGCCCTTCCCGGGTGAAGGGCATCTGGGCCCGGTACCAGTCCAGCCCCTGCTGGTAATGCTCTTCCACGTTGAAGTAATGCACCTAACAAATAGGATTGAGAAAGAAATGGGCTCTTTATGAAAAACATTTCCTCCATTGTGAGTGCTGATGTACTGATTTTACATTTAACATGAGGAATGGGCATTTTGAACCCATGTTTAGAAGACATAATTTTGCGGTAAAAATTAAAAGCTTGTTTATATTTGAACCACCTGGTTTGGAGACTTTGCGCAATTGTGATGTTACATTGTCTTGCCTGGCAGCATGTGAAAGCTTTTAGTGAAACATTCACATACCTGATTGTGTAGATACTACCCTGGTCGCTTATTGTACAGAACGGTTTTACAAGTGTCTGAGTAAAAGCCACCATCAGGGACTTTCCATTACCTCAGCCTTCGCCACGTCCACATCTGGGTGCAGGTTCAGCATCTCCAGCAAAGCTCTGGTGCCGCCCTTACGCACGCCGATGATTATAGCGCCCGGCAGGCGCTGCTGGGTGTGGTTGGAGGAAGAGGAGGATGACGAGGAAGATGACGATGATGATGTCAGTGAAAAAAGTGACGTCATGAAGTTGGTGGATCTGGAACCCCCGTTGCGTAATTCCCGCAAGCACAGACACAGCTGAGTCTCCAGCAGGAGAAACAGCAGCGCAAAGACCACAGTCCAGAACATGGTGACCTCGGGTCCAAGAACACACACACACAACCACAGGAACACACCGGGTGGGGTGTGGGTGGGTCTTATGCAGCTCCCAGAGGGGCAAGCCGTTGGTCCTGCTTGTTAACTGACAACAGGGGGCGACAGAGCAGAGGTCCTCAGGCCGCAAGCCTGCAGGAAATGGAAACAAAGCAGGGCACATATATTAACTGTTTTCATTTATTTGACGTCGAAAGCCAAAAATAACAATATTATGTCTGTGCTGCTGATGTTGTGTTTTTTTGTTCATAGGCCTTATGTAAAAATGTTATTATCAACTCTACCGTAAAAATAGGCCTATCTATAAATCATAAATAGAGTCCACATTGGGGTTCACTTAAGCCGTACAGGATGAAGGAGATCCCAAATCGTTACAATAACCACACTGTTAATAATTTAGAATTTCCTCAGTGGAAGGAAGGAAGCATTGTCAACATACTCAGGTTGGGGATATATAAGTGCAAAGTTAAGCACTACTGCTTTTGCACATGCTTGCTCTGCAAATTCTTAGACCGTTTAAATGTATTCAGACCGAGCCATGACTATGTCCATGCTCTCTTAATGCATTCAGAGGCCCATAGGCCCTGGATATAGGGCAGTGGTTATGATTATGGCCAAAGGAATTTAAAATATTCATCGACATCTGAACCAGGGAGGCAAGTACTTTAAAAAATGAGGTTTACCATTCCCAAAGGGGCCCAGTCCACCTCCCCCCCCTCCCCTCATATGCGCTGTGCTGAAATTTTTCATATTTATAAAGCTCACATTCGTAGCATATTTCACTTCCTAGCGCATCATATTTCTAATGTTCAACTTGTGATAAGCATGTGTTTTGCTTCATTCTTGAGCTTGTTTACGAGATTGTGTGTCGGGTATTAGCTAAATATTACTAGGGGGATATTGATGATGTATTGACGTAAGGTCAGCCAGGGGCGTAGCACCGTAGCCCCCCCCCCCCCCCCAAAAAAAAGGGTTAGGGTTAGGGCTAACCCTAGCAGGCAGCTACGATAATATAGCTAATTTGTAATGCAATGACGTCTGCGGCTAACACATAATAAATAAAATTGAGTTCTGACTTTATTCTACGAATTCTGACTTTAATCTCAGAATTCTGAGATTAAAGTCAGTCCCTAATCCTCTTCCGTAAACTAGCCTATGGCTTAGTTTTAATTTTATATTAGGCTGCTTTAAATCAGTAGCCTGCTGTTGCAATATTAGCCTACCGTACACTTTATTTATCCTTTACCTTAATAACCAAGGCCTCATCATTTGAAAGTGTAGCCTATTGTCTGCTCTTGCTTTGGGTTGTCTCTGTTTGTTTTAGCAACGATAACGGAGAATGGGGTTTCATCTTGTGTGTTTAAATGTTTGTGCTCATCTTTCTTAGAAAATAAGTTACTCAGAACCTGACTTCCTCAATTTTGGGCCTCACAGGCCTCACAATGTTGGCTCCCATATTTTTGATTTATTGTGTGCACTATAAACTATACCAAAGCTATTAGTGCTGATAACATTTTCATACCGTGTTGCCTTTTAGTCAGCAATGCTATAGGTTACAGTAGAACCTTTTGACCAATGTTTTCCATCAAGATTAACCATATCTTTACAGAAGCAATAGTCAACATGCATCACAGCTCATGAAGGTTAACCTCAGGATTGAACAGAAGGAGGTATTGTGCTATGATATCCTGCTGTTGTTATTGTTGTTGCTGTTGCCTTGACACAACCCACTTATTAATTAGTGTAGCGATGTTCAGGGTCAGGGGAGGAACTTGTCTAGCATGGTTCCTGTGGCGAGGAACTAATTGCACCTTCAGGGAGTGAGTAAGAAACCTGGACCTGCAGGGTTCTGCAGGCCCCTGGCGGTCAAAATGTCCTCTAGTGCTCACATCAGAGGACATATGTGTATGTGTATGTGTCCTCATTTGGTGACCTCGCCCTATTAAGAATGTAGGTGAGAGACCAAACGGATGCAGCTGACGTAGTTGCATGTAAAGCACGCTGCCTAAGCATCTGTGTCTGTTTAGTCTCTTCCAAAACTGTATAAGTGGATGAAAATGTCTCTTTGCCTTCTTTGGATTTATACATGTGGCGGCTGTCTTATAAAGATGTGGTTGTTGTGGCCTGTGGCGGTTTGGAAATGTTGCTCGGGAAGTGCTCTGGCAAACGGCTGAATTCTCAATTCACGTAAACGGAATCTACCTTAAAACGTGTTTTGGAGGTGTGTGTGTGTGTGTGTGTTGTTGGTGGTGATAGAGAGATATTTTCCCTGCCTTTATTTGTCGATTTTCTTTTGTAGCACACAAAAGTCAGCCGATACATTCTCTTAAAAGTGCTGTGTGTTTTGTCGTATGTATGTTTTGACAAATGTCAGTGGGTTCACAATTCCCGGGCTGCAGCGCGTTGCGCCGCGATGCTCCCCTGCTGTCGTGCTTCCTGCTCGTCTCCCAGCTCCCCCCGGGCCCCGTCTGCATCTCACCTCTTCCTCTGTTCCACCTCGCCTAATTCAACCATGACGTCGCGGTGTCTGTGTCAGCTCCCGTTGGTAATGTATGTACTCTGGGCAGCCTGTGTATTATACTGTATATATAATAACACTACTGTTGTGCAGATTTTAGGCAACAAACAAATGTGGCTCCAATGCTAATGAGCTCGCCCGTAGGCAACCTCTCAGCTCCTCGTGAGTTCATCACAGGCTCACTTCTTTCCCTCAAATCTTCTTATTCAAGAAACTTTGTAACTTTTTTGGAGAATTTTGTATCTATCTAAACTTGCAAGCAAAATCTAAACTTGTATCTATCTAAACTTGCAACTTGCAAGTGGAGTGGAAAGTTATACTTATTGGTTTGTGGGAGAAAATATCGTTGCCTAAAGCACCAGAAACATGATATGATGTAATTCCCAATAGAAAGTTATCTCTGTGTGTTTGTGAATCACGGTGGGGTTGGCGGTAATGGTGGAACAAAATGGCTGACTAGCTCAGCAGCGGGTAACAGCTGGGTATCGGTTTGTCATCACCATATGAGCTAGTACTCTGTGTCCCTGTTTAATGAGGCTCAGATAAATCATTGCAATTGTCTGCCTGGTGTTTTGCTTCCTTTGATTCAAATGAGCCTGCATGGATATTGGCAACAACAACAACAAGGACGACAATGCCAGGCTTGTCAATGAAGCATAGGTTTTCGATAATGACAAAGAGGAGAGTTTGCTGGGGAGACAGAGCAGGAGACTGAGTTGAAGCTAATTATCTGTGAAAAGCAGATGCCACCGTTATGCGCAATTCGGAAAGGTGTATGTTTTGTGTGTGTGTGTGTGTGTGTGTGTGTGTGTGTGTGTGTGTGTGTGTGTGCGTTGGTTTCACCGGTATATGAGGACATTTCATCCGTTTACGCACCGACCTTATAAGGACATACCGTAATTGTGAGGACAGTTGCGATGTCCTCATAAGTCTCGCAGCGTAGAAGCACTTAGCATGATGCAAATAACTCCCTCCCGCTTTTTCTCGAATTGTCCTCATAGTTACGGTTGACCTGATTTCTAGCGTGTGTGTGTGTGTGCCCGTTGTGTATAATCGCCTACTACTGCTGGTTTGTGGTACCGCAGCTCCATACACATTTCTTGATCGGGTTACACTGAATGAGAGCCTTTCATTGGCTGAACACCTGATCAGTGATTGGCTGAAGCTGACGTCAATCAGGCAGATTCTGATCTGTGATTTGGCTGCTGAGTTGTCCATCACCTACTGGCGCGAAGTGGCACCGGAGAGAGTGTGCATTTTTCCATGGCCCCAGGCAGAAACTTGGATTAACAAAATTGGTAAGTGATACTGACGAACTATAAATGTATTAGCAATAAAAATGTATCTAGGGATGGTAATATTTTAATTTACTGGCTGTTTGTGCCAGCCGTTTGTGAGCAGTGAATTGTTTGCTCTAACCTAGTTTCCTCGGTAAGTACATGGCAGTGGCTATTACCTGCAGCGAAGAGGGCAAGCATGAAAGCACGTTTTAACACACCTAAAATATACAGCATCTATATAGCATAAACTAGGTAAATGCAGTGTTTCCCACAAATAGGCTTCATTTGGTGGGCCATTTATAATAAGTTTTATTTTATCCGTCTGAGAAAATTATCCGCGAGTGATTAACTAGTGGGCAGTGGCACTCGCTCTCGTGTAGCTGCAGGTAAGCACCAAGGGAGGGGCGGGCGAGAGTCTCCGTTATAGACGGTGTTTTCTGGTACAACGTTAATAGAGACGCTGGGTGCAGTCGTATATTCAATTTTGCTTAGGAACCGAGACCTGTTTCTCGTCAGTGCTACAAACAAATATAAGCAAAGGGAGCCAACAGCTCGAACCTGGCGTAACCTGGCGTAGCCGACAAGCACGCAGAGTTGTACAAGGAGTTTAAAGACCGACAGGTTAGTATGTGAAAGATAACACGATCACGTTCATGATCGTGACAATCAAATAAGTCAAATGAGTAGGCTATGGTTTATTTAGTGAGAAGTCACTATTTGGCACCACTGTAATTTGACGAGGCTATCTAGAGAAATAGTAGGCTATTTTCCTCATGGAGAATGAGGAGTTGTCGTCACGGCACAGAGCCCCTCCCCTTTCCGCCATGTTGGAAGGTACGCCCCTCCGAGTGCAGCTGAGCTTTGCGTTGTTGTTGACGCGGTAGCTGCTAGCAGAGGAGGTTGATGCAACTCTGTACTGTTTTAACAATGCCTGGAAATAACTGCTGCGTTAAAAACTGCTCCAATGCCTCACACGATCGTCGAGGAAACCATAAGAACAGTGGGCTACAGTCTTGTGCTATATATACATACATACACATAAGCAGCAGCGTTTAAGTTACGTCATTTATGTGCCTCCTCCATGGGACCAAAATTGTACTTAAATGTACTTGAATTGACTGGCGCGTTGCACAGAATACTGCGGTACTTTATTCATTAACCTGTCTAAATTTGTGTCTCGAGGTTCCTATTTTTTGGCAATCAAAATATGGTCCCCCTACATAAAATACATGTAGGAATATATTTAATTTTCATTTATTTTCATAACTTATGGGAAACACTGAAATGGTAAGAGAGCAACAGACAATGAGTAATCAGTAATTTGGGGGGCTTGAGCAGTCAAAGTTGTTAGAGTGAAATAATGTATTGTAGTGTATATATGTTGTGAATCAACACATCCCTGTAAATTATGAAATATGATGTACAAAAAGGTCAGATTTATAGAGAAATTATATGACAATAGCATACATTTCCTCTGTACAATTGCAGGCACCACATAAGGAACCCCAAACGTCCAAGACAAAAAAAACAGCCTCAACAGAAAATAAAACGGCAAGTTGTGTTTTGTAAAATCACAGCCACTTGTTGTCTTTGGTTATAGTGTGAAAAAAGCACCTACACAACACGTCATCCTACTTGCTGCAATGTGATGTCTGTTGTACATATTCCCAGTGTTGTAGCACAATAATTGCTGCATGACAATTCATTATTACTGTTCATTACTATTCCAATTGTTTTATTTGCACCTATCTCTTATCTCCAGGAATTCTGTGGTGAGACGAGCAAGGCTCTGACACTCAGCAGTGCAATGTCTGACACGCCAGCTGATGAAGTGAGTATTAGAATATATTCTTTGTTTGATATTTGATGCAGGTGGCTAGGGCAAAGTACTGCACTGGGCTGTTTTTAGATGGACACTCGTTTGTATGAAGTATGAACTATATTCATTGTGGAAAATTCTCTAGATCCTTCTCCTCGCACCTCTCCTTGCATCTCTCTCTGCTCCTCTGGACACACACACATAGTAATGACAAGCAGCTAATTAATGTAGCTAACGCTACTCAGCAGCTAAAAACGTACTGTTACCGTTGGCTTCAGAAGCTGTAGCATTTATTAACTGACAAACTACATGTTCTGCCAACTTCCTGCTAATCTCTTTCTGTGCTGTTGCCGCTCTGTTCACTTTTATCACTTTAGTCACTTTCTCGCTCACTTGTTGCACATTTCCATAAGGAGCTACACTACTCTACGTTATGCTGACTTTACGCTACTCATGCTACTCGCTACTCTAACGTTTATAAGCATGAGCGTTACATTTTACGTAAATGTCCTCTGAAGAATGAGAGGAGGGTCCCACATGATTTGCTGCGCGAATTAATGACTCAAAAGTCCAAAATAACGCTGTGTCATTGTGCTCCCACAGTGTGAGTAAAAATCCTTAGTAGCGCGTTGACATTAATGACCTTGTGAAATTTCAGCAGTGGCGCGCGTAATCTAGCGTAATCTGAATGAATATAGGGGAAACACTGCACTCCAGTATCTCTGCACTTTGGGTCAGACAGAAGCTGGTGGAATGTTTCAAAATACCTGATAAGGTTATGGGCTGTCAGGTCGCAGTGTGTCTTGTAAGGACAGCACATAACTTGTCAAATTTGAATAGAGGTGAGCCCATTGTGTGAGTAAGTTGTGTCACTTGTGTGTCAGTGGTGCATCTCTAAACTGAGTTGTAAGGACAGCTCTCCTTGTGAGGACCATCGTATATCCTACTTGCTGCAATGTGATGTCTGTTGTACATATTGCCAGTGTTGTAGCACCATAATTGCTGCATGACAATTCATTATTACTGTTCATTACTATTCCAATTGTTTTATTTAGTCACTTTCTCTGCTCGCTCACTTGTTGCACATTTCCATAAGGAGCTACGCTACTCTACGTTATGCTGACTTTACGCTACTCATGCTACTCGCTACTCTAACGTTTATAAGCATGAGCGTTACATTTTACGTAAATGTCCTCTGAAGAATGAGAGGAGGGTCCCACATGATTTGCTGCGCGAATTAATGACTCAAAAGTCCAAAATAACGTTGTGTGTCGTTGTGCTCACACAGTGTGAGTAAAAATCCTTAGTAGCGCGTTGACATTAGCAGTGGCGCTCGTAATCTAGCGTAATCTGAATGAATATAGGGGAAACACTGCACTCCAGTATCTCTGCACTTTGGGTCAGACAGAAGCTGGTGGAATGTTTGAAAATACCTGATAAGGTTAAGGGCTGTCAGGTCGCAGTGTCTTGTAAGGACAGCACATAACTTGTCAAATTTGAATAGAGGTGAGCCCATTGTGTGAGTAAGTTGTGTCACTTGTGTGTCAGTGGTGCATCTCTAAACTGAGTTGTAAGGACAGCTCTCCTTGTGAGGACCATCGTATATCCTACTTGCTGCAATGTGATGTCTGTTGTACATATTGCCAGTGTTGTAGCACAATAATTGCTGCATGACAATTCATTATTACTGTTCATTACTATTCCAATTGTTTTATTTGCACCTATCTCTTATCTCCAGGAATTCTGTGCTGAGATGAGCAAGGCTCTGACACTCAGCAGTGCAACGTCTGACACGCCAGCTGATGAAGTGAGTATTAGAATATATTCTTTGTTTGATGCAGGTGGCTAGGGCAAAGTACTGCACTGGGCTGTTTTTAGATGGACACTCGTTTGTATGAAGTATGAACTATATTCATTGTGGAAAATTCTCTAGATCCTTCTCCTCGCACCTCTCCTTGCATCTCTCTCTGCTCCTCTGGACACACACATAGTAATGACAAGCAGCTAATTAATGTAGCTAACGATACTCAGCAGCTAAAAACGTACTGTTACCGTTGGCTTCAGAAGCTGTAGCATTTATTAACTGACAAACTACATGTTCTGCCAACTTCCTGCTAATCTCTTTCTGTGCTGTTGCCGCTCTGTTCGCTTTTATCACTTTAGTCACTTTCTCGCTCACTTGTTGCACATTTCCATAAGGAGCTACGCTACTCTACGTTATGCTGACTTTACGCTACTCATGCTACTCGCTACTCTAACGTTTATAAGCATGAGCGTTACATTTTACGTAAATGTCCTCTGAAGAATGAGAGGAGGGTCCCACATGATTTGCTGCGCGAATGAATGACTCAAAAGTCCAAAATAACGCTGTGTCATTGTGCTCACACAGTGTGAGTAAAAATCCTTAGTAGCGCGTTGACATTAATGACCTTGTGAAATTTCAGCAGTGGCGCTCGTAATCTAGCGTAATCTGAATGAATATAGGGGAAACACTGCACTCCAGTATCTCTGCACTTTGGGTCAGACAGAAGCTGGTGGAATGTTTCAAAATACCTGATAAGGTTATGGGCTGTCAGGTCGCAGTGTGTCTTGTAAGGACAGCACATAACTTGTCAAATTTGAATAGAGGTGAGCCCATTGTGTGAGTAAGTTGTGTCACTTGTGTGTCAGTGGTGCATCTCTAAACTGAGTTGTAAGGACAGCTCTCCTTGTGAGGACCATCGTATATCCTACTTGCTGCAATGTGATGTCTGTTGTACATATTGCCAGTGTTGTAGCACAATAATTGCTGCATGACAATTCATTATTACTGTTCATTACTATTCCAATTGTTTTATTTAGTCACTTTCTCTGCTCGCTCACTTGTTTCACATTTCCATAAGGAGCTACGCTACTCTACGTTATGCTGACTTTACGCTACTCATGCTACTCGCTACTCTAACGTTTATAAGCATGAGCGTTACATTTTACGTAAATGTCCTCTGAAGAATGAGAGGAGGGTCCCACATGATTTGCTGCGCGAATTAATGACTCAAAAGTCCAAAATAACGTTGTGTCATTGTGCTCACACAGTGTGAGTAAAAATCCTTAGTAGCCCATTGACATTAGCAGTGGCGCTCGTAATCTAGCGTAGTCTGAATGAATATAGGGGAAGCACTGCACTCCAGTATCTCTGCACTTTGGGTCAGACAGAAGCTGGTGGAATGTTTGAAAATACCTGATAAGGTTAAGGGCTGTCAGGTCGCAGTGTCTTGTAAGGACAGCACATAACTTGTCAAATTTGAATAGAGGTGAGCCCATTGTGTGAGTAAGTTGTGTCACTTGTGTGTCAGTGGTGCATCTCTAAACTGAGTTGTAAGGACAGCTCTCCTTGTGAGGACCATCGTATATCCTACTTGCTGCAATGTGATGTCTGTTGTACATATTGCCAGTGTTGTAGCACAATAATTGCTGCATGACAATTCATTATTACTGTTCATTACTATTCCAATTGTTTTATTTGCACCTATCTCTTATCTCCAGGAATTCTGTGGTGAGACGAGCAAGGCTCTGACACTCAGCAGTGCAACGTCTGACACGCCAGCTGATGAAGTGAGTATTAGAATATATTCTTTGTTTGATATTTGATGCAGGTGGCTAGGGCAAAGTACTGCACTGGGCTGTTTTTAGATGGACACTCGTTTTTATGAAGTATGAATTATATTCATTGTGGAAAATTCTCTAGATCCTTCTCCTCTAACCTCTCCTTGCATCTCTCTCTGCTCCTCTGGACACACACACATAGTAATGACAAGCAGCTAATTAATGTAGCTAATGCTACTCAGCAGCTAAAAACGTACTGTTACCGTTGGCTTCAGAAGCTGTAGCATTTATTAACTGACAAACTACATGATCTGCCAACTTCCTGCTAATCTCTTTCTGTGCTGTTGCCGCTCTGTTCGCTTTTATCACTTTAGTCACTTTCTCTGCTCGCTCACTTGTTGCACATTTCCATAAGGAGCTACGCTACTCTACGTTATGCTGACTTTACGCTACTCATGCTACTCTAACGTTTATAAGCATGAGCGTTACATTTTTCGTAAATGTCCTCTGAAGAATGAGAGGAGGGTCCCACATGATTTGCTGCACGAATTAATGACTCAAAAGTCCAAAATAACGCTGTGTCATTGTGCTCACACAGTGTGAGTAAAAATCCTTAGTAGCGCGTTGACATTAATGACCTTGTGAAATTTCAGCAGTGGTGCTCGTAATCTAGCGTAATCTGAATGAATATAGGGGAAACACTGCACTCCAGTATCTCTGCACTTTGGGTCAGACAGAAGCTGGTGGAATGTTTCAAAATACCTGATAAGGTTAAGGGCTGTCAGGTCGCAGTGTGTCTTGTAAGGACAGCACATAACTTGTCAAATTTGAATAGAGGTGAGCCCATTGTGTGAGTAAGTTGTGTCACTTGTGTGTCAGTGGTGCATCTCTAAACTGAGTTGTAAGGACAGCTCTCCTTGTGAGGACCATCGTATATCCTACTTGCTGCAATGTGATGTCTGTTGTACATATTGCCAGTGTTGTAGCACAATAATTGCTGCATGACAATTCATTATTACTGTTCATTACTATTCCAATTGTTTTATTTGCACCTATCTCTTATCTCCAGGAATTCTGTGGTGAGACGAGCAAGGCTCTGACACTCAGCAGTGCAACGTCTGACACGCCAGCTGATGAAGTGAGTATTAGAATATATTCTTTCACACACTCACAAGATGTTTGATGCAGGTGGCTAGGGCAAAGTACTGCACTGGGCTGTTTTTAGATGGACACTCGTTTGTATGAAGTAAGAACTATATTCATTGTGGAAAATTCTCTAGATCCTTCTCCTCTAACCTCTCCTTGCATCTCTCTCTGCTCCTCTGGACACACACACATAGTAATGACAAGCAGCTAATTAATGTAGCTAATGCTACTCAGCAGCTAAAAACGTACTGTTACTGTTGGCTTCAGAAGCTGTAGCATTTATTAACTGACAAACTACATGTTCTGCCAACTTCCTGCTAATCTCTTTCTGTGCTGTTGCTGCTCTGTTCGCTTTTATCACTTTAGTCACTTTCTCTGCTCGCTCACTTGTTGCACATTTCCATAAGGAGCTACGCTACTCTACATTATGCTGACTTTACGCTACTCATGCTACTCGCTACTCTAACGTTTATAAGCATGAACGTTACATTTTTCGTAAATGTCCTCTGAAGAATGAGAGGAGGGTCCGACATGATTTGCTGCGCGAATTAATGACTCAAAAGTCCAAAATAACGCTTTGTCATTGTGCTCACACAGTGTGAGTAAAAATCCTTAGTAGCACGTTGACATTAATGACCTTGTGAAATTTCAGCAGTGGCGCTCGTAATCTAGAGTAATCTGAATGAATATAGGGGAAACACTGCACTCCAGTATCTCTGCACATTGGGTCAGACAGAAGCTGGTGGAATGTTTGAAAATACCTGATAAGGTTAAGGGCTGTCAGGTCGCAGTGTGTCTTGTAAGGACAGCACATAACTTGTCAAATTTGAATAGAGGTGAGCCCATTGTGTGAGTAAGTTGTGTCACTTGTGTGTCAGTGGTGCATCTCTAAACTGAGTTGTAAGGACAGCTCTCCTTGTGAGGGCCATCGTATTCCTTCATATATGACTCAAAGTTTGTTCTTTAGGTGGCAATATAGCAGCATCATAACCTTCACATTCATATCATATTCTGCTTCAAAGATTAATTGACATATGCCTCAAATGCTTAGATCTCAAATATTAGTCGTGGCAGAAATGTTGTGTAGTTAATTTTGTAACTATTATTTTAATTTATTTATTCTTAGTGCCATTGTCAAGACTGCAGTGGACCCGTCTCCAGTCTAAAATGGCTTGGCTTTGACATGTAAATGTGAGTATCATTGTCACAAATTTTTATCTTTTGTTTCTACTTTTGTTTGAGACAAATTTCAGCTAAACAATCATTTAAGTATAGATAAGTTCTTACTGGAGTTACCTACATCTTTCAAATACATTTCTTTGCATAGCATGTTCAAAACTAAAGCATTTTTAATGTGCTTTCAGTGTGTTCAAGATCATGGCACAAAAAATGTTTGATCAAAAGCAATTCATCAGCGGTACGTTTACTCATCCACCTCAGATTTTAGCGTTAAACTGTGACTTGGAGACCGTTTTCAACACTTTCATTTAGTCCTTCTAGTTGCAGAAAACGCTTGTGCTAGGCTAGCGCAAGTCGAGGGGATCTGCTAGCCTGCCAATAAAAACAGTTTTACCCACTCCATAGTACACCCGAGGCAAACCAATTATAACGCCAGACTGTCTATGTAAATGTCTGTGTTGATAGAATAATGTTAGAAATAAACTTACCCTTGCATCGCATTACATTTAGTTTATAGCGGCGGACTGATATTTACCTGGAGTGTGCTTCTCTGTTTACCTTTACCAGAAAGTAGTCCCCCAAAATGTAATGTGATCATTGCGATACAAGGATAGTTTTATTTCTAACATTATTCTATCAACACAGACATTTACATAGACAGTCTGGCGTTATAATTGGTTTGCCTCGGGTGTACTATGGAGTGGGTAAAACTGTTTTTATTGGCAGGCTAGCAGATCCCCTCGACTTGCGCTAGCCTAGCACAAGCGTTTTCTGCAACTAGAAGGACTAAATGAAAGTGTTGAAAACGGTCTCCAAGTCACAGTTTAACGCTAAAATCTGAGGTGGATGAGTAAACGTACCGCTGATGAATTGCTTTTGATGAAACATTTTTTGTGCCATGATCTTGAACACACTGAAAGCACATTAAAAAATGCTTTAGTTTTGAACATGCTATGCAAAGAAATTTATTTAAATGATGTCAATTGTTGTCACAAATTGTTGTCAATGTTGTCACAAAACAATAAATGCAGCCTCAGGTGGGAGTTCCATTTATACACATCTACAGCTCCTCCAGGGCTAGAGTCTTATCAGCCTATGTAAAAGAAGATTGTCTTTTATGTGTTGTAACTTTGGGGATACTGTGAAGAAGACCATTTACTTTGTTAGCTAAGTGAGCGATCTTTTATAGTTTGTTCATTTTGACACTTGTAAGCATGTTGCAAAAACACATAGCACCATACAGAGGGACTGGCTGTTCACTTCCACAATGATTTTTTATCTTATAGTGTCTACTTCTCGTAAGATACAGCTTATTCAGTCTGTATACTGTAAATATTATAATTTGGCTTTGAAAATTAAGCAACTTTTCCACAAATGGTTTGTAGTGTGTACAAGCTATTCTCAAAAGAGCATTTCTTGTTTTCTGCAGGAAAAACAAAACAGTTGAAAACCCAGGAGGTCACCAGCTCCCAAGGTAAAAGCTGCTTTTCTACAGTTACAACAGTGCAGTAGCACAGTTGAGGTGATGACCCAAGAAAGAATTTGACTAAATTGAATTAGGTTTAATATACTTCATCTTATATCCTCTGGAAAGACCCTATCTGTGTGGTTTCCCAAGGCATGCTGGTTGTGTTGCGTTGATGGTATTTGTTCAGTTTAGATCTTAGTTGTGTCTTTTGAGTCGTCCATTCGTGTCTGTCAGCTGTCTTCATATACCACTGTAATTGAATAACACTTTATTCTATTACAGTGGTGAACATTACATTTGTATAGAACATATAAAAACAAAGTCAACTATTTAGCTGTATTGGATATCTTCACAATCTAAGCAAGAAAAATATGTTCTTGTGATTGGCAGTGTCAAGAAGATATGTGAAAAAGCCGGAGTGAAAGTGAAGTCAAAACAGTCACAAAATACTTTGGAACTCATATTTCTAAGGGACACCTTGCATCCAAACTGGAGTGTGAGCAGTGCAGGCTTGCTGAAGATCCTGTTTTGCAGCATAGAACTTCAAAATATCAGGGATTTTGTGAGGAACAGGGGGCTTAAAAATAAACAAGTCGCATAGAGCCCTTTTTTTTTTTTTTACGTTTGATTTGAGCAGTACTTTTGAGCAGTACTAGTAATACTAGTAGATATTGCCCGAATTTTTTGTTGTTATTGACTGACTATTGTGCTCTTTTATTATATTATCAATTATTTTACTCTGAACCTTTTTTGCACTTGAATTCTATGCATACGTGTTATGTTAAACTTTTATAGAATGTTTTATAAAGATTCAAAGTCTCATTATAATAAAAGTATTTTTCATTGAAAGAAATTGTGATCTAACATTTAATTTATTTTCCTCTAGTTGCTGACACAATTTCAATAAGAACAACCCTTGAAAAGGTGAATGTAAAACAAGAGAAATTCGGGCAGAAGTTAAAGCTGCTGAGCATGTCAGCCACTCGTTTAATAAATGCCCATTTTATCCCTTTTAAAATAAATCAATTTCTCATATTACTGAGGTTGTCATTGTTTACAGATGTTAACTAGAGAGGTTGAACTCAGCAAAATCATACTGTAGAACTAAAACTTGCCCAACAATTAGTGCTCTGTTCCATTGATCAAGGCTGAGCTAGTTTACTATGGATTTTTGTGTATAGGTAATGTTTAGTTATACCAGGTTGGTCCTCACAACTAAGGGTTTAATAGGCTTCAGACTCATCAGTTCAATCAGAAGTTTATTGCCAAGTAGGTTTGCACACAAGGAATTTGACTTGGTGTAGTTAGTGCAGAATAAACATTAAGTAAAAAATATAGGAAGATAAAAAAACAAGTATTAAAATCTAAACAATATAAACATATATACAAAATCTTCTACAACGAAGGAGCTGTAGTGCAAACTGAGGCGCAAGTATATGACATGTAACAGTGAGAGTTTACAATGTATTCACAGAATTCTATAAATGTGCAGATATACAACAGGCTGAAGTGGTCCCAAATAAATAAAGACTGTTAATGTTATGCAGAAAGTCTGAAGATGCTACGTTAATGTAGCATGTCTATCTGGATGGGGAGAGGGAGAGAGTCAGTGTCAGAGGGGCCTCCAGAACTTGTTGATAAGGCTAATAGTGGATTGGAAGAAACTGTCTTTGTGGTGAGAGCTTTCGGTCCTGATGGACCGCAGCCTCCTGCCAGCGGTGAGTGTCTCAAAGAGTCTGTAACCGGGGTGGAAGGGGTCAGCCACAATCTTACCTGCACGCTTTATGGTCCTAGAGTTGTACAGGTCCTGGAGGGATGGAAGATTGCAGCTGATCACTTTCTCAGCAGATCAAATGATACGCTGCAGTCTGCCCTTGTCCTTGGTAGTGGCAGCAGCGAACCAGATGGTGATAGAAGAGGTGAGGATGGACTCGATGAAGGCAGTGTAGAAGTGCACCATCATTGTCTTTGGCAGGTTTAATTTCTTCAGCTGCCGTAGGAAGTACATCCTCTGCTGGGCTTTCTTGATGAGGTCCTAGGAGATGGTAGTCCCCGGGAAGCGAAAAGACTCCACTGCGTCAATTGTGGAGGCACCGAGGGTAATGGAGGCAGGTGAGGCTTAGTTCTTCCTGAAGTCCACAACCATCTCCACTGTCTTTAGGCCATTGAGATCTAGGTTGTTCTGTCTGCTCCAAGTCACCAGATTGTCAATCTCCCATCTGTAGGCAGACTCATCACCATCAGACATGACCGATGACTGGAGGTGCAACTGGAGGATGTAGTGAAGGGCCAAGTTTACTGCAATTCCGACAGACTTGTTGGCTCTGTAGGCAAACTACACGGGGTCAGTGATGACTTTCAGATGTAAAAGCACAGAGGTCAGGACAAGAGGTATGAAGTCGTTCAGTCCTTTGGTCCTTGGCTTCTTGGCTTGTATAGGTAATGTGCAATTATAGCAGGTTGGTCCTCATAACTAAGGGTTTGATAGGCTTGTGTATGTGTATGAGTGATGTCCAGTTATAGCAGGTTGGTCCTCACAACTAAGGGTTTGATAGGCTTGTGTATGTGTATGAGTGATGTCCAGTTATAGCAGGTTGGTCCTCACAACTAAGGGTTTGATAGGCTTGTGTATGTGTATGAGTGATGTCCAGTTATAGCAGGTTGGTCCTCACAACTAAGGGTTTGATAGGCTTGTGTATGTGTATGAGTGATGTCCAGTTATAGCAGGTTGGTCCTCACAACTACGGGTTTGATAGGCTTGTGTATGTGTATGAGTGATGTCCAGTTATAGCAGGTTGGTCCTCACAACTAAGGGTTTGATAGGCTTGTGTATGTGTATGAGTGATGTCCAATTATAGCAGGTTGGTCCTCATAACTAAGGGTTTGCTAGGCTTGTGTATGTGTATGAGTGATGTCCAGTTATAGCAGGTTGGTCCTCACAACTAAGGGTTTAATAGGCTTGTGTGTGTGTGTGTTTGTAATGTCTCGATATACCAGGATGGTCCTCCTAAGTCATATTCATGTCTGGAAACGCCTCCTCCCGCCCCGTCCTCACAGTCCTGTAGAATGTCAGGCCTTCATATCTCCAGATTCTTTTACTAGAATTGAATTCTGAATAGTGGGGAATTTTTCTAAATTCAGAAGTACCAGCTTAATGTTTGTTACAGCTCTCTACAACCACAGGAAAGTGGTGCCTCCATAAACCATGGTATGAACTGGTATGGGAAAAAAGACCTTATAAACCACCCGTACCTGTATGTGTGTGTGTGTGTGTGTGTGTGTGTGTGTGTGTCTAAGCAAACTTTTGGGTGGGCTATATTTGCCAGTGTGCCTGCAGACACACAGCACGGTTCTCCATCGTGCTCTCTGAGCCTAAGTGCACATTTTTATTTTTTAGTAAGGATAAAAAGCAAAGAGCAAAGTGCAGCGAGCAAAGTGCTTGTAGGATAACTCGTCTATACTTTACAAAGAAGGACACTGGATGAAGTATTTTGGTACACACATGTGTGTTTTTGTTATATTGTTCCTGGTAAGGGGGGGCAAACAGTAAAAATCCGTAGCCTCCCCCGTTTGCCATATTACATATGAGCAATATATATAGTAATAGTAATAATATTACAGTATCGCAGTTGAGCCCATTAGATTAAACTCTCAGAGTTCTTCGGTTCCTTCTTCTTTTCCTTCTCTTTCTTGTCCTCCATGCTCCTTAATTTTCTATCTTGCATCTTTACCTCGCCCTCCCCAACTCGCCACACGTCCATCCCCCCACACACCCGTGCTATCTTCATCAACTGCCTAAGCAACATATGGAAGGTCCTAATCTATGGAAATTAAGCCATTTCAGAGGACAAGAAGGGGGGGCTGATCTCAGTCCTAGTAACTTTTCTTTCTTCTTTATTTCTTCTTTTCCCAAAATGTCCCATCTGGGATCAATTAATGACTCCTATCTATCTTCATAGATTCTCAGGATGTGGGCACAAATATATGGGGTAACAATCAACACTCCATCTCCAACAAAGGAAGGTGCCATCGTTGGCTAGCAGAATGAAAATACTTTATGTGTCTGGAAAGCTAAAGAAAGAATGGTCCTTTGGACAGCAAAATTAAATCGATGTAAGATTCAAGAAGTCGGCTTCTTCTGGCTACTAACGGATTTCCATTTTTCGAGTTTTCTATTGGCTGTAAACCGTGGCTCAAGTGAGGAGAGGGATGTGGGTTTTGACATAGTTTGATAACGCCCCCCAACGCCCCCCCCACGACTGTCACGACTGCTTAGATCGCATTATCGAAACTCATAGGGGGAGCTTCTCCTGCCAATAGAGGGGTTTACTAACACTTTAATGTGAAGATAAATTAAAATAAATGAAAACACAAGACACAATCTCAAGTCATCCCTTCTTTCCTAAAGAGAAGGATTTTCTTCTGTATGTTTTCTCAATCTCTTTTCCCCATCTCTTTCCCCAATTTCTCTCCCACAATCTTCATCCTTACTCCCTCCCCCCTCCTCTTCCCCTTCTCCACTGGTCCCAGAATAAATTCAAATGAGAGAATTTGAGAATTAACAATGCAACCCCCCATCCCTCAACCATACAGCATCCCCCCCACCCCAACCACCATCCAGTGCCAAACCCATGGGAGCTCCACCCCACCACAGCATCGTCTTCAGTTCCTCCAGATCTGGGTCAATCGCATCAAACGCTGGGGCAGCTTTCACCCCCACTGTGGTGTGTCTGGGTCTGTATATGTGTATGTGTGTGTGTGGAGCACAGATAACAAGGATGAGTGTGTATGTGTGTGTGTGTTTACTTGTGTGTGTGTGTGTGTGTGTGTGTGTGTGTGTGTGTGGACACGTGTGTGTGTGTGTGTGTGTGTGTTTGTATGTGTGTGTTTGTCTGGGTGTGTGTTTGTATTTACATGGCAGCCGGCACAGTGCCCAATGTATGCCATTTTTATTTGGAAAGGTACTACAAAGAGTATCCTTGTCTGTCTGTCCGTCTGTCTGTGTGCCTGTCGGCCTGTCTGTCTGTCTGTCTGTCTGTCTGTCTGTCTGTCTGAGGGTCATCCCATGCACTATATCACAACATAACACAATTTCAACAGCCATTGAATTGGCTTTAAGGAAGTACAGGTTTCCAGCAGTCATCAAAACAATACACCCATCTCGCTCTATCCCTCTCTCCCACACACACACACACACACAAACCAGGACCCCGCGCGTGTGTTCATTAAGAAGGACGTTGGAGTTTTGGTGTACTTACACACCCAAGCCTATGTTAGGATGCACGCGTGTCTGTGTGCGTGTGAGCACTACAAAGGACACGTGTCTCCATATGAATCCGGAATGAGAATGAGGACATGAGGACAGATGGGGGGGGGGGGGCTGTAGTTGTGTCTATTCAATATTGGCACGCGCCAGTGAGCCCCAATATCATGCGGCCTGTGACCTCTGGTTGTATTTAGGTTACAATCGTCGGCAACAGGCTAAGTGAAAAACAACAGGAAATAACAAAAGACAAATTAAAAACGAAAAATGAAAAACAAAACAACAGCAGATGGTGTCAAAGTGAATGCAGGTCATTAACAGATCATGCAGAGGGAATGTGACGGTGGGTGGACATGAGGTGTATAAGAAAGAGAGCTCTAGGATGAAGGACACGAAGGAGATGAAGGAGAGAGAGAGAGCAGAAGGGAACAGGAGTTTGGTGAACACATAGCAGCCTGCCATAGCAACGCCAGTTCATATCCACCTCACCTGGGGTTACAGGCACCGGAGAGGGAGTAATTGAAGAACAGTGGAGGGAAATAAAAGGAGAGAGAGAGAGAGAGAGAGAGAGAGAGAGAGAGAGAGAGAGAGAGAGAGAGAGAGAGAGAGAGAGAGAGAGAGAGAGAGAGAGAGAGAGAGAGAGAGAGAGAGAGAGAGAGAGAGAGAGAGAGAGAGAGAGAGAGAGAGAGAGAGAGAGAGAGAGAGAGAGAGAGAGAGAGAGAGAGAGAGAGAGTTGTCACAGTTGGTGTGGTTTTGTCCCAACAGGGACACTACTCCACTGAGCTCTACTCTGTCAACATGAATGAGTTGTTTGTCTGGTGCCCAGATGTACTCCTACGAAAAGATAGAGTAGAGTAGTGCAGAGGACACACATACACAAACATGCACGCTCCCTGAGCCATCTAAGCCAATCAAAGATAAAGTCATTATTTTCTTAACCCCCATTTCTCCCTTTTTTCCTTTCTCCACACCTGAGCTCTCCGTCTGTGCTAAAAGGCTGATTGTTTCACAGTCAGAGACATAAAACAATACTGTGTATGCACAGTGTATCTTTAATTTATCTGTTTATAGGAGATACTCAACTTTTTATATATATATAGATTATTTAATAGTCTAAATATTTGATATGCATAAATATTTAGTTTTTAACATTTTATACATTGACCTCCTAATTGTTCACCTGCTTTGGCAATGTTAACGTTTGTTTCCAATGCCAATAAAGCTTTTTTTAATTGAATTGAATTGAATGGACATAATATTCCCTGATTAATAATTCAAAACATTCTCTTATGTCTTCAGATAATTGACTAAATGAATCAACCATAAAAGCAAACCACTCTTTCTTCCACATACAACTGTAGGCTATAACGGCAAAGATCACTGTTCTGGTTGCATGGGACTTGCTCTACATGATCTGCTTTGACCTTCTGGTTTGTTTTGCTGGAAGGACGTGAGTGGGCTGTGTTATGCATTTGTTGCTGACAAAAACAAGTCAATACGAAAGAGTTTGGGCTGATTGATTTTAGACTTAGAGTGCTTTCACTATGCCAAAAGTGCATTGAATGCATCTCAATGACACACACACACACACACACACACACACACACACACACACACACACACACACACACACACACACACACACACACACACACACACTCACTGAACGAGTGGTGAATTGTTGTGCCTTGCTCATGGATTGCTTGCAGGTCATTGCCTGAAGGAGCCTACAGGGACCAGCAACCGTCCATCTCAGACAAGTGCTGGACCTCCCAATCATCCAGTGCTCTGAAGGAAAAACACAGCCCACTGCTGCACACAGACACAGAGACACAGGGACACACACACACACACACACACACACACACACACACACACACACACACACACACACACAGTGATATTCTGACTTAGAGGGTTGACACACTGACACACTTATCATGCTGACAAGCTTATAAAATACCAGAACTAAACTGCCATCCACCATTGTGTGTGTGTGTGTGTGTGTGTGTGTGTGTGTGTGTGTGTGTGTGTGTGTGTGTGTGTGTGTGTGTGTGTGTGTGTGTGTGTGTGTGTGTGTGTGTGTGTGTGTGTGTGTGTGTGTGTCCGGGACTCCCTCCATCTGTCTGATGCTAGGGGGCTCCTGTCACTTTGGCTCTGGTGGAACCGTTTGTGACGGCCCCACCCTGACATTCTCTCCATGCACTTGTTTGTGTGTGTATGAATGTTTTGCGCATGTACATGTATGCATTTTGGTTTGTGTGTGTGTCTATGTGTGTGTCTGTGTGTGTGTGTGTGTGTATGTGTTTTTTGTGTGTGTAGATGTATGTGTGTTTGTGCATGTGTGTGTGTGTGTGTGTGTGTGTGTGTATGTATGTGTGTGTGTGTAGATGCATGTGTGTTTGTGCATATGTGTGTGTGTGTGTGTATGTATGTATGTATGTATGTATGTATGTATGTATGTATGTATGTATGTATGTATGTATGTATGTATGTATGTATGTATGTATGTGTGTGTGTGTGTGTGTGTGTGTGTGTGTGTGTGTGTGTGTGTGTGTGTGTGTGTGTGTGTGTGTGTGTGTGTGTGTGTGTGTGGTAGATGTGTGTATACGTGTGTGTGTGTGTGTGTGTGTGTGTGTGTGTGTGTGTGTGTGTGTGTGTGGTAGCTGTTTGCATTCATATATGATTGTATGTATGTGTGTGTGTGTGTGTGTGTGTGTGTGTGTGTGTGTGTGTGTATGTGTTTGTGTGTGTATAATGCGTAGGTGTGCTTTCCTGTTGACAGGACCACTGTGGACCTTTACCTGACTGATGCTGCCATGTTAATGAACTCCTGACAAACAGTTCCAGTAATGTCAAGTTCAGTTGACATCGACCACCTCTGTTTATCTTACAGGTACATGGGAGCCCTGCAGCCATGTATCCTCGTCCTTATTCATTGATATAATACACTAATGAACACAAAGTATGATCTGATTAGATCATAAAACATAAAATCACACCTTTCAAGTCTGATGTCTAAGAGATACCTAAATTATTTTTCCTTTCACAACTCTGGATGGTTCAACAGCTGGTAGCCTTTAGCTTTCGCCCAAAGCTAAATTCCAACAAATTGTGTTATTCACTGGGGAAACTTTATGAAGAACTAGCTATTTCTGAGTTCTCCTTAAAAAAAACTCTTCTAAATGAAGCGTGCGGCGGTAATGAGGCGCACTCATTTGAATGAATCTCATCTCTAATGGCCCTCATAGACCAGACAGTTAGCACCGACCGGCCATCAAACGGAGCGCATTGAGACGTTCTGCCCTGTTCACATAGTCATGTTAGGCAGATGATGAGCAGATTGGAGAATGTCACTATTATATGCCTAATCACATCTCAGGTAAATATCTGACAGATTCCCACATACAGAGTCAGGCCATGATAATACATAGAGTGCAGGCATGTATGCATATGTGTGTGTGTGTGTTTCTGGTTTTCTCTTGTTCTCTGTATGTGTTTGTGTATGTGTGGCTGTGTGTGTGTGTGTGTGTGTGTGTGTTTGTGTGTGTGTATATGTGTGGCTGTGTGTGTGTGTGTGTGTGTGTGTGTGTTTGACAGTGAAAGAATCCATATGGATTCTTTCATATGAATGGGTGTATGTGTGCATGTGTGTGCGTGTGTGTGTATGTGTATTTGTGTGTGTGTTTGTGTGACAGAGAAATAATCCATATGGGTGTTTGTGTGTTTGTACGTGTGTGCGTGTGTCTGGTTTAGTTTGCTTCGGTGGACATATGCACTATTCTCATAAATAATGGCCATGCATTATTTACACCTGTTTCCCAGCTAAGTTTATTATTGTGCCCAAATAGCCATAATGTACTCTCTCAACATGGTGTGAGACACACACACATCATATAAACATAGCATTAATATAAGCATATATGTACCGCATATCAATGTAATTTTACATATTTCAAAAATAATGTTCAGTCACTATAGGCACCTTGGTAAAGCGTTCCAAATTAAAAATACTACATCGCTTGTAAACTGCAAAGCTTTGATATGGCCCCTTATTAAAGATTCATAATTAGTGTGAGGAGTGGGGACGTATTATATTCCAGTTACCAGACACAGGGGGAAGTGGCCCGGAGGAGCAGAGCAGCCTGACGCAATCAAGTCTTTCATGTTTTTAACAAAGAAAGTGTTTCACAAAAAAAATGTTTCTTACTATCGAACCACCAGTGAATCGTGTGTTTTATGTTCTTTGGGCGGCATGAACAAATTATCTGTTTACACACGGCACATAATCGTTACACTCTCTAACATCTCTCACATCACCACGAGGATCTGAGTGGCCGGTGGGAGGAGGGGACAATAGGTCCATTCATTCACTTTCTCCCTTATCTCTGACCCTTTATCTGTACCCAACAGCATGGCCTTCCCCGCTCTGTCCACACAGAGCATAGGTCATGAAAACCACCCACGTGGGCGACACTCACTCTCGCTCCCCCCCCCCTGGGGCCAGGTACAAATCCTTTTTTCTTACTTTTGTTTTTCCTTTTTATGTCTTCCATTCGTTCTTAGTTTCCTACATCTGTACTGTGTCTGCATTCCTTTCTTCTCTCTGGACGGTAACAAAACCTACAGTAGACAGTAACAGCAACTCTTGTTGTGGCAACTCGACTCGAGTCATCTAAGGACAAGGGATAGAAGTGAAGAACGCCCTGATATGCTATGACATATTTTCAGAACTTTATTTCTCTCTTGACCTGACGTTCCAGATGTCTCCATGATTCTCTCCCTTTAAGCTATGCAAGCACTTTATCTCCCTTTGCTGGCAACTATCTCCTGTTGTAGGTACTCACCATCTACTCACCATCATGGACAATGAAAGTCATCCACTCCATAACACCTTCATTCAACAGAAGAGCTTGATCAGTTGGAGACTACACTCACTGACATGCAAAACTGACAGACTGAACAAATCATTTGTCCCCAGGGCTATACAACTGTACAATCTGTCAATGAAAAGGCATTGAGATAGACTTCTCTGCATAGTCTTCACCCTCTCGACCACTGTCCCTACCTCACTGTTTTATCTCACTTTATACAATATTTACTGGCTATGTTAGCCCTTTGCACAGCCCCTCCCTACCTCAGCTGGGACTAATGCACTTCAACCTTAATATTGACTGTTTATTTGTGTTCATCTCCCAATGTTTACATTATTCAGTATAATGTCCATATTATTTATTGTTGCATTTTTATCTCTATGCTGCTATAGGTCCTTTCTACCAAGATCTCTTTTTTTTTTTTGATAATCCTGCTAGTGTTATTATGTGTATGTTATGTGTGATGTCTCTATGTCTTTGAGCTACTTGGACCCTGAATTTCCCCTAGGGATCAATAAAGTTACTATCTATCTATCTATCTATCTATCTATCTGTAATACTAATGTTCTCTCAGCAGACGCATATACACACATGCATGATGCACAGTAACCTTTTTAAACAAACATGACCAGAGATCAACATAGAGACTGGTAAATCACTCAAAAAGCCTTGGAGTTGAGTGAACTGCAGCATTTGCAGTTGCAGTTAATATCCCCAGAAATATCGAGAAACACAACCGACTCATAAAGAAAGAAATGTAAAGCAAATCTACAGGAATCCTACCTGAAATACAGTGTCCCCCAATGGTCTCTCCACTTTTCCTCTCTCCTCTTCTCTTTTATCTATCTGCTCTCTTCTCTTCTGGTCTCTCCTCTCCGCTCGCCTCTCTTCCAGACTCTTCAAGTATCTCTCAGGTGTGCGCGGAGCCCAAAGGAAGGAAGGGTGTTTTGTGGATGAGAACGTGTGTCTGTGTCCGTGTGTCCGTGTGTGTTGGAGAGACTTTGCTTTGTGCCGACATCAGCCGGTGCGTTATTGCTACTGACTGAGTGACTGGGAAAGTGGGAGGGAGGGTGAGAGACATGTCAAAGGAGAGAGAGAGGGGAAGAGAGAGAGAGAGATAGAGAGCGGGAGGGAGGCAGAAGGGAGAGAGAGATTAGTTCGTACACAGACACGCGCACACACACACACACTCACCCACGGAGGCACACACACACACACACACACACACACACACACACACACACACACAGGATTTCCCTCCTCCCCTTGCCTCCCCTAGCTGCTCCTCCTCTCCTCCCTTCTTCAATTTCCTGTCGTGTTTGTTTGACTTGTTTTACTCTAGCATGTCTTTGTTGTTCTACATTCTTTCAGTAAACTTTGTTGAATTACCTTTTCAACTCAGCTGCAAAAAAGAAGAAAGTCAAATTTGAAAAATGTCAACATTTAATTCAGACGAAAAAACACAAATACACGTTTTGATGGTTCTCTTAATGTATGAGGAACACGATGTGAGCGTAGCGTTGTGTAAGTAGTGAGTGCAAAGCTGGCACTATGATTTTGTTTTGCAGAATTACTTTCAGTGTTGTTGACTGCCATGCGGCCGTCGCGAGACACTACGTTTACGTTTGAAAGGGAACATTAAAACTCAAGGTAAATGTACTTGACGACCAAATTGATATATACAGTAGACACTTGCATATATAGACACTTGAATTAGTCAATACTTTAACATTTCTGCCCAACAGGGCAGAAATGCAGATGCAGGGGATTTAACCTCGATAAGACCCCTGTCGAGTAGTGTTTAACAACCAAACAGCGATCAAGGAACTAAGCTTTAGCCTGCTAATCATCCCCTTATCCAGCTAAACCACCATGAGGCGTTCTTCCTATGTCGGTGTCTTTCTGTGTGTGTGTGCGTGCGTGTGTGTGTGTGCGTGTGTGTGTGTGTACACGGGCGCATGTGTGCACTTTATGTTTGAAGGCATGATATCATATTGTTATTTGAGGTATTATATTTGAAGGTGCCTTTGAATGTCCTGGCAGAACACAACGGGTACAGTATGTATCTCTACTGTATGTCTGCTGTTTGAGTTTGGGGCTGGGAGGAGAAGATGAAAGGCAGAGAAAGCCCCCCTGCTGTTCTAACAGCTCTCTCCCAGCGAGGAGGATGTGGGGAACAAGCAGGAGCTCTCCCAGCGAGGAGGATGTGGGGAACAAGCAGGGGCTCCTCTGCCATGCTGTTCTCAGAGGAGCCCGCTCTGATGGCGAGGGAGACATTTTTTCCTCTTCTTCAAAACGGAAAGCCGACCCCCTGTTGAGATTCATTTTGAGACGGGGAGAGGTGGGGGGGGGGGGGGGGGGGTTATGCCTAGAAAATACCCCTAACCTCTCTCTCTGAGACCCCTGGGAAATCACGCCCCCCCCCTCCCTACACACACACACACACACACACACACACACACACACACACACACACACACACACACACACACACACACACACACACACACACACACACAGTCACACACTTTTCAACTCTGCTTCAATCAGGTCTTAACTTAACAAGAGCGAAGAGCGAAGGCTGCCCTACTTGTGACTTACATTTTCACAAGGTCTTCCTCCCCTCCTCTAACTCTCAGGCTCTCTCTCTCCCTCTCTGGGGGTCTGTTCCTCTGTGTTCTGCTCTCAGCCTCTATGGGTCTTGGTAACTCTATCTCCATGTCTCTCTCCATGCTCTGAGCTTATCTTGCCAACAGCGTTTGTGTTTCCATGGCAGCCTTCCTTTTGTTTAAAATGTTGTGTATTAATTTCTTTCAGGTTTTCTCTTTGTATACCTTTTCTATTTCCTTTACGTTTTATTTTGTGTTGTCTTTAAAGTAATCTTTTTTAAAAGTTGTATTTTTTTTGTACGTTTTCTTATTTTTTTTCTTTTACCTTGGCTTCTACTTT
>NC_140275.1:12820852-12843352 GCF_964030765.1 Micromesistius poutassou | reverse complement strand
ATTGCAAAAAAGCAAACCTAATTGGTGAGTATTACTAAGTTGTAATTGACAGGTAGCCAAAGTCAAATTGTTGCAATAATAGGAACTGTATAACCTTCTTTCCAGGCTGTAGATAACTGTCAAATACGCTGAAGACTGTTGTTTTCTTTTAATAATGTAGTAGTTGGCCTGTAATAATTTGTGCTACTTTAATAAATAACATATTTAAACCAGCCCGTAGGCCTACTGTGAAATCTATTATCTTAATCTATATTTTATTGATTAAAAAATAAACCAATACAATTATATGATGACTATAAGTAGGACTATTATTATTATTATTATTATTATTATTATTATTATTATTATTATTATTATTATTATTATTATTATACTATTATTACTATTATACTATTATGGTTCGATCCCGGCTCCTCCTAGCTGAGTGTCGAGGTGTCCCTGAGCAAGGCACCTGACCCTAACTGCTCCCGACGAGCTGGCTGTCGCCTTGCGTGGCTGACGCCGCCGTCGGTGTGTGAATGTGAATATGAATGGGTGAATGTCAGGCAATATTGTAAAGCGCTTTGGGTGACCACTGGTTACAAAAAATGCGCTATATAAGCCTCCATGTTTGTAATCAAGCATCATGCTTTTGTTTTAGGAGGGAATTTAGAAATAGCTGAAGCACCATCTACTGGTCAGAAGGTCATGTTTATCTTCATCCTTTCAAATTATCTGTGCTTTTACTTGATAAGAAAGGTTAAAAAACAAACCGAATTAACCGTCTATCCAGTACTAAACTTTCGATCAATAATACGATTTCGGATGATGAAGATGTAGATAGATAGCTTTATAAGACAGATAAGGTTTTATTTTGAAAATTCGTTGCCGGACGTTCCAAATGTTGTGGGCGGAAACGCTGCAGCATCTGCGGCATCACTGAACGACCTGCAACCGAACCAACAGCAAGGGTCATTATTAACATTACGTGCAGATGCAAGAATGTCTGCGCCTCCGTTCATAGACACTTTATGCACACACTCCTTGTGCATGTCATGTTGCAAACTGTAATAGTTGCCGTTGGCCTCTTAGAAGAAATGAGCACATTACAGCGGCAGTGTAGTGACAGGCATCGTTATCTCGATATTCGCAAAGGTATGATACAAATTTCATAGACTGTTGTCAATTGTAGGCAAAAAAAATAACCAATTATCTTCTCTAACTGATTCGTAAAACATGGTAATATACCAATCAGGATATCTTTAACGTCTTCTGCATTTGTCATAGCTCAATATCGAACTGACAGGGTAGGGACTGGCAATGTATTTTGATTTTGTTTTGCAGTGAGCATGTATTTTGCGGGATCCAGGCTGTGATTGGTTGGTATGGGAGATGGTGAATGTCTCCACCGCAATTCAGTCCACCATGGATAGAACAAAACAGCTAGACCACAACTTCAATCCACAGAGCCTCACCACCAACACCCTACCCAGCTTTCAGCATCTCAACCTGGGCTCACCGACTCACCCTGGCCTCCAGGGGGCCAGCAAGCCCCCACCCCCTCAGCACAACTACTTCTATCAGAACAACATCACGTCGCCCCCATGTCACACTTACTGGAATTCACATGACACGGCTCCTCACTTGGAAGGGTCGGACCCAAGCCGAAGCCTTGGCGTGTCACCCATGCATTCAAATGAAAGTCAACAGAGTTATCCAGCGTTACATCACCTAGCAAACCAACAGCTGCAGCCTTGCAGACCCCCACCTGCATCACTGTACTCCCCCCTTCACGAGGCCAACAGAGAGTCTCCAGCTGTCCCATGTCTGCAGCCGTGTACAGATCAGCATGTTTTAAATGGAGCCCAGCCGCTAAATCAACACCGTGTGTCCAGTAGTGTTCCTCTGAATGGACAATGTCTGAGCCATGGACACCACAGCAGTTCTCTGACTGATTACGGACACGTGAACAGAGCAGCGCATCCTCTCCCTCTTGCTGGTTCTGTTCCACTTCATTTGTCACCCACCTCCCCGATACAACAGCAGCCTCAGTGGGCCCTTCCAGTCCGTGATGGTGGTAAGTTGTTGGCTGACATACTTAATGCTGTACAATGCTCTGATACACTGATGTACAATTATGGATGAATGAATATGCAATGCAAGATCAATATTTTCTAAACCTTAATAATTTCAACTTCGAAATTGTTCATTATATCACTCATGAGAAATTGAAAGGATCATCTACTCCACCATAGTGTGGGAACACATTGTGTTTAGTTTTTACATTAGCAAACCAACAATGGTTCTTAGTTTACCCTCTCCCTCCTCCCTCCCTCCCTCCCTCCACAGGGGCCGTCTATGAAGCGGTCTCGCCAGAGGCCCTACACCCAGGATCCCAGGGGCTGGACGGAAGCGATGCAGCACAGGTCAGCATCAGCACAGTCCTCTGACCGCCCCACCCCGGTGGAGTGAGAGTCGGCCTCGTCAGGGAATGATAGGGAGTGGAGTGAGAGAATGAGGAGTGGAGTGAGTATCGATCCTCTCAGGGAAGAAGACCACAAGGCGGAGTGAATGAGGAGTACAACAAGCGTCCGCTAGGCTTGGGAACAACATGGGTGAATGAGGAGTAGAGTGACCGTCAGCCGTGTTGGGTGAATGAGGAGATGAAGGAGTCGTCGTAAAGAAGAGTTTGATGTGGTCTGTGTGTGTGTGTGTTTTTATTTTCTCCGCCAGTCCCCCAGTTCAGAGTCCCGCTACGGCCTGGACCCCAAGATCCTGCCAAGTGCTGTGAGTCCTTCTGTTAGTCTCACAGATCATACTTTATATGTATATCTAAAGTTATACAACATGAAACCATTTGTAACTCTGCCCATCTGTTTATCCATCTCTATCTATATATCTATCCATTTCTATCTCTGTCCCTGTTCTATCTATCTCCTCTCTCTCTCTCTCTCTCTCTCTCGCTCTCTCTCTCTCTCTCTCGCTCATTCTCTCTCTCCTTCTCTCTCTCTCTCTCTCTCTCTCTCTCTCTCTCTCTCTCTCTCTCTCTCTCTCTCTCTCTCTCTCTCTCTCTCTATCTCGATCACTCATCTACGTATCTCTCTATCTATCTCTATCCTTTTCTCCCTCAGGTGCGGGTGATGGCAGAAGACCGTGCAGAGTGGGAAGGGAAGGTCTACGTGTCTGGGCCCGATTCGTCCCTCCCTCCCCTTGCCACCACTTGTTGTAAAATAGAGGATGGAGGTAGAGATACACAGATAGACACAGACAGGGTCCTGGGCTCGTTTAAATATCTCACTCACTCTTTTTTGCACTATTCTTTTGCAATTATTTTTGCCCGTTTCTTTACTCCCCTATGCATTGTTCCTGTTGCTCTATGGCTGCTGCATGCTGACCTCCATGGCCCCTGTCCCTGTCTCTGCCTGTATTCAAACTCCAGGTAGCGCAAGTCCCTGCGCCATCCGCTCCACCACCTACCGGTTCCCCTGTGAGGCCCAGGCCGCCCTGCTCAGCCGCCTGCCCCTGGGAGCTCTGCTCTCACCCATGGCCCCACAGGGCCCTGGAGAGGTCAGCGCTGGACCACGTTGTAGACTTTAGCAGCTGGGCAACAGTGTCCTATGGTTATTTATTTTATTTTATATGATCAACTTTTACAAGTGTCAAATCCTGGTTGAATTGAGGCTCTGCATATTGGAATTGAAATATATAATTTTGATCAAAGATGTGAACAAACTGTTGTTTGTGAACAACAATGTGAGGCTGATGAGAGGCATGTATGTGTGTGTGTGTGTGTGTGTGTGTGTGTGTGTGTGTGTGTGTGTGTGTGTGTGTGTGTGTGTGTGTGTGTGTGTGTGTGTGTGTGTGTGTGTTGTGCCCCACCAGCGAGCCCTGCCCCTTTGCAGTGAACAGGACTGTCTGATGGGCTGTGGGGAGTGTGGGGCCTCCATGTGTCCAGCTATGAGCTGGCAGGACTGTGGTCAAAGGTTCTACTGCCCGTTCTGTGGTAAATTCAACAATGGCAAGTGCACATTCACACTAACTAGTCTTATTGGTGACAAATACCATGTAAACATTTCAAGCGTTAAAGAGAGATTCTCTTTTCCATTTCTCTTTTCTAAAATGTAGCACTTTACGAGTTTGATACATTTTATGAACTTGCATGCAGCTTGCAATTTCTGGGTTGTATCTTCATGGTTGAAGGCACTTATTGCAGGTTGCTTTGAATAAAATCGTAAGCTAAATAATTGAAATGTACTGTCTTGAATAATCGCTTTGGATACAATGATACAAATGAAAGAAATGACTAAATGTTAGAAAATGCATAAAATCATACACAAGGATTGTTTCATAACAGACCAGTGGACACTTCTAGTCTTCCTCTAAACTGACTATCTCTCTCTCTCCCTCTCTTCCTCTTGGTCTCCCAGTGCCCTGGCAGCACTACCAGCCCACTGTAGGAGTGGAGGGCGTCCGTGTGGACCGGGACCAGAGGCCGGAGCTCCGCATGGGGTCCTATGAGATAATCCACCCAAACAAGGTCCACTTCTGTGTGTGTGTGTGTGAGAGAGAGCTATTGTGTGTGTGTGTGTGTGTGTGTGTGTGTTCATAATGTGTGTGTGTTCATAAGGTGTGTATGCCAATGTTCAGTCCAGTAGGGTAGGTTTGTTTATACTGTGTCTATATACCTAAGATATATACAGTATGTATCGTGTGTGTGCGTGTTTGCCATTAAGTGTCTGTGCGCGTGTGTGTCCATATCAACTCTGTGTTGTGATTCCTCCAGGATGAGGCAGCTGTTCTCCTGCTGGCCCTGGACGTGTCTCCCCCAGCGCTGAGAGGCGGACACCTGGACTACGTAACACAACAGATACGCACGCTGCTCCGCTCTGTACACAGGTGACATATGCCCTCTCTCTCCGTCTCCCATTCACACAACAGGGCTTTGGTGCCCTCATGTGCCCTCATGCCATCATGACACCATTGACATGAATTCTTTGAGGTGTTAACTTTTCATGGATAGAAAAAAATACCTAATAGAGCTTTATTAATTCCTGACGTAGGATTAAGTATTGGTAAAATAAACAAACAAAAAATATACAGAATGTCTATATACACACAATAAGAAAAGTATAAATATAGAAACATTTATCTAACCTTCATTAAAGTATTTATTAATGCTACTGATCGCTATTGATCAAAAATACATTAAACGACATTTGACCTTCACCAATGAATCGGAATAACTCAAAATCTGACTGACTGTCACTGCGAATTGTCACAAGCGGGCGGTTGCTGTGGTCAAGGGGTTGCAGGGGCGTGAATACCTTTTGTGACTTCTAGCAGTCCTCATTGTTGTTGTTGTTGTTGTTGTATCTCAGGGAGGTTGGCACCCCTGAAACTGCCGCAGCAAACCTCAGGGTGGGCCTGCTGACCTATGACAGCAGGGTCCACCTGTACGACCTCAGCCCCACCTTGTCCCGCCCACACATGCTGGTTGTCACGGAGACGGAGGACCTACAGCTCCCCGTAAGGGAAGGGCTCCTGGTGTCTCTCAGAGACGGCATGGACAGCATTGACAGGTGCCCACACAGGGGTCAACGCCCGACTGAAGACCATTGAGCATTTCCTATCATCTCCATTTTATTTGCGTTATTTAGATTTTCAGGTGAAATTTGGTTTACTTTTTCCTTTTCTTTTTTGACACTTTCTAAATGATCCAAGCTTCAGCATAGTAAATAAACACTAATTTTGCTAATACCGGAGACCTGATAGTCTTGCACAGCAGACTACTCTCTCAGCACCCATGGTATGTATATATTCCTTCTGGGGAAGAGGACCTCAGCATATGCTCAAGCACTCGTTGTTTTCAGAACATTTTCTTCTCTATCGGAGGTTATAGGGCCACCGTACTAAGAGCTCAATGCACTGCACCTGAATAGAACACATTCAAATAGAAAAAAAAACACAAGGACGTTCACAAAACACACAACGCACAACACACGACAAAACCTGATGAAAATTTAGACAACACACACAGACACATACAGAAACATTGTGCTGAATTCCTCTTTCCCAGAATCAATTTGCAGTGTGTTTTCTAACTACTTGGCATGCATTGTCATATTATTGAAGATGTTTTCTTATTTTTCTGGCGTTTGGTCTGCATGGATTCTTAAGTTGCAGAACGTTGAGCTTTCAGGGTCTCTGTACTTTACGTTTGGAAGGAGCTCAAATCATCCGTTGAGGGCTCACACTCGTAAAGCCCTTTGGCAGAAATGGTATTATCAGGGGCCAAGAACTACATTTGAATTGATTTTGTGATGTTGTTATAGTGTGTGTGTGTGTGTGTGTGTGTGTGTGTGTGTGTGTGTGTGTGTGTGTGTGTGTGTGTGTGTGTGTGTGTATGTGTGTGTGTGTGTGTGTGTGTGTGTACATGTGCGTGCGTGCGTGCGTGCGTGTGTGTTCCACTAGTGTGTTGCAGCATATTCCTTTGTTCAGTCCAGAGGGGGAGGAGTCCCACGGGGTCCCCATTGAGCTGCCCATCAGAGCTGGACTTTCTATACTACAGGTCAGTGGTGGTACTGCAAACAAACAAACTGCAAACAAAGCTGGTGTAAAGTGGGTTCCCACCCCAGCGTATCAGTATGGCTGTCTGAAGACAGATCGAGGTCCTGTAGTTTGGAGGAGAGGAGGGCTGCTGCTGACTGGGGCTCCGAGGTTTTGAGTCACCCCGGGAAGTCATAGCTGTCAATCAACGTCAATCAGACGTTAGCTCGCACATTACAAAAACAGATTTTAACGTGCGCCGTCCGGTGTCCACTCCTCCCATTAGCTTTGTTGTCAGATTTTCATCCCAACTGCAGTTGCTATGACTGTTCCCGTTCCATTGGAGTTTGGATACTTTTTCTTATTCTTATGGGTATAATTAACCTTAAATCAAGACAGCACACATATTGAGCATTGACTACTGTTAGTATCCAATACTAAAAGCAGAATGCAATGCTAATAGTACTGTGTATGAAATATTACATTTTTCAGTATTTGAAATATTTTTTCTTTTGTTTTTTTTAGGCCATGAGTTGTCCCGGTAAACTACTGCTCTTCCACACTGCTCCCCTAACGGAGGGGGAACACACACAATTCTCAGGGTTCTTTGGTTCAAACAAGCCAAAGGTAAGATCCACTCACTCACTCACTCACACACACACACACACACACACGCTCACGCACACTCAGCTAATTCCTCTTCTGTGTTGTTGTGTTGTAGTCTATCTTTCAGCCATCAGATCCGGCTGTTTCAATGGCCAGGGAGTGCATCAATCAGGGCTGTGGTGTGCACCTGTTCATGCTCTCCCAACAGGATGTGGGAGGGGCTTGGCCAGGAAACATCCCCTATCTAACAGGAGGGGTTCTTTATGTTTACAATAACCTGCAGGTATGATTATCATTATGAATATTAAACTAAGCAATGAAATGGTTATTAAAGTATGCGCAAGAACACTGCTAACAAACAAAGTATTGTATTCTTGTATTTAACATTAAACTGTCTGATTAATTACTCATTTACTAATTACTGGTGTACTAGCTAATATACATTATAGTATGGAAAATAATGGTTTATTGCCTTTTCCACTGGATACACTGGTCCTCAACTTCAAACCTTTTAATCAAGTTTTGGACAACAAACATAACCAATAACTCAATAACTTCAATATCCAAGAGTCCCACAACTCTTCTGCCTCACAGCAGGCTGCATGTCTGGGTACTTCATAGCCTGGCTTTACCTAGGATAGGCTAGGTTGTGATGGGATTATAGCATGAACTGGCGGTCAGTGTGGCTCAGAGGGTGCGGTGTTGTGATGTGGGCTGCTGTCCTGCAGGGGGAGCTGGACAGGCAGTGTTTCAGCACAGACCTGAGGAGAACCGTGGAGGCTCAGACAGTCTACAAGGCTCAGCTCAGGATTCATGTCAGCAAAGGTGACTGTCTGCCCGTCTGTCCGTATTTGAGTCTGTTCTGTCTGCACATGTTGACAGAGACATGGATGTTTTCATGTAATTTAATTGAAAATACAACATGCATCCTTCAGCTCATTATTATGATTTTTGGATTCTCTGAATTACTATCCTGAAATGTGACACATTTAATTAGACACAAACATCTAGTTTGCAATTTAAAATAATTCTACACATTATTATTTTACATATTTTAATTTGTCATAATAACTTTCAATCAAACTGTGAGAAATGCCATCAGTTTAGATGTAATATATTTGTTAGGATTTAGTTTTTTCAACGTTGTGTGTGGATGTGCCTGAGACATCAATACAAGTGGTAGTGATCCTGCTGATGACATCATGTGTCATCAGAGTTGCGTGTCGCCGGCTGTTACGGGCTCTTCGACCCCGGGGACAAGCCCAGCCAGGTTGCCCTGGCAACCCTTGATTGGAGGACAACACTGGCTGTAGAACTTGCATATCTGAGGGATCTAGATGAGAAGAGGGGCGTGGCCATACAGGTGGGCACAATACATTTTTCTTTTCTTTTTTTGTATTATAATAAAACCCAATGTCTAACACCACACACTGCATGTGATGTTTTCCCATGCAAGACCAATTCAACATCTACCCCTTTAACTTTATGCTTATCCAAGACTACTTACCAACACCTAATTCAATTCAGTGTGTGTGTCGTCCATGCAACCTCTCTCTTGACCTGAGATTAGAGAGGATTATTTGCTCCATGCGACGAATGCGTTTTTTGATCACATAACAGTGAGTGAGGGCTGTTCAGGGCTGACCGTGTGAACTGAATGCACGCATGAAACCTAGCAAGCAGCGATGGCACACATCAGCCTAATTAGCAGGCTAAATAGATTGCACATTCATTTACAGGATGTTCTCTTCTACAACCCTGTCTCCTAGGTGACGGCCACCTACAGCGATGCAGCGGGACAGAGACGGACCAGGGTTCACACGCTGGTACTGCGCTGCTCTCGCCACCTGCTGGACACGTTCCGCCACTGCCAGGCGCAGACGCTTCTCTCCTTCTACTGCAAGAAGAGTAGGCTAGCTGTACACCGTGTGGTCTTTACTTATAAAGCACTCCTCAGAACAGGGTCACAAAGTGCTTCACAAGCATGGATATAGTTGTCATACATGATACATACTGTACATAAAAACATGTATACATATAATTCATAAAAAGCCCAAATATAACAACAGAAGAATTGCACGCAAGACTAATCGCTGACATATAGGCAGGATGATGTGAAAAGTAGGGATTGAAAATCTGGGTATATTTTCCGGATGTATGAGAAAACATTTCAGTCATACAGATTGACTGAGAAACTGAGACATAGTGAGACATAGTAACTGAGACACAAACTATGTTTCATCATTTAAAATATGCCTATCCTTAAATGTCTAATCTGTAATTATTTAATTATAATAATTCAATGTTGTTTTGCTCATTAGTGTCATTCCCAATCATTTAATGTCAGGAGGATACTGAGCCTGTTCGGGAGTTTATTAAAAAGTTAATATTAACATTATATACAACGCATGGACACTTAGAGGAACATCATTGAGGTTTTATTTGACTGTCCTCTTGTATCACCATTGCCCAGCGTACTGTGCGGTGCTGGAGCGCCCTCTGCAGGACCTGAGGGGGGAACTGCAGGCCGAGGTCACGGCAGCCCTGGCCTGTTACCGTAAACACTGCAGCTCTGCGTGTGTCTCTACAGGACAGGTACACACACACACACACACACACACACACACACACACACACACACACACACACACACACACACACACACGCACACGTACGTGTGTTCTGATAGAACATCGATTGTATCCTAAACGAGAGAGAGTGTTTAGCAGCTCCCATGGCAGTTTCTTAGTTTTTTCTGACCCAGGTAAGTGCATAGGAACTGCTAAGTAGCTTTCTCAGATTCTACCATAAAAGAATGCCTTTTTTATCTAGACAGGTCGCGTATTATACCACCAGGTGTGAGTGTGATTAGCCGTTACAAACCGTTTTGAAACTGCCTCTTCTGACATCACAAGTGTCTACCTAGATGCGTGCTGGATAGACCAGTCTACCTCCTTACCCAGTAGACTGTAGAAAACGTTGCTCATCTAGCCGCCACACATCTAGGTGGACACACCCACTTGTGATGTCAGAAGAGGCCGATTTTCAAAACGGCTCGTAATGGCTAATCACACTCACACCCAGTGGCGTAATATGTCACCTTTAACAAACAGGCCAAATCCTTTGACAAACACCATTAGAAAGCCACACAAGTATGTCATTGTGTTGGTGTGTGTGTGTGTGTGTGTGTGTGTGTGTGTGTGTGTGTGTGTGTGTGTGTGTGTGTGTGTGTGTGTGTGTGTGTGTGTGTGTGTGTGTGTCCCTCCCTCCCCAGCTGGTGCTCCCTCCGCCCCTGCGCCCGCTGCCCGTCTACCTCAACAGCCTGAGGAAGAGCGAGGTGCTGCTGCCGGGCCTGCGCAGCTCCGTCCACCAGCGGCTGCAGCTGCGGTGCCAGGTCCTCCGCATGGACACCCCCGCCACCGCCACGCACTTCTACCCTCTGCTGCTCCCGCTGGTGAGGAGGAGGAGGAGGCTCAGCTCGGGCCGTGCGGTATATGGAACAAGTCATAAGCCGTTTCTCAATTCGCGTTCTCGTGTGTACTCGTGTACTTGCGTTCTCGATAAACGTCATCAGTGGTAGCCCAAGCACTGTTCCAATTCCAAGTGCGTGAGTACGCGAGTACTGTCGTAAAACCCGTGTGTGTTCTCGATGCGTTCTCGATGAGGCCGTTCTACCGAGGATGCATCGGAGGTGACTCGTGTGGACTTGGGACCGTTAAATATCCCAGAATGCATCATCGAGTCCGCTGCTGTTCCAATTGCAGGTGCGTACTTGCGTTCTCGGAAGTCTGTACTTGAAAGTCCGGACTTGCCAAGTACGTACTTCCAAGTACGCGAGTACGTAGTCCGCGTACTTGGTATTGAGAAACGGCTATAGTCACGATTATTTTTTGGTCGATATTGAAATCACGATTATTCAAAACGATTCTTTTTTTGGGAGTTTGAAAACACGTTGCATTTATTCAGCATTTCTCTCCCAAAAAACACTTTGTATGGGAGAATTTTGAAATTTCCCCGTAAAGAAATACACAAAATGTTCAAAATGAAAATAATGTACAAATATGTCCATCCAGCTGTGCTATTAATGAATAAAATAAATATATCAAAAAAAAAAAAAGTTTAACTCGATTATACTAGTTTGGAGATCGTTTGACCCAAAAAATTAAACCGCGATCAAAATTTAATTAATTGCACAGCCCTTGGCTCAGCCGCATCCATGGGTTCAGTGATGTAGCCATCTGAACACTTAAAACAAAATAAATATTTTAAATTTTTTTTTAAAAAAGGCCATGTGTTTTTTTTGCGTCTTCAGCCCAGGTGTGTAGAGGACTGCAGCGACGCGGGCCCCCCGGACCCCGCTGACGGGCTGCGCTGCACAGCAGACAGCCTGGAGCCGGGGAGCCTCTACCTGGTCAGCGGACCCCTGGCCCTCCTGCTGTGGGTGGGGAGCCACGTCCCCCCGCCCACCCTGGTCCAGCTCTTCAACGCCAGCTGCTTCTCCTCCCTGCCTTCCGGCGAGGTGTGTGTGTGTGTGTGTGTGTGTGTGTGTGTGTGTGTGTGTGTGTGTGTGTGTGTGTGTGTGTGTGTGTGTGTGTGTGTGTGTGTGTGTGTGTGTGTAGTCCATTAAAAAGAAGGGATGCATCGACTTAATGACATCATAATTGGCTGATAAAACCTTGTGATTGGGATTTCAAATTTAAACTGATGCTAGGCCTAATTATGGATAGCTATCTTATTTGATTTTAGCTTATCAGGACCTTATTTGGATTATAACAAATTTAGAATCTAGAGAAACTATGGGAGGAATTCACACTCAATGTGTGTGTCTGTTTGTGTGTGTGTGTGTGTGTGTGTGTGTGTGTGTGCACACCCTCAGACCAAGATGTGTTCTCTGGACAACTCCTTATCCACCAGAGTCTGCTCTCTCATCGACATGCTCAGTTCCCAGGCTCCCTACGCCCGCAAGGTCAGTGTACTGGGGTGTTCTGTATATCCTCTGCCTTCAAGGCCAATACCGGTGCAGTTGATTAAATCATTGATAGAATGCAGTAAAACCTCAGTTAGCAGTATCATTTGTCAAGAGTATTTGCAGTGAGCACGCACTCACCACGAATGTAGGCAACAGCAGTAGCACTTTGGTATGCATGGTAAGTCCTTGTCAGGAGATTCACTGTTTAGTTCATTTATCCCCACAAACTGTCCCACACACTCTGTACTGGATTGACATGATTCCAGAATACAAAAGCGCGATATTGCTATGGTTTAAATTTGTTTAAACCACACTCAAAAACAGCACAGACACGCTAAATGCTCTTCGACCGAATCGGTACAACAACGTACATTAGGGGGGCGCCCCGGTGGTTCACCGGGTAGAGCGCATACCATTAAGGCCCAGTCCTTTCCGCAGCGACCGGGGTTCGATTCCTGCCCGTGGTCCTTTGCTGCATGTCTTCCCCTCTCTCTCCCATACCTTTCCTTCTTACTCTACAATAAAAAGTATAAAACCTAAAAAAAAAACTCAAAAAATAATCCAAAATAAATAAGTACATTTGAACAATTATAAGTGGTTCCGGATGCGATGGGGAAGCCAGGCAAGACGACAACGATGGTGTAATCATTCAGACCGGCATGGCCCTGATTGACATGTCTCTTTCAGACCAGGCTTTGCACACACACACACACACAGTGTCAGAATTATCACCCATGTCACACTTCCCATTGACATGCGCTGGCGGTCCCAATGTGTGATCGCAGATCAGCACTTCTGAAATTTTCCAGGCCTCCAGACAGTTACCGTAGCACACTGTTCAAACTAAAACGGTTAGGATTACGCTATATTGCTTGCATGTTATACTGTATTTAGTATTTGTCAGTCGAGGTACTCTTGCTCACTCATTGTGTGTGTGTGTCTGTCTCTTTGTGTGTGTGTGTGCGTGTCGGCGTGTGTGCGTGTGCTGCTCAGCTGTGGGTGGTGAAGCAGGGCGACGGGTGTGAGGAGGCGCTGCAGCGACACCTGGTGGAGGACAAGAGTCCCAACGGGGGAGCGTCCTATGCTGACTTCCTCTACCACCTGCACATCAACTCCGTCAAGCTGCTGCAGTGAAAACCCCAACGCCATCACACACACACACACACACACACACACACACACACACACCCCTCCCCCCCTTGGATGGGGGATGTGTGTGTATATATATTTGAATTATTTAAATGAGATATGTGACTATTTTTCACCAGGACCACAAATGGAAGATACTGGAGCCTCGGGGAAATCACAGGGAAATATTGAAAACAATCTGATTTATTTATTGAAGTGTGTACATATACATACATGTGTGTTTTTGATGTATGCCGCCCAGTGTTTTACTCATTTATTTGTTTATTTGTTTATTTAAAGATAATTTTTAAGCCGCAACTGTGACCGATGTGCTATCGCGCGTCTCGCGAAATCATGAAGATGTGTTTGCGGCGTTCATGTGTGCTATTGTCATGGCAACTCTCATCCCTGAGAGAAGGAATGAGAGAGGAAGAGAGACTGTGCTCTCTGCGGATGACAGTGTGTTCTTGAGACTACAGAATCACTCTGAGACTTTCTGATCTCGTTTGACTGTTTGGTGTCACTCACTCACAATCGCCGGAGTGTGTACAGAAAGGAGATGATTGGATGCTAATCGTGTCAGCCTTCTCTGTGAGTCTTTAAATGGTCTTATAAAAGGTAGGAAACACATAGGCATGTTTTGAATGGACAATAAGCACAACAACAGATTCATGCAAAGACTGTTTGTGATTTCTAGACAATAAGTCCTCTGGGAGCTTAATTATTTTGTCCAAATGACTGTTAATAAATGGCATGGTTGGGTATTTCCTTTCAGACTGTTCACGTGATACACACACACACACACACACACACACACACACACACACACACACACACACACACACAGCGCACACACAGCGCTCCTCTAAATCTCTAGGCAATCTACTCCACCAAATCATTTTGGGCTGAGCTTACAGAATTCACATAGTATAGCAGAATATAATGAAGTAGGCGTACAGACAGTGACACGTCATGAGCTGCAAAAAATCACCAAAACGTGTTATTATATTGTGTGAAGTGCAGGATGGCCAAGTAGTGTTTGCTGAAAATGAAGATGCATAATTGGGCCACGCCCCCGCACGCTCGCACGCAGAATACTATTTTGCAAATAGGAATACATAGTTCTAACTAATATAGTCATATTGGTTGACATACATTTCCAATTGCCCTATGTGTGTGTCTGTAGGAATGGCGCTCCAGAGTGCGCGGCAGTACATATTTTGCAGCCACAAACAACCGCTCATATTTGCCCCTATTTGGAAGTACGCACTGTACAACCGGGGGGTGTGTGTGATTATGTTGCCCACGCACGCCGTTTCGCTCTCTGTCCAACGGAGGGCAGCGGAGAGGCGCGTCTCTGGCGTTTCTCTTGAAACTGCGCTACAGACAAACCGAGCGCACTGAGGAGGAACCACACAGCACCGGAGCTGATAGAAACAGCAGACGAGAGCAAGCAGGCAGGCAAGGCGCTCGGCTTCCACGTTAAACGTATAATAGTACATATTAACTTTTTTGGTTGTAATTAAAAACAGCAAGTCCACTGCCGCTCCACAGGCCGTCTTTGAAACAGGCGGCAGCTCACAGGCGGACCGACTTTTAAGAGAAATTAGTAATCCTCGAGAGGACAGCCAGGGAGCCAGGCACCAGGCTTGACAAGGAGGAGACGGGGAAACATGGCTGTAACAACCTGTACGCGATTCACGGACGAATTCCAGCTATACGAAGAGCTGGGCAAGTAAGTATTTTGTTTCTTTATCATGTGCAACATTTTGAAGTTAAACGTTTGCGGATTCACTTATTCTCCAGGCAGTGTTCAGAACATGCGGATCCCAAGTATTAGGTATTATGCCTAACCCTATTAAAATAATTTAAGGATAAACGGAGCTTTGAAAATACGCTCACACAGACACACTTGTGTTTGGCGTTTAGTTGGCGTTAGGCAGTCGTTGGACGAGGGTACATAAGTAACGCCCCCGTTTGTACTTGCAATATTGTAAGAAAAAGGGGCGACGTTTTCTTTTGCATTTTGACAGGTCGTTCCCAATGCAAAGCGCACACGGCGAGGTGCACAAGCACGCGTAGTTTCAAAACGCACCGTTTAAAATGTAGGCTACTGGCAGCATATTGTATTTGTAGATAAAATGCAAATATGATGCAGTCTGCGACTATACCATATTGTTATACTTGATCCTACAAACCATGGCTTTTGTATAATGGTTTTGTTCAGGTCTTATCACTGTTCAGCATATGTGTGAGTTGAAATTATTGGTTAGACAAAAATTAAAGCACTATAAATTGATTATGGAGATGAAAAAATCGTAGACTATTGCAAGTCCAATGTCATGCTAAACACCCTTTTGACTACATTTATTTTTCACCCGGGTGTGCAAAATTATTCCAGGGAAAACGAATGATAATTAGTTGATACTCCCCATATGCAGATGTGTTTGCTAGACTGGACAGACAGAAAATATATATTTTAGTCTTTCGCCAGCGCCCCATTTATGCCACATAACAATGCTTGGGTTGGGCAGGTGATTTGAGCGCACTTTTGAACCGTCGCTCAGCCAAGACTCTCAGGCAGGTGTCTGATCTTACGGAAGGTCATCTTCTTTTTTAGATCCGCTCTTTTTCTATCAGTTCATTTCACGAAGGCTATGACCTATTTTCTATATAAAGCTTGGATGCCAGTTGATTTGTGATTTCGTTATGTTCGGATAACTTTCATTGAAACACTCTGGGTTTCCAATTTTGGGATATACAGACACACTATTCCGTATTAAACACATCAATCACTTGTTAAGACTCGTAGTGTGTGTCCATTCAAATGTGGATAGCAGTCAGGAAGCATAAATGTCAACTTTTGGTGTTGAACGTTTGACACTTTGTGTTTGTCCAATGCCTAAGGAAGTCTGCGTGGCCAGATAGATTTCATCAGTTCAACACTTATCATTGAGAGTGACCACAGAACTTAGTGGGTGACAATGCTTCAAGCACAATTCCCTCAACTAATTTTGAATGAATACTGGTCTATCTATCCACACAAACATCCACCTCGGTTCATGTGCTATGAACATACGTTTCTATTCAGTGTGTATTGCGATATCTTTATTTTCTCTTTATTCTATAGTGTAGCTTATCTTCTCAACCACCTCAACCTGAGTGAACTTTGCAGACACAGCTGTGGTGTGCGGTGTCAGTGCTGTGCACGTGTGCAAAGAGCGTGTCAGTTAGGTCTGTGGTATTGTTGAAGTATCCGTGAGCGAATGTTTGTGACTGCTGAGTGTGCGCAAGAAGTTCAAGTATTATTTTTCGAATCGCCTTGAGCAGCTGACACTCAATCTGTATCCTCTAAACGGTGTGTGTGTGTGTGTGTGTGTGTGTGTGTGTGTGTGTGTGTGTGTGTGTGTGTGTGTGTGTGTGTGTGTGTGTGTGTGTGTGTGTGTGTGTGAGAAAGCAAGGAGCAAGACCACATGGCCTTCTCAGCAGACCCCCCCCCTACCCCCCCTCAAAGCATGCAGTCTTGGGTGAGGGTAGTGGGCGAGAGGCCATTGTAAATCACTTTAAAGTCTCCAGTGAGAGAGACACAGGGGTGGTCACTGGGCACCGCCAGGCCGCTAATGACAAGCACTTTGTTAACACATTGATCCCGAGATGCTATTCTCAGTAGGCCAACCAATGACACTAAAGGTCTGCCACATTTGTTTCTGCTCCCATATCGATAAAGTGTGTGTGTGTGTGTGTGTGTGTGTGTGTGTGTGTGTGTGTGTGTGTGTGTGTGTGTGTGTGTGTGTGTGTGTGTGTGTGTGTGTGTGTGTGTGTGTGTGTGTGTGTGTGTGTTTGCAGAGAGCCACACATCCCCTGGTTGTGTTTGGTCATCCAGGCTATCACCTTTGCCCCTGGGCTTTGTGGTCATCTATATTTTGCACTGTGGTCTCCTTATGGCTGCAGACCAGTGGCACCAGGCCTGCCCCCGAAATCTTCAAAGCCAAGTGTTAAACGTGTGATATATAGTTGCTGGAACCGGTTTGCGAAATCACCAAACTCGCCTCTGGTTGGAGAGGAATTGGTCTTGGCAAGGTTTAATTTGATGTTGGTTAGGCTTCCAGTCATAATCCTGTTGGTGTATCATCTGTTTGCTGGGTTGTCCATGGGTGAGGAATCAAAACTGAAAAGTAGTTGGGGTAAATGTGTTCAAACACATGGCCTGGCCAAACCAAAGAAAGCCTATTGCCTTTTTTCACTGTCTGTTGTCCATATAACCTATAATTATCCGATTAGAGTAAGTAATTCTATAATATCGTTTATCGTCATTCAGGGATATTTTTTCGTCAAGATATCAACCTATCGTGATACTCGTCTAAATTAATTACTGTGAGAAGATATTCCCTTAACATGATTGAATATGAGGTTTGAAACGTCAATGAGAAAAGTCTGTTACCGTACTTTCAATTTCCATAAACTTCAATTGAATGACCCTCAGTTATAAGGTTTAGAATAGTATTTTGAATTCGTAAGCATATTGAGATATTTGTCGATATCCCATCATGCAGAATTCCACGTCATTATCCTGTTCAATGCGGCCCAGCCTCAGGATTGATGCAGATATCGGAAAGTTGTCTGAGAAATGGGAATCGATCAATGGTCTTGTCATTAAACAACACAGTTTCATTTTGGGACCTGATTCGGGATTCTTCATTTCAGCTTCTGAAAATACTGTAGTTTGGGAATGGTTGTGGTGAATTTCAACCACAAAGACTTGGCCTGTTGGGACTGCCTCACATGCCACGAGCCTTTAGAGTTTAGAGAATGTGCTGACGGGGTGCTTGAGTCCCGGTAGCGCACTCTATTAGTGTAGCAGTGTTTATCTTGTGAGTAAAGATAAACGTTGCCCATTGTTGTGCAATGCTGGCAGTATCACTTGCTGTGCAGAAAATGTTCTGAGCAACAATGCCGTGTGTTAGAAAAGCCACTAAACAATCGTACATCACATAGATCACAGAATGTTCTAGAAATTAAAGGTGAAATTGTCAAACTCCCGGTTGAAGCGTTGCGATCATAAGTGTCACAGGTAGATGCAGAGATAATGTTTTGACTCTGATACATGTGTGTTAATGTTTTTATTCTTCTCTGTTTCTAGGGGAGCATTTTCTGTGGTGCGCAGATGTGTGAAGCTGTGCACTGGACAGGAGTATGCTGCTAAAATCATCAACACCAAAAAGCTATCTGCGAGAGGTGAGAATAATTTTTCCACATATAGTTCTTTTATTTTTTTTAATTAGTCTGACAAACTTAACGTCAACATACATTTAATTGAAAACATGAATTCTCTGAAAGATTATACGTCCTAGATGGAAACGTTCCAATTCAAAAGAAGGAAGATTTCATGAGTTAATTTGTTTAATTTTGCTTGCTATATACCAGCAATAGCCACCAATATAGAGTTTTGTAAAAATCAGACCAATATTTATACCAGCATACATAAAACAAAGTTAGAAGTATCAATCTTCTTCCAAAATGTTGATAGACATATTTCACCCCTTTCTGGAGCCTGGGCCTCATAAGCAATGGCAATACCAGAAGTCACTGTATCTGTAACACTCTACAAATACTTTATGAATGAACTATTTATTCAGCCAGTGTCACTGAGTTCTGTGCTGGGCTGGGTTTCTCTTGTGTTCTCATGAGTAAGTGTTGCTTGAGCATGCACGGGGAGAGGCCTTTTATTTATACAGGCCTTTATCCCGGCTATCTGTATCATTTCATTAGCGAGACAATATTGGCTCGGGAGGCTACCCCTCCGAACTCCTTCTACACACATACGCACGGGCCTACGCGCGGGCCTACGCATGCACACACGCACGCACGCACACAGGCACGCACGCACAAATCAAAAATTAATTTATAGCGCACACAGCTGTGTCCTCGGTCTCGTTGCGGGTGCCATCCGATACGCACGCTGGTCGGTTCTTAGGCCCCCACGCTGCTCGTCCAGACCAGGCCTCCCCCGCGTCGGCCCCTGTCTCATAACGGAGTGGATCCCACCTGAGCAGGCAGAGAGCCGCGTGGGCTTGTGTAACGTAATGGATGAACGGTTGTTTCATAAGGCAGGCGAGTGGGCGCCTGCAGCTGGCTGCACATCCTCTGCCTTCAACACACACTGCTCTTATTTTAGCATCCTGACCTTTCTGACACGGGCTTCTCTTCTGCCGTGCTCACACGGCGACCCCAGGTGACTGGCCCAGTTTGACTGGTGGGCTGTTTCGTGTATAGGGTGGTGGGGGGGGGGGGGGGGGGAGGGCGCGTTTGCTGCTGCTGCTGCTGCTGCTGCTGCTGCTGCTGCGGTTGTGGTTGTTGTTGGTGTATAAGAGGATAGGTCTTCCCCTCCTACACCTTGAGGTGCTGAATGACTTGAGTCACTGCGAGGGGCTGCTGGAATAATCCTTGTAAGATTGATTTTCGGATTGCCTCTCAGTTTATTCTAACTCTGGGGGAATTAATGGAGTTTTTCATCACCGCCTCTTAAAAGCCGTGTGATTCACCCCGGCCCGGTTGTCTCTCTAATGACGCTGGGTTCATCAACCACTTAAAGGCCTCAGTAAGGAAATCCTCGCTCTTACAGATAGGAGGATATGAAAAGCCTGTTTATTGTGAAGTGTAGCGATTAAGGCATTGTATGACGTGAAGGAGGCATTTGTTATAGCTAGATTGATGTTGGATTGTGTGTGTCTGCATGCACGCTCGCGCGCGTGTGTGTGAGGCATCCTTGGCACTGAGCAGCTGAGGGGGCATGCGTCCGTGTGCCTACATGTCTAAAGCACGGGACTCTCATCGGACTCCTCTTTCTGACACACACACACACACACACACACACACACACACACACACACACACACACACACACACACACACACACACACACACACACACACACACACACACACACACACACACACACACACACACACACACACACACACACCCCTTGTCCTCTCAGCCAAGTTCTTGCTAGCAATCAAATGGTTCCAGCTATCCACCACATGTCAGGTGGTACACTTGGCACACAGCCATGTACATCTTGTTTACACCTAGATAGAGCTGGACAGTGGTCTCTGATGGTGGGTTCGGCTGTGTGTATCAGTGTACAATGAATATTAGTGTGTGTGTAAGTAAGACGTGAGTGTTAACTCTGCAATGCAGCTGTAGATTTTGACCTGGTTTGGGACAGCTCTGTGTCATTGGAGAGAATAGCAATATTAGGCCAAAGTCAAGTAATTGGGACAGCTGAAATAACCTGGGACACTGGATCAAGCGATATAAAATCGCCCTGTCTTTACACTAGTCTTGTTCTCCTGTGCTCCTGTACTATTTTGTGATGTATGTGTATAACAGACCCTGTTGTAGCCTGATTGCTGCTGTGTGCAACTGGGTATTTATTTTTTTTTTTTCTAGGATTGAAGCATTAGCGACCATGTGATCTAGTATTCATTTTGTCTTACTGTCGCACTTAGTTCCAATTATCGGAAATGAGACCATTAGGCCTACTGCCTGGTTAAATAAAGATTGACTGATTCTCCAAGCATGGAAAATCTAACCTCTTAACTAATTGTAATGGATTGGAGAGCCAAAGAGTTTCCCATAGTTAACTCTAATCGCTAAATAACCTAGTTAATTCTAATCGCTAGTATTTATGTGCTAAATCGTGACAAACTCTCGACCAATTATTGTTTTGGAGTAATCGAGATTAGAGCGTGTGCCATGGCAGTTAATCTGGTGCTGTGAGAACGTCACTGTTGAAACGGGGCTGATGCCTTCACTCCACAACACTTCTCTTTAGACTCATGGCTCTCTGTATAACCTCCTCCAAACCCCTCCGATGAAATAATTTCTCATGCTCTTGCTGCCTTGTTTTATCATCTAACTCAATGTAGCTGAATGTCTGTTTGTCTGTCTGTGCCTCCTCTGCATCTTTTATGTCTAATCTGTTCTCGTGCACCGTAATCAGTCTGTCTATGTCTCTCGCTCTAACTCTCCCTCAGCCTCTTTCATCCCCTCAGGACCAGTCTCTCGCTCTCTCCCTCACTCACTCACTCTCTCCCTCTCACTCAGCCCCTTTTATCCCCCCAGGACCAGTCACTCTCTCTCTTTTGTTAGCTTGCTCGGCCTCTCTCATTTCTTATTTAATGCGCTTCATCACGGAAAGAGGCAAACATGGCAGGGCTTCTCCAGACTCCTCGGCTGACACTCTTCATGTCCTACATTTAGCCTACTGCCCGTCTGTCTGTCTGTCGGTTTGTCTGTCGGTAGAGTCATTTAGCGGTCCCATTATCAATCACAGAACAAAAACAGTGATCACAGAACGTACGGCCATCAGTCACTCATTCGGTCCACACATCTCTCCCTCCCGTTTATAACACCGCACACGACCCCCATCCATCTACCAGCCCGACCAGCCAGGCAATAACTCCCTGTGTACCCAAGGCAAACACGACATCCTTCAGCCCACTAACGGCTCACTAAAGAAAACAGAGCCACATCAAACAGAGCCGAAAAGCCCGGTGGCTTGTGACCGATCGATCGGCCACCTCCGCATCATTCACCAGCCTGTAGTCCCCTAAGGCTGGCCCACGCAGACCCTATGGACAGCTGCGCTGGCCTTAGCTGCCTGCGACCGCAAGACTCATGCATCTTATACATGTGCAATGTGTAAAACGGTGCTCTTGTCTCAAGCTAAATTGACCAATTTGATGCAATGTATTTTATTTCTTGCTTCTTGCTTGACATGGTTTACCTATCATATTGTGAGTACAATTTATGCTTGCATGTCATTTGAATCTTTTTTCAAATGACCTTACAGAAGACAAAATGGCACTTTATTAATCCCAGGGAGGAGATTTAGCATTTGTCTACGGAGGGAATCTGAGTTGGAATGTAAGGTTGCTTTGGTCGTCTTCATCTTCAAACCTTTAGTCACCTCCTCCTCCTCTCTCTTTCAGACCACCAGAAACTGGAACGGGAGGCCCGGATCTGTCGCCTGCTGAAGCACTCCAATATAGGTGAGATCTCTCTCTCTCTCCCTCTCCCTCTCGACTCCTCTCTCTCTTTATCCCTCCCTCTCTCCACCCCCCTTTCCTTCCTTATTTCTCATCTCTTCAGGGGTCCAAACCACAGCTCCTTCTGCAACAACATCTCTGGTCAGAACAGTCAATAGTTTCACAGTGTTCTTGTGTTTGTTCACATAATCTCTCAGTGTAGAAGGGCTTCTGTTTAAA